>NC_083364.1:57462600-57769900 GCF_030254825.1 Meriones unguiculatus
CAGCAGGCAGACAAGGTTGATGCTGTCACAGTAACTGAAAGCTCACATCTCAATTGCAAGTTATAGGCAGAGCAAGCAATAAAGAGGACAATGCTGGGCCAGGTGTGGGCTTTTAAAAAAATTATTATTGAGTTCATGTCAGAAATAGTCCATGTTTCCCTGACCTCCCTGCCCCCCTGAGGGAGGAGTAGCCCTGCCAGGCCACAGAGGAGGACTTTGCAGCCAGTCCTGAAGAGACCTGACAAACCATGGTCAGATGAAAGGGAAGGAGGTCCCCCCCCCATCAATGGACTTGGAAAGGGGCAGGGAGGAGATGAGGGAGGGAGGGTGGGATTGGGAGGGAATGAGGGAGCGAGATACAGCAGGGCCACAAAGTTAATAAACTATAACTAATATAAAAATTATTGTTATTTTAAAGCCTAAAAGCCCACTCCCAGTGATACATCTTGTCCAACAGGATCACAGCTCCTAATCCTTCCTGAACAGTCTGTCATCTGGGAACAAGATATTCAAATTCGTGAGCCTATGGGGGCCATTCTTATTCCAACCAACACAGACTCTGAGCAGGACATCTGAGGAGGATGAAGGTGAGTATAGAAAGAGAAGACAGAGAGGAATAGGGTAGAAAAGATGTGTTAGAACCAGGTAGAGGGTATATACCTAGCAGTGGTATAGCTGGGTCTGGAGGAAGCACTATTCCTATTTGTCTTAGAAAGCGCCAGATAGCTTTCCAGAGTGGTTGTACCAGTTTACATTCCCACCAGCAGTGGAGGAGGGTTCCCCTTTCTCCACAACCTCTCCAGCATGTGTTATCGCTTGAGTTTTTCATCTTGGCCATTCTGATGGGTGTAAGGTGATATCTCAGGGTCGTTTTGATTTGCATTTCCCTGATGGCTAATGAGGATGAGCATTTCTTTAAGTGTTTTTCTGCCATTCGATATTCCTCTGTCGAGAATTCTCTGTTTAGCTCTGTTCCCCATTTTTTAATTGGATTACTTGGATTGCTGCTTTTCAGTAACCAATTGTTTTCCCAAAGTGAGGGGAACAGGGACTATTTCTAACAGGAACTCAATGACTGGCTCTTTGGTCTCCCCACCCCCGAAGGGAGGAGCAGTCCTGTTAGGCCACAGAGGAGGGCTTTGTAGCCAGTCCTGAAGATACCTGATAAAACAGGATCAGATGAATGGGGAGGAGGTCCCCCCTATCAGTGGACTTGGAAAGGGGCACGGTGGAGATGAGGGAGGGAGGGACTGGGAGGGAATGAGGGATCGGGACATGGCTGGGATACAGAGTTAATAAAATGTAACTGATAAAAAAATAAAAAATAAAAAATAAAAAAAAAGAAAAGATCTTTAAAAAAAAAAAAAAAAGAACCAGGTAGAGGAGTTTCTTTTGAGTTTTCTAAGTCAAGGTTTCTCTGGCATTAAATAGTCCTGCCTTACATATTGGTCCCAAGAAATAGCATCAGTTTTATGTGATGCTTAGTATTCTTTCTTTTTATTTTTTTATTCATCCAGAGATAAACTTAGTTTGTCAAGTTCCAAAAGGATGTCATCATACATAGAGTTCTATAGGTTTGTCTATAAGAGAGCCCACATCATGAGAATCTTAAGGTAGGCATTACCATATTTTGGACAAGGGAACTTATTTCCATTAAAATAAGTACACATTTGATAATTAGTCATATGTTTAATAGCAGATCAAGATAACTTGATTATTGAAGCATAAAAATTAGTATTATTCTATTCAGAATTAAGAAATTGTTTACATCTTATTTTCCATCACACTCTTCTTGAAAGAAGTAAAAAAAAATGCATTTGATCTGATCAGATTAGAGCTTACAACTTGGATTTAATTGATACAAACTCCTATTGTGGCAGTTTAAGTTTGAGTTTATACAGGATGAAAGAGCAGGACAAACCTGACCACCAGACCCATTCTCTTCCCAGTCTCTTCATGTGTGCCTCTTTTAATGGCCTCTTTTTCTGTGATCCTACGCCTACCCATTCTTCCTGTCAGTCTTATTCAGTTTGTTGAACCGACCTTACCGTTTCTGACACTCAAGCACTTTCCAGGCCACCTGCTCTGCCAAGAGCTCGTCCTGCAGCCTGCTTACCAGAACACACATCAAACGTTGAACCTGTTTGAGATGTTCCTTTACAGATTCATCAGTGTTCTGCACAAAGAAAATAAGTGGAAAATATGTGATTGCATGTTCTAGACCACAAACCAGATTGAGGAAGTTAATATTGGAGAGTATACTAGGAACTAATATGACCTAGAATTAAATGCCTCCCCATGTTTACAATGGACCCAGGCACAGAGACCAAACAGACTGCTTGAAGAAAGGTCTCATTACAGGATGTTTTCCTTTTCCAGTGACTATTGGAATTGATTTCCTGGACTTTTCATAGACTCATCTTTGCTTGCAGAACTTCCAAGTACTTGGTAGTTGTTCAATCTCAGTTCTTCTAGTTCAATATTCCCATTTTCCTGCATTAAGAATCTGAAACTCCTCAAATTCTGCAGTGAGTTAACCAAAGCCACATAAACAAACGAGCATTCAAATATGACTGTGTCATGAACATTCTGACCCCCAGGACAATGCATTTTCATCCCTAATATTTCATCCTTAATATGTGTTTAGTTAACACTTACCTCTGTGGATGCTAACAGACGTAGCTGAGTGTGTCAATTTTGTGACTGAAAGTTAGTAGATGTATTTACTCGGAAGCCCTCAATATGACAGGGTATATGGATTAGCCAAATCAATAACGTATTCAAGCATGTCTTCTTTCTCACACCACCATATCCTCAAATTCTACTTGCCTGAAGATAATAGCCAGCAATAGAGAATTTAATAAATATTTTCCTGAAGACAAAACAGTGTATTGGTTAAAGTAAATTGCTTGCATTCAAGTGCTAAACTTTACTAGAATATATGACTTTTGCTGATAAATCACACCCCTATACTTCAGCTTATTCATTTGGAGGAAAACCAGAAGTAATTAACAGCAGCTGTCTGGTGTAGTCTCTGTGAGGATTTTGTCGTTGTAAATATGAAGCACACGGAATGCTGCCACACAGGAAATGTTCTGTAATGGTTATCTACTATTAGAGGGGAAAAAAGAAAATAGGATTTATATTGTAACCCAGGTAGCAAATACCTTAGCAAGTTCCCATTAATGTCCTATCTTTTCCCCAAATACCTCAGCTCTGCCCAGCAGCCCATGTCCTTTTCCATCCTTCTCCAGAATTTACTGCCCTCAGCCTGCCCAACCTCCTTCCTTTTTCTTTGGCTGTTTCTTTCTTTTACTAGAGTCTTGGGTGGCAGTCAAGCCATTCATCTGTCTTAGATTAATTTCTTCAAGGCATCTGCTAAAGAAAAAGGGGCACTCTTCTTTCTGTCTGGACACAAGAGAATTTTAAACACTTTACATTTTTTATTTTTTATTTTTTGTTTATTTTTTCAAGATAATTCATGCTCTTTCTTTTTTAATTTTCATATTAATTACAGTTTATTTACTTTGTATTCCAGTTGTAGTCCTCTCCCTTATTCCCCTCCTAACCCCGCCCTCCCTCCCTCATCTCCTCTCTGCCCCTCTTCAAGTCCACAAGGCTGCTCCCCTATCGGTGGGGGGAGGATGGTCAAAGAGCTAGCCACTGAGTTCATGTCAGAGACAGTCCCTTACTAGGGACCACACTTGTTCCCCTTTCTCTGGCTTAAACATTCTTTCTGGTCTGCAGAAAGTGTTTGTTATTTTAACGTCCCAAAAGAACCAGTATTTTTTTAATTATTATTATTAATGTTTGTTTGTTTTTATCTCATATATTATATCTTGACCACAATTTCCCCTCCCAGTCCCCCTCAACACATACACACACTCACACACACACACACACACTCCCTCTCTCCCAGATCCACGCCTCCTCCATTTCCATTCAGAAAAGGGCAGGCCTCTCCAGGGTATCAACTAAAAAAGTTGCAATCAGATTATCACGTTGTACTAAGACGAGCCCCATCACCTCATATTAAGACTTGAAACAATCCAGCAGGAGGAAAGAGGTCCCCAAAGCAGGCAAAAGAGTCAGACACAGCCCCCACTCCCAGAAGACCACCAAGCCACACACAAAAATAAAACTTACATGCAGATGACCCACTTAGGTCAGACCCAAATATGCTCCCTGATTGTTGGTTCAGGGAGCACCTGGTTAGTTGATTCTGTGGGCTTTTTTTTTTTTTTTGTGGTATCCTTGACCACTCTGGTTCCTACAATCCCTCTTCCCCCTTTTCCGCAGGATTTCCCCCAGCTCTGCCTAATGTTCAGCTGTGCATCTCTACATCCCCTTTCATCAGTTGCTGGATGAAACCTTTCTGATAATAATTATGCTAGGCTCCTGTCTGTTCTGGCTCACAGGACCAGTTTTCAATAACCTCTGCCTTGCAGTATGCATTCTCCATACTTAAAATTCATAGTTTGCATTCATTCATATGGTCCTTTTTGATACTTTTGTTATTAGTTGCTCCACAATTTAGACAACTCTAGCAAAAAAGACTCAAAAAATGTATGAGTTCAAATATGATAGGAATTAGCTTCCCCTGGTGTTCAGACCTGCCTGGAAATTATAGGACTATTAAAGCACTCCAGCAGAGACAAAAAGCCAGGTTCCTTTTATCATGCCCTGTGCCTCTCTAAAATGTAGTTTCTGTCTTTTGATCCACAATGACTGTTTCAGCCCCACCATCATAGCCACATCCTTGTCAACAGAAATGAAGGGGGAAAAAAAAGAGAGAAAAGGGCTTGCGTGTTCTCCATAAGAGCAGACCTGGATGTAAAAATCATATCACATCTCCAATGATATATACTAGAGAAGGAAAGTAGAACATATTTAGCTTATTGATGATTATGTACCATGCACAAATTTTATTGCATTAGTAGAAAAATGGCTATTAGGGAAACAGAGAATAAAATACCATGTCTGGATGATGTACAATTGGTAACTTTGTGATTGACAGTCTACATGTAGAAGGCTCTTACAATGATCTACCTGCTCCCTGACCTTTCACTCTAAGCTTCAGATGGAACTTCAGCCAAAGTATTCTAAGTAGGCCTCAAATGTAATAGAGATCTGAAAGGCTGAAGAGAATGTAAGTTTCTTAAATGAAAGTAAGAGAAATAAAGAGCAGAAAGACAGAGTTGGGGTTTTCTGAGCACTCCAGCTTAATCAGTTTGAATTTAATAATTTAAAACTTGTAATGACTCAGATTTTTGAATTGAGTAGATTCCTGGCCTCAGAATGCATATCTTTTTTTCTTCCTCTCTCTTTCTCTCTCTGAATGGTGAATAAAATGATTTTTATCAATTGTAGATGCAAATAAAGTCAGTTTCTATTCTTTTATTTCATTCCTTTTGCTCATGTTCTCTTACTGGTAATAATAGTAAACACTGTTGAGCATATGTGTCTTGAGGCATGTCTTCAGAAGCCAAGGGGAAGTATATTTATTACACAAAAACTTTAGTCTGGCAAAGAGTACAAACAAGAAGCGTCACAAACTTTAAATCCTATGTAGTAGATAAACTATCAGCTGTCTTATAAAAAGAATCAAACCCAGTGTGGATTGAGTAATCAGTCAATTCAAACAATGAAAGGAGAGTTTGTTAAATATATGAGAAAGTTAAAGATATGGAATATTTTTTCTTTTTATTTTTTATTTATTACAATTTATTCACTTTGTATCCCAGCTGTAGCCCCCTCCCTCATCTTCTCCCAATCCCGCCCTCCCTCCCTCTTCTCTTCCCAGGCCCCATCTCCAGTCCACTGATAAGGAAGGTCCTCCTCTCCTTCCATCTGACCCTAACCTATCAGGTTTCATCAGGACTGCCTGCATTGTCTTCCTCTGTGGCCTGATAAGGCTGCTCTCAACTCAGGGGGAGGTGATCAAAGAACCATCCACTGAGTTCATGTCAGAGACAGCCTCTGTTCCCCTTCCTAGGGAGCCTATTTGGAGACTGAGCTGCCATGGGCTACATCTGTGCAGGGGTTCTAGGTTATCTCCATGAATGGTTGTTGGTTGCAGTAGCAGTCTCAGAAAACACCCCTGTGGTCAGATTTTTTGGTTCTGCTGTTCTCCTTGTGGAGCTCCAGTCCCCTGAGGTCTTTCTATCTCCCCCTTATTTCATAAGATTCCCTGCACTCTGACCAAAGTTTGACTATGAGTCTTAGCATCTGCTTTAATACCCTGCTGGGTAGAGTCTTTCAGGCCCTCTGTAGTAGGCTCCTGTCTTGTTCCTTGTTTTCACCCTCTTCTTATGTCTTTCCCATTTGCCTTCCTGAATGAGGATTGAGCATCTTACACAGGGTCCTCCAGAATATTTAAAGGTGGCAATTTTTACCAAAGATGGACTCTATCTAGATCTGGTTTTGGTTAGGTAGAAATGGAAGCAAAAACTGCAAAATATTGTTACAACAAATAGTTCAGAGTTGAATTATTTAGGAGTGGCAAATGATAACTGTCTGGGTTTTAACTAATCATTTCCTGAAGACAGGAAAAGAAATTGATTGATGGAAATTCTGAACACATTTTTATTTGTAAAATGTGTGTCGATGAATTTTCCATTACACAGCCTCTAATGAGCAGGAGAATGTGGGCTCAGGCAGACGACTGAAGACTCAGAAAGCTTCTCCAGGCAGCATGCTCACTGGGTGGTGTGTGCAGATGTAGGAAGATATAGCTAGAGGATAAAAGCAAAGCACCATGGAGGATGTTTCCTGGGGCTGTATTTCTGGGCTGATTTACTAGGTGGCGATATAATCTTAAAAATAAGCATTCACGTTGCTGGCACTGTTTCTACACCATGTTTTCCACAGATAGTTTTCATTTCCAGTATTTTCCCCTTTCTCTTATTTTGACTTCTGCAGAGTTTTTGTTTTTTTGGTTTATGCCTGAAATTCTGTGTCGTCTCCTCCATTCCAACAATAGAAAAACTATCAAAGCCCCAAGCTGCTCGAAGAAGGTTTCTAAAATCCCTCTCTAGTATGGCTTGCTGCCGAAAGACCTTCAGTCTTTTGCCAGAACTCGCTCTTGAGCCCAGTCTAACACTCAAATTCATTTCTTGTTTATCTCAAATTCTACATTGTTAAAACATTAAAGTAAATCCAACTTCAAGTAAAAATAAGCTTTGCTTCATTTCAAGAATTAAGACTCCTTGGGACCAATTAAAAGTAACTCATTACTAAGTACTTTTGTAAATCCAAATCATCTATTTTTATAACCTCCAACTTTTGTGTCCTTAGATATGAAATTTCAAAAGAAAGTGCAATTCTAGAGGGCCACATAAAGCTATGAATAAGTAAATATAAGAGAAAATGCTTTAAAAGCATTTAAATGATGTACAAGTACTAATTATTATTATTTTCTAACAGTATTACGATCAAGACCCAAAGTAAGAACTATCACGCCTGGGAAATGAAGAAACTGAGAAGGCCCCTATATTTTCTGTTTCTTTATTTGTGATTATTTTCTTTAAATTATGCCAAGATATCTATCATATAAATTACCTGCTAATGTTGCATGGTATAATTGTGTGGGACATTGTGAAACTGTGAAGATGTTATAATTTGTAGCCTTCAGAGACATATATGTTGGTCAAGCAGAAATAAAAGCTGTGAAAAAAAATGGTTCTGACAAAATATATTTGTAGCCAGAGCTCAGAGTAATGATAGTGGGGAAGCAGGGATAAGGTGAATTTAATGAGGGCAAATAAGTCCTTGTACAAACCCTTCAAAGATGGGAGGAATAGTGATATAAGAAGGAAAAGGAGGCGAGATGGAGACACATCCAGAGAAATGAACCATGTAACTGGGATCAAACAACTGGTTCTTGTGAACCAAACTCAGTCAGGAAGGAGGGTATTTGAAAAGCTGGTGGGTGCTGCTAAGTAATAGAAATCGAAGAAGATGGTTAGAGGTTGGACTATCTAAGACAGTAAGATTCAGGTAGAAAAGATTTGATTTGTCAGGAAACACCTAGCACCTCAAGAGACGCCAGGGCAATACTGCAAAAAAATCATCTTAGGAAGATTAGCCTGGCACTGAGAGATGGAAACAGAAAAGCCAGAGAGACAAGACAGAAAAGCAAAAGGACCATTCAAGCAATAGAAGTGCAGATATATCTATAGAAATAAATCTGAGCAATGTCCAAAACAAGTAACCAAATTCTGATGATGACCAGCATGGGTACATGATAGAGACAAAGTTCAGTCTTTGTCTAGGATAGTAGTAGTTTCACCGAAAACAACAACTTTGAGAGAATACTGGACATAAATCACAATATGTAATAACACTGCATAACTAAAGGGTTATAGGGAGTATGTGGTGGTCATCTATACGAAGATAGTAAGAAGAAAATAAAATGAAATGATCTGCCAGCCAAATTGGAATTATTTTTTCTACTGTGTTTAGAGATGAGAAATCATGGATATAGAAAGACATGGAGAGGGATAAGGCATGGAACTAGAAAGACAGACAGCCTGAAGCATTTATATCATAAAATAAAGTCTACATCAAACAAACCAGTGGAGGAGTGGAAGATGAATCAATAATGCAGAGGAAGGAAAAAAAAAACTGACATCACCTTAGAGCAGGAAGATAACTTCTATAGTCTGTTCCAAAATTAGAATGGAGCATACTGAGGACTTATGAAACAGAGCGCTTCCTGTCAGGAGGGCTAGCATATGTAATCGCAAATAGATGTAAGAGTGTACATTCTGCTCAAGGAAGTGTTAATGTTTGATCTGCTTGGAATGGTGAGAGACAGACTCAGGAAAGAATATCAAGGACATGCAAAAGTACGGAAATATCAGAAAATCCAACTCCATGAATAGAAGACAATAACAGATTGCCGAGAGAGAGAGGGTGACATCCTGGGCACTCAGTTTTGCTTCCTATTGTCCAGAGGAGCAAAGGAGCAGAACTAATTAGAGAGATGAAAACAAGTGAAAGAAAGAATGAAGTAGATAACAAAGAGAAATGGATAAAAGGGAGAGAGAATTGAAGGGATAGATTAAAGTAACACTTTTATAAGAAAGAAGGAATGTATGATTGTGGTGCTTATAATTGTTTTCAATGTTGTCGGTTTAAAAAGATATACCCCCTGATGCATGCTTCCTTGTAATCAGCACCTTCTTCCATCCCCACCCACTCTGACTTCATCTGCTTTGTGACTTCCATTGATAAAAGCATGAACCACTGTTACTGTGACCACATAGGCTATAGATCTTACGAGAAACAGCAGATGTTTCTTTAAATTGCGTGTCTTAAGTAGTTCTGACCTGCCACAGAAGAAGTCAATTCCCATTTTCCAGCTACCCTATAGAGAGGTCACATGGGAAAAAAGACAGTGTTCAGACATCCTAGTATCTGAAACAAGCTGTAAGACAGAACCTTCGCATAGCAGAAGATACAGAGCTGCAGTTCTAAGTCCTGCCTTCTTGTAGAAAAGAATTGCAGCTAGAGGCACAGACAACTTAAGCAAAAATTTATTTGGCAAAACAAAATAATGCAATATAATATTCCAAAGAGCTTAGACAGACTGACCCAAGGATGGGTGGCTATGAGAGACCATGGGCTTGTCTATTTTTGTGAGAGTTTTTATGAGGAAATGGGTGATATATTTAAGGGATAAATTGAGGCCTTCCCCTCTTCTAAACCATGGTGAAATCAAACTCTCAAGGTATTCCTACACATGATCCTGTTGAAAAGCCCACAAGAGAATCAAAATCAAAATGCAAATGATATAATGATGCCCTCTCATTAGTTCACCGGGAAAATCCTCTGGCAGGTTAGCACTAGCACAGCATGTTTCACCACAAGTGGTCATTGTGACCATGGAGCTGGGAAGACAAAGCTGATTTCCTTGGTTACTTTGCATCTCATTCCTTGCATACATGATTCCACAAATAGTCATCATCTGAATGTAATCGGGAAAAGTAAAACAAGACCAGCTGAGTTAGAAACAACAGAGCACAGTAAACCTGTAAAAAGATGGAAACATCACAGATGCTAAAGTGATTGCAGTTCTGAGACACTAAGTCTTGCAGTAAAACCTGCCCCTGTGAAGCATGGCACATGGTGCTTTATAGGCTGAAGCCTTGGGAGATACAAAGAGTAAACACATGATTTAGATGGCTGATGCCCATGAGAAACTTCTAACCAAAGCATTTGTAGGAAGCCAGAAAACTAACTTGTGGTAACTCAGTAGAGATTTTTTTTTTTTTGGTGGGGGGAGGAAGGGGTCAAGAAGACAACCAAAGGCAAAGAAAAGCAAACATGGCTGAAAGTAGGAGCTGAAAAGAAATGATGGAAATGGAATTTCTCTTATTAGAATAAAACTTTGAGTTTCCAGGATCTTATGTAGGGCAAGAAAGCCAACCCATCAACTCTTTTCTCCTTGGAAGTCCTGGATTTCCTGTGGGGATTCTCATGTCACTATACTCGAGGAGGTGTAGTAGATTTGCCCTTTCTTCAGGTAACCTAAAAGCCACTATGATTCTTTTCTTAGCCTAATATAGGGAAGTTTGACTTTTGAAATTCACAAAATAGCGAAGCAGAGAATCAGATAACACAGACAAACATAAGACATCCGTTATTTAAAGACTGAGATAGCCAATTTTGTTTCAATCTTCTGACTGACTTTGAAGGTTCTGTTCTTAGGTCTCTCACTCTTCCTTGGCATCTGGTTTACTCTAGAACTCCTTCAAGGAACAATGACTAAATTTTAGTGTGTATCAGACACAAGTGAGCACCACAGATGGAAAATTGAGAGTTAAAATTCCTATGTAAACAGAAGTCACAGTGACATGGGTGATTGATATCCAAACCATACACAAAACTTTTGACCCAGCCAACCAATGACTGAAGAACTTGAGTCAGCCCACCATTCACACTATTAATAACATTCTGCTATACTTGCAGACAAAAGGTCAGCATAACAGTCAGATGTGTGGCTTCACCAAGAAGCTGATAAAAACAGATGCATGGACTCACAGCCAAATATTAGGTGGAGGTCAGGGAGTCTTATGGAAGAGAGGAGGGATTGAAAGAGTCAGATAAGTCAAGGACACCACAAGAAAACCTACAAAATCAACTAACCTGGACCCATAAGGGCTCAAAAAGACAGAACCACCAAATGAGATCATCCATGGAATGGATCTAGGCCCCCACAAACATATATAACAGATGTACAGCTTGATTCTCATGAGGGACTTTTATCAGAGGATTAGGGGCTGTTTCTGACTCCGTTGCCTGCCTTTGGATCTCTTCCCCTTAACTGTATGGCCTTATCTAGCCTCAATAGAAGAAGATTTGCCCAGTCCTACTTGATATGCCTAGGAGAGTTGATAGGAAGTCTCCCTTCTTTTAGAAGAAAGGGAGGTGGACATAGAGAAGGGAGGGAAGGAGAGAGGAAGGACTGGGAGGAGAGGATGTAGGGGAAGTTCTGACCAGGATGTAAAATAAATTACTTACTTTAAAATAAATGAGAAATACCCAGGAGATTAGCAAAGAACACCAGAGGATGTCATTGAGAGGTATTTTTCAGAGACATTTAACTAAGAATAAGGACATATCTTGAATATGAGTGAAATCAAGAGGCTGAGGATAAAGGTGGGATGAGAGCAATGGAGGCTAAACAACAGGGACGCCGCCTTGCTCTCCGCTTCCCAAGTACCATGCTCTGACATGTTCCCGTCAACATGCCGCTCTGTCTCTCCTCAGGCCAAAGCAATGCATATAGCTGGCGTTGGAAGGCATATCCTTTTAAACAGTTCGAGGGATTTGTCACAGCAATGAAAGTTTGACTGAGATAGTAATAGTTTAATGAATAATGGATATACAGGAAGTTGAAAGATCTTAGGTTGTGGAAGGTGGCAGTTAGGGAAATTTCTCTGATGGGAAAATTAGATTCTAGAAAAATAAAACAAGAGTTAACAATCAGATGTGTGGGGAAAAAAAATTGTCATAGTGAAACTTTGTTAACTTTGCACAAACCTAGACATTTGCTGAAAGGGGGAATCTCAATAGAGGAATTACCTCTATCAAACTGGTCTGAAGGCACGATTGTGTGGCATTTTCTTGATTACTGATTAATGTGTGAGGGCCGGGCCTTGGTGAGTGGTTCCATTCATGGGCAGGTAAGGCTGTGCTATGTAAGAAAGGTCGCTGGAAAAGCCTGGAGAAACAGAGCAGGAAGCAGTACTTCTCCATGCTCTCTGCCTCAGTTCCTGCTTCCACATTTTTATTCTGACTTCCCATTTTGATGGACTGTTACCTGAAAGTGTGTGATAGAATAAACCTATTCTGTCCCACATTGCTTTTGCTCGTAGGTCTTATCATAGCAACAGAAAAAAAAAAAAGCTAGGACAGGTTTAGAAGGTGTAATAACACCAATTCACATGCAAAGAGATGGAAGAAAAGCAGCAAACAAGAAACAAGACAGTTTAAAATATGAAGGAAATAATGTGTGAGAGAGCCAAATATAAAAGATGACAATGAGGAGGTAGCCAGAGGCCTAGAAAGGAAGGTTTCCGGTGTCATGATTATTTCTTTGGATTTTATCTGGTAGACTACACTGAAGAAGCCATCGTCAATAACTAATATAAAGAACAGGTTTAAATGACTGCCTCAGGATTGTTGTGGAAAAGATATAGGGAAGAGTATTTCTCTCACTGCTCTCTCCCTGGCTGATAACTTCTGGTTCGAATGTACTATCTCAGCTACTGCTCTTGCATTATGTCTGTGTTGTACCATGGTCTCTACCATGGTGGTCATGGACTATACCCTTCTGGAACTGTGAGCTGTCCCTCCCCCAGCCCCAAATGATTTTCTTTTATAAGTGGCTTTGGCCATAGTGTCTAAGACATCTAGCTTGCTTTCTCCTTTTTCAGATCAGGACCACAGTCCATGGAATGGTACTGCCCGTATTTAGGGTGTTATCTTTCCAACTAAATTATATAAATCTCTCCTGAAAATGCCAAGAGTTTTGTCTCCATGGATAGTCTAAATTTGGCCAATTTGACAACCAAGATGAACTATCACAGTTGTTATGGCCAAGAAAAGATGGCAAGGAATTCTGGAGTCACATACTCCTCTAGGATCCTCTGGGGTTTATTTTGGTTTCACCAGATATATATTCTCCAGCAGATTTACAAGTGATCAGACCCTTCAAAAGTCACCTTACTCAGAGGTCTTGAAAAAAATCTTTTCTAACCCACTAACAAAGAATTAAGTCTCAATATACCATCACAGTCATACTTCTTCATATTTCTTTTATTGGGAGGGAATATAAATGTAAGAAATACTGCATTTATTGATGTCCCGTGAACTTCCATGGGACACAGTAGTATTTATTACATGCCTACATACCAAAAAGAATTTGGGAAACAATGTATGGCTCTAGATATAGAACACCACAACAATTCAACTAACCCAAAATTTATGAAGTATTTCATTGTGCTATCTTCATAAACCTCCAATCTTTACTTATTTCTCAACACTATTGATACAGATCTTAATCACAAGTGACACCCAGCCAGCCAATCAAGAGCTTGATATACAAACCACTAACTCTTCTCTCGAGTCCAAGATCTTGCTAGGTACAAATCAGCTTCAGGAAAACTGTTCCTGAAATGAATCTTTTGAAGCCAGCATATACAATGTCTTATCCATAAAAACATATGTGCCCGCAGAATCATTGCTCTGTGTGGGCAGAAAGAAAATAGAAACCATGTGTTTTCATTTCACGGGATTGTTTTGATGAAGTGATTATTTTCCTGATCATGACTTCCAGATGTCAGTAACATGAAAAGAGAAGATGAGGATCAACAAATACCTCTGTTAGCTCTCCTCCGGTGGCAAATACTCATCCTTTAGCTCATTTGTATGAAACAAAGATGCTGTAATAATTAGTAGAGCCTATCTCTATCACATGAGAAGACAAACATTAAAACTATCTTACTTTGGAGAGCTTTTTCTTTCTTCTGTCATTTGTCACTTCATGAACCATTCATCTTCATGCCTGCCCCCCCTTGCCTGGGTATGATTAACAGACACATTTTTAGAACATGTTCAATTTTTCTTACATGAAGAACAACATGGGAGTAAGCAATTTAGTGGGTCTTGAAAATTTTAAATATTTTTACTCTGAGGAAAAGGAAGCCAAGTTGATACTGTAATGTGGTAAATAAAGCCCTAATGTATGACTTCATCGCCTTGCTGTCTCCTTAGACAAACATTTGACAAAACTAAGCTAAAGTTAACTCTGTGTTTTAATACAGTGGACCAAACTTTGAAGGGCAGCTTTCCTTTCATTGGAACTTAATTTGGGATGCTTCGTTAAAAACAAACATGATCAAAGAGCCACCACTAAGTTCATGTCAGAGATAGCCCCTGTACCCTTTACTAGGCCCTTTGATCACCTTCCACTGGAGGGTGCAGCCTTGACAGGCTACAGAAGAAGATGATGCAGCCAGCCTTGATGAGACCTGATAAACTAGGGTCAGATAGAGGTCCTCCCGTACCAGGAGACTAGGGAGAGGACATAGGAGTTAAAAGGGGGAGGGTGGGTGGCACTGGAAGAAGATGAGGAGGGGGCTGCAGTGGGGATACAAAGTGAATAAATTGTAATAAATAAATATATAAATAAAATTAAAAAAAAAACAAATGTGACATCACAGTTGAGTTCTGGTTACAATACACTAATTGCAGTCCAGCCCCTAAAAATCTGTGTGGCTTGTGGCAGAACGAAGATGAGGCATGCGTGGTGTGAAGCTGGAGAGGAGATGCTGTGGGGAATCAGGCTGCAGAGGACTTGTTGACTTCAGTGCCAGCCTCAAGATTTGTGAGGTCAGGAGACCAGAGTAAAATATGAGGCTTCCTGACAGCAAGCTGTTTAAAACTGACCTTGCTCACCTTGGAGGATAACCAAGGAAGTGATTGTTCTGCCTCAATCTACAACTGTCAACAGTGAGAAGAAACAATGTCAGGCCGGCTGGCTCAGGCAGTTCCCACCAGGGAGAGCTACGCCTACAGCCATGCCAGACGGCAGAAAAATTCATCTACTCACTGCCATGTTGCCCTCGGGTCTTCTTTCACTGAGGACACAATATTTCTTTGAACGTGACTTTTTCTTCTTCTCACAGCCTAACATATTCCGGCTACTCATTTGGACAGAAAGCCCTTCCCATCACAAGCCAGCTTAGACAGGAATTGTGTGCAGCCCGTTGTTGTTCTCTGCAATGTCGCCCTTTGTCCATGGGGAAGCCTGGGCGAGGGCAGACACCAGGAAAAGGCAGGCAGGATATTTAAGGACTCCGAGGAACGAAGAAATGAAATGAAAAAGAAAGCACATACTATTTTCTTTACAAGAGAGTTGATAGATGTCATATAAATTATCAATTTAAAAGCTACATTGAAAGATTGGAAGTTAGAGCTGCAACAGGCCTGGTGCTGAATTATTTTATTATACAAATGAAGGAAATGGGGATCCAAAAGAGCTAACTGCACCAAGGTTACAATGGCCATAGTAGATTCCATGGTCATAGTAAATTTCAGCCCTGATCGGCACTTTTTACTTCTAATCCAGGTGTCTTTGTTCTGTATTACTATAGTGCCTTTTAAAAGGAAATCCTGTGCAAGGCATTTGAGCCTTGGTGATTCGTGTTAACCAAGTCAAGATCCCTCCGAATGAATTATGTGGGCTATTACCTAAGCTACTGGGTTTTTTGGATTAGAAAAAAATAGTAAACACTGAATTGTATTTGAGAGTCTCAGGAACCTGAAACAACGAGCTTTGAGAGGTTGGAAGAGGTATTCCAACACAAATGATTAATGGTCTATCTACTGAGTCAGAACTGGGGAGGAGTAGACCCTGTGCCTGAGTCCTCACAGCAACCTCTGGGAGAGTCCCTGAAATGAGCTGACCATGACCAATACAGTCCATAGCCACCACCACCTGTCATGAAATCCCCCTATGGAGAATGACTAAAGACTGTGCTTGTTCACAAAATAGGCAGAAATTGCTCTCTCAGAAATTTTCCTGGATGACACACAAAACTTCATGCTTGAGTTCCATCCCTCAACCTCATAACACACCAGAAAATTGAGGCTGGACAATAGAATTATTTTCTAATAAGTTAATCTATAGCATTCATGCTCATCAAATTTCTTTTCACTGAGAGACAGGAAGAGGGTTTAATGGTGGAGGAAGCATCAACAAACAGTGGTTCTCAAAAAAGAAATAGATCCTAATTGTTTCCCCAGAATTATTCTAATAATAAAGAAGTTTTAAAAATAAAGAAGTTTTGTTTTAAAAATATATTGAAATGAGGGTATCTTCTGCACTAGAAGGGGTAAATATATTCACTATAATAATATGACTATTATTATCATGAATTTTTTGTACTGGGGAGGGATGTTTTAGTCTCATTTTCTCTCTGCACAGAGAACTAAGCCTTCATGAGTGTTTCTCCAAATGAGGAAAGCAAAAAACAATTATATTATTTCTGTTTCATTTCAGCTTACTTAATAAAGGAGAAACAAGAGAGTTTGAAATTAATTGCAAGAGCTAGGCTAGTTCTGTATAAGTTAATGAGCAGCTTTTATGAGCTGTAATTTTTATTTATTTATTTGTTCAATTAATTATTTATTATATTTAGTGGATATGGCCAATGTGCAACAGCCTTCTGGGTGCATTTAAAGCAGTAATTACCCCAAAATGAGTTCTGCCCTCACAACTGGTAACCTAATCACACTAAGGAAAACAGAGTATCTACATATGGAGCAAATGAAATTGCTGAGCTCTCCCTGAAAGTGAGGCTTCAAGTAAAGTTTTCACTCAGTCAAAGCAGCTAATCAAGTCAACAGGAAATCAGTCACCTGCTACTTTGTGGGTACCGTGGTCAGAAGAAGAGGAAGAAGAAGAATAGGGAGAGGATGAGGAAGAGGCAGCATAAGAGCTACTTACACATCCTCTGCAAAAATGATGGTCTGGATGACTGTCCTCCAAAACTTCAAAGGTCAAATCTATTCCATGAGTAGCAGTGTTGAGATATATTGGAATATAAGACAGTAGGACCTGCGGAAAGATCTTTAGGCAATTTGAGATGCTCTCCCAAAATGAATATAAGGTTCTAGCATGTGTCCACTCACCTCATCCCACTGCCATCTCCTCTCAGTCTCTGTCTCTTCTTTCTGGCTTGAGTTATGAACACTCATTACTCCCAATAAGACTTGACATCACATGCGTTTGGATTCACACATGCAATATCTAAGTTGAATGTACTTTTTCTCTTTATAAATTAATTGCTTCTGGCATAATGATTTGCTAATAGAAGATTAACATAATCTTAAAAGCCACCTAAATACATTCTGTTTCAAAGCATCATATTAATCCTTGAACAAGGCCTTCACTCATCTCCATTTCCCCATCTTATAGATAACAGAGCTAATTAATGGCTTAAATCTTCACTTGTTTTTTTTAGCAAGCATTTCCCTATTAGTTATATTAACCAGACATAACATGTGGTTCCCATTTTAGATAATATTTAGAAAATCAACTTACATTTACAATGGCAAAATGAAGTAGTGCTTTTTATGTTTTTCATTATTTTCTCATTAAGGAAAATTCATGCAATATAAATTAATCACTTTAAAACATTGGTTCATCCACAAAATTTAATTTGGTAGTTTCCACATTTGTGATTCTTAACAAGCAAATTTAAGACCTACTGGGGTACATAATTTCTAAGGCTCCTTTATTACCTTCTGTTCTATTATGCTGTGAACCATGATTCCACAGCAAAAGCACATTCTTTTTAAATATGAATTTAAAAAATAATAACATGAGATTTAAACATAGTAATAGAGACATTTAATAAGTATGATTTTTAATGAAATAATTTATAAATCAGAAATCTTCCAAAAAACCATAAAAGGAAAGATTTCAATTCCAGCAGAAGATAGAGCATAGATAATCCAAATGCAACTGATAAAAATGAGCATTCTCTGAAAAATATAAACTGAAATCTTTATATTCTGCTTTGTGACCAAAACATCATCCTTGTTTCATCTTCATAGAATGCATTAATGTCCCTGATTTCAACAGTCAGTGTAGCAGATTCTCTGAAGGTTACAGACCAGTTATTTTCTTTATGGAACATGATTCAAAACATGATTGCAATTAAAGTGTGTATGTGTGTATATATGTGTGAAAATATGTATGTGTGCATGTGTGTAAAAATGTGTGTATAAGTCTATATATGTGGGTGTGCATACCATATATATATGTGTGTATACTTATACATGTGTATGTGTGTATAAACATGTATGCTGTGTCAGTGAGGTGATAATGTATCTCCCAAACACCTCAATCCTGGGCATTGGAAACCTCTTTTTGAGTTGTTGGTCAAGGTAATTTGAAAAATAGAAACACCCCTTCTTCCATACAACACAGACTACTTCCATTTTTCTTGGTAACTTCCATAAAAAGAATATAAGACCCTGTTTCTGAAGTCACCACACACAAGACTTGGGGAAAACAATTTTGATGTGAAAACCTTTTGGAATGAACCATGCAAGCTCCCAGTAGAGAAAAGCTGATATCTTATGCAGCTGTGATTCCAATAAACCAAAGCAGTGACTTAAAAGATATTCCAAATGGTAAATGATGGCATTTAAACCTTGGGAGTGACCAGCAGCCACCCAATCGAAGTTAAGGCCAACCAATAAGAGGGAATTCATGCCTGGCACTGAAAATTTAGCCAGCTACCCATGTTTGGTGAAGCATTGAACTTAAAGAAGAAACTACTAGTCTAAATTTTTTAAAACCCTATAATCTCTAAATATTTACTCTTGATCCACATACACATATAGCTGTCATTTCTCATCAGTTTATTTTTTTACAATATGTGGAGACCGTTATACAAAGCCACACTTGCCAAAACACAGAGGTCAACTGGCCATGGGATGCCTGCCCTCAATAAATACACTTACACTACAGCCCCCACATGTTAAAGCTCAAATAATACTGAGGTAGACAGGGCAGAAAGATTCTAGGAGCCAGAGGATGTAGATAGCTACTGTGAGATAGTTGCTTCTTTAAATCAAAAGTTACAACTTGTTGAGTAGTTTACCAAAGGGGTCCCATAAGCCCCCTCTGCAAACCCACACACTCACACATTACACACTATTGCCAGAGATATTGGTTACTCTCCACAACTTGATGGAAAGGTCTTTTGGTGAAGACACTACTTTTTTATGTCATCAAATATGAAGAAATTGAGATGGTACCCAACATTCTTCTTATTCTTTAGCTTCACCCTACTGACTAGTATTCATGGTTATGGAAGGCACTTTGCATATAATCTGAAGGAAACAGTAATTAATATCACCCCACAATAGATATCGTGACATACAACAAAGACTTGCCTGAAGATACACTGGTATCACAGTGGAGCAAGTGTTATGGAAATAACAAGCCATTTAAAAAAAAAAAAAAAAAAAAACAGGTTTAGGGCATACTCCAGGACATATAACCCATACCTGAAACTAATAAAGTATCCAAGAACCCAAGATTAAACAATTCACCAATTATTCTCTTAATTCTCTTAATTGAGCATGACAATAAAATTACTCCTAATAACATATTGCTATACCCATGGGTCAGTACATCTCTCAGCCTCCATCAAAGAAGTTTCTTCCTGAAATAAATGTTAATGAGCACTGAGATCCATAACTGGACAGTGTTGCAAAGGATGAGAGACTTTGGAGCACTCAGTCTTAAATGAGCCATCTTTAGCAAACCCCTTTCCACAAGACTCAGAAATCTGTATAGATGAGGAGGCAGAAAGGTTATTAGAGCCAAAGATGGTGGATGATTCCAAGCAAACAGTGGCTTTCAGACACAACAGGTCTGTGTTAAAGTCTTCTAACGTTGGTTCGCCAATGTCTTTCTTTGCTTTGGCAAGGGTCCAGGGTCCAGGGTAGGATCTGGGACAGTATGCTGAGTATGTGGAATATCCTGTTCACTTTATTTCTTGGGTTGCCTAGCTGATGGCTGGTCATGAAAGATGACTGAAAGAAAAAGAAATGGGGGGTGGGGAGGACCAGGATTCTCTGTCTAGGTCAAGGGACTGGCTACACTGCTACTAAGGAAGAAAACTTTAACTGGTCACCTTTTTTCCTGTAGCCATGATCTGATAAAACAGCTTCTAGCCCAAATTGCAAAGGGTTGTAAAAAAGGGCTCTTTGATCTGAGATTATCTCATGCACAAGGGCAGGCCACTGAAGGCTAAAGTAAATTTTTTCCTGTTTATCTTAGGTTGATAGATCCTGAATCCACTAACTTGTTTGTAAGTTGTAAGACAAAGAAAAGAGGAAAGTAAGCAAAGACTTTTCATGCACGCATGTTTACGGGAAAAGGTGGATGAGGTTAAAAAATGTTAACATCAACTAGCTTGCTGTATAGGAGTGCCTGTTTCTGTTTGATCATCAAGATCTGCTCACTTTTCCTATTCTGGAGAGCAGTCCCAAGAAATCCAAGATTCCTACCAGAGCCATTAGGTACCCTCTAATTTTGTTCAAAAGTTTTTGATTGAGTGCCTCCTATCACCTATATGATGGTGGTGGCAGTCTAGTGGAAACGGTCATTTTCTGCTATATTAATTATACTCTGACTTTTCCAACCTTCATTTCAAGACTTTGACCACATATGAGTTATTGACGTTTCCAAACAAAAATATAAAAGAAGGGTAAAAGACATGGCCACAACTGAAGCATGCTCTCCTGATCTACTCAGTGTTTGCTAGCAATGAAACAATCTAAAATTTAGACCGTGTGGAAGAAAGTAGGCACATGGTAGATCTACATTGTTTTGTTCCAATAAATGTGATTAACTCATTATTTGTTTGATAACAGATAATATGAGAGTGATAACCAGAGATCAGAAATTTCAAGTCCATAGCCAGTTGCATTCTCAATATAAGGTGAACAAGAAAACTTTTTTCATGCAAGTAATTAAACATGGGCTAACAACCGACCCTTATTTCTGATCAATAACTAAACACTTTCCCTAAATAACAGAAACCTTTCTATTGCTAATGTTTACAAAAGAAACAAAAGGACCCAGCTAACAAACGAGCTTCAAGAAATGACTGCTCACTAAGCCAGCTTGTCAGGTAAGAATTTCTTGTACTTGACAAAGGGGACATGTTGGTAATGCTTCTCCATTCGAGTAACCAACCTGATGCCTAAGCTCTGTTTCAAGAGTGAGTCATTCCTTTAAGGGTGGGCTTGGAGTAGGCATCTCAACATGGAACACTGAAGTCTCCAAGGACAAAATGTACCCATTTTGTTTGTTGGTTTGGTTTCATTTGGTTTGGTTTGTGTTTTTTTCAGAACCCAGAAGACCGGTGTGGTTGGAGTAAAATGATTGAATGCAGAGCAGCTGGTACTGATTTTGAAAAGACAGGATGAATTTATATGTCTATCTTCTGTGACATTCTCAGTTTGAAGGGAAAATATTGCCGGTCTGTGCTCTGTGCTTTCTGTGAGTATCACAGAATGGAAGATGGCAACAAGAGAATGATGTGTGAGCTAGCTGGCCGATGCCGTTTTAATTTGTATCTAGTTATTTATGTGTCCTTTGTGTTGACTACCAAGACATTCCCTTACTCAAGTGTAGGAAGTATAAAGTATCCTCCCTGATATGTTACCTCTTCACCACTCTTGAGAAAGAGAATGCAACATTGTCTTGTGTTCTGTGGAGAATTAGAATATGGCTTGAGATTATATACCCATCAAATGTACCTCAATATGGACAAAAAAGATAGCCATTGCTTAGTTTTTTGGAATGTTGAGTAGGAAAACAATATAGAAGAGTGCACAAAATGCACTCTGGTAGACAAGCACAAGGACAAAAAAGGGTAATGTGTCTTTATCCTTTGCACTAGTTCCCTCTGTTCCAAGTCTTGTCACAGCATTGTTCTTTAAAGTTTCTGCATATGACATAAGCCTAGCATTAAATTCTTTTTCCTTACAAAAATCTATCTCTTTGAGCTCAGGCTCAAATGGCTCATTGAACCATTTAATGAATTATTTATTCATGTCTTCCAACTTCAGAGAGAATTGGAAGTTCATTCAGTATTCATTCACCATAACACTATAAGAAAACAAGGACCGTGGCAGCTCAGTCTCCAAGTGGGTTCCCTTGTAAGGAGAGCAGGGGCTGTCTGGCATGAACTCAGTGTCAGGCTCTCTGATCACCTCCCTCTGGGAGGAGTACAACTTTACCAGGCCAGAGGAAGACAAGGCAGCCAGTCATGTTGAGACCTGGTAGGCTAGGATCAGATGGAAGTGAGGAGGACTGCCCCAATCAGTGGACTGAGGGAGGGGCATGGAAGGAGAAGAGAGAGGGATCATGGAATTGGGAGGGGATGAAGGAGGGGCTACAGCTGGGATACAAAGTGAATAAATTGTAATAATCAAAATAATAATTTTTTAAAAATCTGGCAAAAATAAGAAAACAAGGACCGAAATAAATAAAAAAATAGGTTTCCAGTATCTCTAAAGAAAAGGTATCCTCCAATTGCTCAACTCCTTAGCAAACCTCAGATTTATCTCAGAACGAAAGAAAATTCTAACGGAGGAACTCTGGAGATGCAGGAGACTATTTGAGTCACATGTAAGATGGCTAGAGTTATATTGAAGTTCATCTCATCTTCAAAATGGTTCTCACAGACTGTGTTAGCTACTTTTCTCATGACTGTGACAGGAATACCCAACATAAACAACTATTATGCATAAGCATCTATTATGGCTCACAATCCAGGGTTTATAAGACACATTCCACTGTGGCAAAGAAAAACATGGTGGTAGGACCAGCTCCTGTCTATTGTGGTGACAGTATCCAATAACTGCAAATACCCAACCAGAAGCAGAATCTGGCTAGAAATGAGAGTGGTTAATAACCCTGAAAGTTTTTCTCTGTGGTTCTATTTCTGACAGGTAGGACCTATGTCTAAGAGGTTCTGTAACCTTCCAAAGTTAAACCCCCAACAGGAGACATAAGCCAGTGGGAGCATTTGTTTCACATTCAAACTGTAAAAAAGGACAATTGTAAAAGGTAGGCTTTTAGCCTTTTTATCCTCACGCTCCACTAATGATTGATTTAATTCAGGAATCCTATGGTGAATATGGAGGGATTAGCTCCTGCGAGTATTAGACAACTTTTTCTTATAAAGAAACTGTTCTGACTTTGATAAGACATGACTTAATGATGTGGGTCCTGGTAACTGAAGAATTTTGTTTTCTGTATCTTCCCAATGAAAGTAGGATTTTGCCTAATAACCACTTTTCTTCCATTTGATCAATCTCTCTCTCTCATCCACATACCTAAGTGTATGTGTTCGTGTATGAGAGTGTGTGTGCATGTGCTCATACAAGTGATACCCCTCTCTATTTCTCTCTCTCTCTTTACTCTGAAGCAAACAGCAGGCAAAGACACATAACTGAAACAAAGTATGAGAAACGGGAGCAAATCACACAGTGTGCTTGGATAAATGAACCTGTTGAATCTTTCTGAACATTTGTTTTCCAGTAAGATGTCTTAATGGTTTTGTTTTCATTGTTCGCTAATGTATGACGAGCTAAAACTGACCTAGAAAGGAAAACATGGTGCAGGAAAATGTGGACCAATCAGTTGCACAACTTTCCTACCCTCCCGTCTCAACAGAAACCACACTTCCTTTCCTACTGGCATGAAGTGTCCAGTTCTCGCTCACTCACCAAACAGATGAATGAGATACCAGGAACCCCCAATATGTGCTAATTTTCTCATTAAATTCATAAGTAATAAATAATTTGAATGTGTTTTTGGACCTGTAGTTTTTCATCGTGATGGATGAAATTATTTATTTCCCTTTGGTGAATTAAAAGCTCACAGTTCCTTAAGAGCCTTGCCTGAATCCAGCCCCATAAACATTCACTTTAAGCCCTATTTTTAAAACTCTAGTGTTTTCCTTTCCATAACCAGGCTATAAAATTTGGCTCTGTCTTATTTAATGCATCTCTTCATCGCATTACCATATTCTGTTCATATAAACAGTATAAATAATTTTTGTAAAAAGAAACATTACATTTGTAGCTTTAACTCATAAAAGTTTTACAAAAGCACAGCCAATTAATACATGTAAAACTTGAATATGCCATGTTTTCCTTATGCTAATAAACATAATCCTTTGACAAATCTGTATGAGAATTTAAAGTTTTGTGGCACATTGTCCTATTTTAATTATTTCATATTAATGTACATTAATGTATATCAATGTAATGTAATTACTAGCCACCTTCAAATACAGACCAAGAAACACAAAGTCCTTGCTGCATTGGTGAGGATGAATTTGATTCTCTTTAGTCACTTAGGAGCCATCTCCATTATATCACTACGGTGTTACTGTGAAGACCCTATTCAAGTAAGCTTTTCTCAAAGTAGTGACCCCAAAGTCCAGAAACAGTGAGACTGGCAACCTCCACATCCTGTAATCTGAGAGTTGGAAGTTCTCAATGTAATAAGGAAAGATAAAAATGTATGCTGAGATTGCTCCAGCATTTCTTTGATAAGAAGAACCAGAACAAAATGTAGTATATGTAGATCTCAGTCCAAGCCAAATATCTCAGACACCCACTGGGTAGCCTTGAACTATAGTCCCAAGAAAGACCCTAAGACTCTTTCTTACTTACTTAACTAAAATCCAAGAATTCTAAAGGAAATACTAACTAAAATCAAAGGAGACCTATATTATACCATACTTATATATAATTTGCTTTTTAAAGGGTATGACTATGAATGGAAAAAAAAAACATTAAATACCTGCTTAACTGTAATGTCATTAAGCAAAACAGCAAAGAGCATGGTCTAAACTCCCCTAAAAGAAATCAAACTAGCACATTTCAAGTTGCCCTATCTGCACCGACTAAATTCTCTTGAATCATTCTTGATTTCCTTCAACTATTTATTGTCAGTAATAATTAAGATTCTTCTTGTGAACAGCGACAGGTCGCAGATTAGCCTGACAAGAAGGAAAATGACATGGCACTGAGCCAGAGAACAGCATGACACACGGAGACGCTAGGCTGTTGAAGCTGAGGTGCAGAACACAATTGAGAGGTTCTGACTCTTCTGTCGCCTCCACCTCTGCTCACCTCTCGCATGCCCATGACTTCAAACTAAAGTTTTGTTTATTGCACAAAGCATAAAATACATAAGTGCAGTATCTCTGTTAAATGCCATACAAATGTCATTACAGCATTTGCTTTAGAACAAAAATTCGGTGTTTTTCTAACTCCCGTGCATTTTCAAAATAATCCTCTGCCAGCTGCCCCAGGTTGACCATGCTAAGAGTCCCTATTGTGACTGATATGAGCATGTGATTAAGAATCATCACATACTAAGAAACAGAGATGCCAGGGAAACATGAAGGGATGCTAGCAAGAGAAAAACTTATGGCTTAGTTAACTGAACAAGGTAAATGGAAATTGCAAGTATATCTTTGGACATGTGTGTGATGACACTGTTTTGTCTTTTTCTTATTAAGTAAAGGAATCACAATTCTTGCTATGATCAAGCTACTGCTACTGGACGGTGCCGTCTGATGTGCACAATTGTAAAACTGACCAAATGTATGAAGCCACTGATCTGAGGCTTTGGCTCATAGGAAGTGTGCTGTAAACTAAAGAAAATGGAACACTCTTGAGACAACCTCGACCCCCTCCAAACCACCTCAGTGTTCTATACCGATAGATAGATAGATAGATAGATAGATAGATAGATAGATAGATAGATAGATCAATAAAATGGTAGAAACAATGGTGTTACAGTAATTGAAGAAGCTAGATTCTGAGGGTCCTTGCCAAGTCCTTTGTTAAGGTCTGGGCTATACATGTGTAATGTGAAACTACCTCAGACTGACCACAGGTTCAGCTGAGCAGACAGCTGCTGCAAGGTTCATAGTTCAGCACTAGAGGCAGGATGGCTGGTTGGCAGAAAGATTTACTGAGCAGTAAATATCCAGCTTAAGGTTGCTCTCTACAAGGACTACCACATGGACTCCACAGAGTAGGTTAATAGAACCAAAAAACAAACAAACAAACAAACCCTACCAACGCTTTGTGGGATCAGTGTGTAAAGGAATTCAAGTCTTAGCAAGTAGAATGAGATGAGCAGTCTGAGCAGAGATGAGCAGTCTGAGCAGAGATGAACAGTCTGAGCAGTACTGTGTAGCTGTCTCTGGCATTTACGGAACACTACATGCAACATATCCAAGACAGACAAGCATGTATGCAGCACCCACGGTGAAAAATCCTATGCAGGGCAGTAAAAGGGTTCTCTAACATTTCTAGGTAGAACCTTGTTAGGTATCATTAAAACTAAAACCTCTTGGAATGTATGTATGCTGTTCGCACGTATATATGCTGATTAACAGCTCACTGCAGGTACAGGAGGATGACAGAGTTGATGTCAGGAAGTCTTCCTTAATTTGCTCTTGCTTTATTTATTAAGACCAAGTCTCCCACTGAACCTAGAGCTTACAATGTTGTCTAGCCTGTCTGGCCAGGAAGTCCTTGGGATCCTCCTGTCTTTGCCCAGAAATGAGTTTTCAGATGCTTGCTACTATCTCCAGCTTTTATGTAAGTACTGGAGCTCCAAACTAGTACATCATGGATTAGTACACTCATTGAAATACCCCTCTACCTCTGTAAAAAAAATCGTTGTAATACTCATTGAATGAAAATTTATAGATTACTGATCATTGAAACTTAAAGCCCAAGAGCGAAGCACAGAGCTCATACCTGCTAAACCCAATACCTGGGAGAGTGAAGCAGAATGTCTCAAAGTCTAGGCCAGTCCAGGATCCACAGTAGGTCCCTGTTTAGGAAGAACAAATAGATAAACTATAACCATAAATATAAATAATATACAATGATAGATGCAATAAATATATTTGTTAATATTACATTCATAATAAAGGTTGTCATTTGGGGTCCTGCAGGCATTAAATTGATAATATGATACTGTGAGCACTTCTATGACAATTGGTTTAATAACTTTGACAGACTAGGAATTACTTTAAAAAATCAATTAATTTGTAATAAAACACATGTGTAGAAGTGGTTTTACTGCTGAATTTTATCAAATATTATGGTAGAAATAATAATAGTTACATTTTCAAGTTTTTGTTAGAAAGAATAGTCTGAGAAAACATTTCCACATTGTTTTTGCAAGGTCAAAATACCATTTAATTTTTTTTAAATAAAGGGAATCACTGTAAAAAAAACTAGTACAATAGTCTTCATAGCATAAACATAAAAGTCCTCAAAAATATTCAAAAGCCAAGTTTACCCACTCATAGCCATGTACTGCATAAGAACGTGTGGGTCAGTGCAGGCAGCAAATGCAAAAGTGGTCCTAAATAAAACAAACTATTCTGCTGTTTAACAAGTGGCTGGCCTCATGATATCATAAGCTCAACAGATCCTAGAACCAGCTTTTCAGTGGCTACAAAAGAAGAAAGGCTGTTGGGATTGTGTTTGCGTTTTTTATTGAATCTGTATTTAAATTTTTCAGGATTGGGCATCTGAAGAATACCAAGGTTGCAGTGATTTTTATCAAACAAAGACCCGCTGTACTGTCAGTTGTATAAATGCACACTCAAAACAATCATGTATCCTTCACGGGAAATATTTAGGAGCCAGTTTAACGTTGCTAAAAAATCCTCGGCAACTTGAAAACACCATTCAAAAGGAAGAAGGAAGGAAGGAAGGAAGGAAGGAAGGAAGGAAGGAAGGAAGGAAGGAAGGAAGGAAGGATTCAACACAATCACAACCCCAACATGGTTTTTTTGTATCAGTTTTGTTGTTGTTGTTTGGTTTTGTTTTGTTTCTGAACACAAGAAAAGTTGATTCTATGGCTCTTACAAGAAACAAGACAATCCTGGAAGTAAAGCTGGGTGATAAACCTAAAGGTACACTAAATTGATGGCCTTAGAATATGCCTAATCATATAGATCAATGAAAGGGAATAGAAAGAAAAAATACACAAAGATATTATTGCCTGAGTGTTCCAGCAGATGCTAATCTAGTTATGAAACTAATACATTAACCGATGAAAAAATATTCATCATATTCCAAGCTCAAATGGGGAATGGTAGGAAGTGAAGAAATCCATTTGAAAATGCAGGTTCCATAGGGATTCCCATAATTGCCAAAAAGTGAGAGGTAATTAAGGAAAATTGAGAGTTCTCCTCTAATTTTTTTTCAGTTTCTAGCCCTTGATTGACCCCTAAGTCACTCTGTCCTGAAATGGGACCTAAAGCATCAAATTAAAGTTTCCCTAATAGACTTCCAAACAACTAACAGCCAAATTGCCAGTACCGCGGGGAGCACAGAGAGCGTGCCTGATAATGAGAGTAAGGAGAGAAGATAAACTCAATGTTTTATTAAGCAGATGACTTTAGGTGTCTCTTGTGCATTTTTTTTTTTTGTTTGTTTGTTTGATGAGAGAACTTCCTAGCAGGAAAAAAAAGATGTTTCTATTAATTAGATCTAACCTGCATCAGTTATGTGTGAAGCGCCCTTAACAGAAAATTGATTTCTGTTTCATATAACAAGTAAGTGCAAATAAAACATACTGTTTTGTCAAACAGATAATTTCTAATCTAAGTTATTTTTAATTGCAGAAGCTTATTCTGGTAGAGTCAATTCTTAATGAGATTTAGCTTGATTTGAGTAAGGAAAAAAAATTACTAAATGAAGCCTCATTTGTTCCTGCTCATTTGAATAACAGCCAAAGTAATAGTGTCTCAAAGAGATTTTTTTCAAATGTTGTTTATGCAGCAATAAGTTATTGATGTTAACATTTTTCCTTAGTTATTATTACTACAAAGCTAGACATTTCCAAAGTCTATTATTCGCTCCTATTTGATAAACAAGATGGGTCAAGGTTAGGAGGTCCTACATTGAATTTACTGTATTTTTTTAATATCTCTCCATGGAGCCCACACAATTTAATTTACATTACATCATTTTTTGATAGTGTGACAACATTTTAAAATGTGCTTCTTTCCCAACAACTAAAATACAAAGCCAAGGCAGAGGAGGAACATTGTGCTGTCACTGGGTGCTCTTGAAACACAAAGGCTGTCACTGGTGGCAGATGGATTTTTGTTCAGAGGAGCTCCATGTCTTTCCTCTGCCTCCTGCCAGCACAAAATTAAGTGGAGCTTTGGTAATTAAATATTTCAGTGAATTTAGATTGTGGAAAAAAAAAAAAGATCTAATTCCAATCCTGGATCATTTAGCATTTATTGTCCGTGTGAGATAAAGGTGGATGCTTTAATTTGAACTATGTTAATCGACTTTAAAAGCCATTTCAGGAAACAATTGTAAATCCTCCACAATAACCCATCCCTGAGAACTAGGAAGGAATCCCTCTCTCTTTACAATATTCCACCAAATACATGAACAAATGTTTTGAACATTTTCTTCTCCGTTCTTCATTTTTTACAACTCAGTTTTTATAAGAATCAAACTGGATTCAGTATTCACTGGGTTTATTAGCTGACTTTTTATCAGTGAGCAATGAGTCATAGAACAAAGCATAATGTGTAGGTAGTCCATCGGACGGAGAACCATTTACATATTGTTGAAAGTAAGCCATCTATGAATCGTGGGTCCTGTTGCCCTCTCATTCCAACCATCAGTTAAGAAGAATGAGCCATCATCAATAGAAAACTTTAAAAGAAAAATTCAGTTCCTGGAACCATTGGCTTCCGAACACCAAATAGTGAAACATGAGCTGGCAAATTAATGTGTACATCCCACATTAATTTTTAATACCCCCACAATTGAAATGCACTGGATATTCCTCCATATGAGGTTCCTAACTGGAGGGAATCCATTGTAAGAGAGTGAAATTTAAGAGTGGAAACTGTATTTCCGAAGAAAATTCTGCCCAGAACTTGACTTCTAAAATAACAAACCTTCAGAATCTGGCACACACACACACACACACACACACACACACACCTCCCCCCATAGAGATGCTACAGGTATCTTCTGTAGCACTAAACTAGTCCTTTAAACTGTTGGCCTTTATGGATACCTTCCACTCCCCTGAAATGTGTCCCTGGGTCCCACTGGCAAGGGAAGCTGGACTTATGCCTAATGGTGGCTGTAATGGGCTTGCTGTGTATGTGGGGAAGTTCTCTTTCCCTCGGTCTTCTTCCTCATTAAAAATCCCTGTTACTAGCCTGGATACGGCATCACTTAATTATACATAGCTTATTATAAAGCATTTTTCCTTCCAGAATTTAATCACCAAAGTTGCCTGATCAGCAACCAATGTAGTATGATGGTAGTTTTTATCTTTTACAGCATAATTAAGTACTGTATAAACTCAGACAATCCTTGTGATTCAAATATTTTGTAAATACCATCACCTAGAGACTGTACAAAATGTACCATATCCTGATGGAAGGTGTTTGTTTGTTTGTTTTAGGGGGACATCTATTTATTGTGTCAAGAGTTGGAATTACTATTTATTGTTTCAAATGTTGTGACAAATTTCCTAACATATCCCAGATTACACTGTGAAGTTGCTAAGTTGAAAAAGGTGAAGATCTCTCTTCAGATTTGTCAAGAACTTGGGCATCTCAGAGCAGGAACTCATGCTCTCTTGGCGCCAAGCATTAGGATCTGGTTGGCAAATGTTTTCAGAAACTTTCGAAGGACACCTGCTCTCTCACATAGTCATAGCTCTCCTGACATGCAAGATTCTTGGCAGACTGAAGTCACTGGTCAAGTGGGAAGCTGAGCCTCAGTATGATGCTGCCCTGACAACCAGGAGAAGAATAAAGGCCTGTGTGCACACAGCCTTATTGTCCAGTGATCCCAGAATGATCCTCAGAGACTAACTGCTCATTGTACATCAGAGTCTAAAAGAGAGAGGTCTTTAACAAAGCCTTGTACCACATATTTTGAAAAAAAAATGGGTCAGAAAAACACAAACAAATTTCATTTCAAGACTAGATTTCAAGGTCTACTCATCCTGAACCTTCAGTGAAAACACTATATTTAAAACAAAGCAAGGAAGGCTGCAAAACACCAGTGTTTTAGTGTTTGCATACTTTTTTTAAAAACTCTTTTATTTACATTTCTTTTATCTTTTTTTCTCTACTCTAATTCAATCTCTTTCAACACCCTAACAGCAGGTAGGGTAGAAAAAATGTTAGTGGGAGAGGGATCATAGTTCTCTTAGCTACTTCCAGCTGGTTAGGGTCATCGAGTTCCTTGGAGCCAGTCCAATCCTCCTTTCAGAGGATCCCTAACTTCTCTCACAACAGCAACCAGGAACAGCAAAGGGGAAGCAGGAGCAGCTTCGTTCTTTCTCCCAGCTCCTCACTCTCTGGGATCTGGCATTTATTCTCTCTCCACAGTCCTCAGATTTAAACTATCTGCAGCTGGCAAAGAGCTCCTCTCAGAGCCCACATGAGGCAAGTAGTCTGATGCTGTGGACTATCTGAATGAGTCCCATAACCCACACCTGGGACCAAAACAATAACATGTTTATATTCACAGCGTTTTACCACTAAGAATATTGACATGCATGGTTAGAGTTAAATCAAGATGCTTTATATTATTTGTGGCTATTGTGAAGGGTGTTGTTTCCCTAATTTCTGTGTACCTCTACCAAAGAATTGATAAAGAAATTATGGTACCTTAAATGACTTTCAAAATCGGAGGAAAACATGGAGTTAGTCAATTGGCATGGAGCACGTCTCGCCCCTGGGGGCAATGGTCTCCTGAACCTACTCAGACCTCGGACACCACCACTGCTAGTTCTAGAACTGACGCAGGATGTTCCAACGAGGGGTTAAGGCTTCTCATAATATTTCCTATAAGCCCACACCTGTTTGTCTATATCCCCCATTTTTATTCATTATTAGCCAGATAGAGCCAAGTAATTGTGGTAACGATACTTGCTTTTTTGCCCAATGCTGGAATGCTAGTAAAGTTAGGTATGCCCTGGTTACTCGCATGCCTCACTGGGTGCCTATGCCCATTGATGCCCCTCACGCTATGACTCTCTTCAGACAGAAAAGGGATCTTGGAACTACAGCCACCATTGTTACTACCATCTCATTGACGGCTGTTGGAGCTACCACCAGGGCATTAGCCATGAGTCATACTGGGCAGACTGCTCAGACCCTGAATAATCATTTAGCCAATGTAGCTCATGCCTTAGTTGTACATAAAGGAATTAATGCTCAACTAAAAGGAAGCTTGATGGTGTTCAATCAGAGGATTGACCTCTTGCAGGAGCAAATTGATACCCTATGGCAAATCGCTCAACCTGGCTGTCAATGAAAGTATGCTGGACTTTGTGTCACTAGCATACAACATGAGAATTTTTCCTGTGCTGCAAATCTGTCTAAACAATTGTCGAGCTATATTTTAGGTAATTGGACTGGGGAATTCGATACTACGATGGAGCAGCTGAGAGTGGCCATTGTCACAGTAAATTCTACCGGAGTGGACGCAGGACTAGCCACAGGATTATCAACATGGATTGCTGCAGCCATGAATCATCTGAAGGAATGGGCGGGCATGGGAGGGTTAGCAGGCCTTCTGGTGTTGGTCTCCTTGGTTTGCCTGTGGTATATATGCAAGATTAGAGTCTCACAACAGTGTGATGCAGCCATGATCATTCAGGCCTTTACAGCCAGTGAAGCAGGACATTCTCCCCAAGCATGGTTGGATACCATAAAAAGCTAAAATGATACTCTCAGGATGCGAGGCTAAGCACTGCACTCAGGGTCAGCCGCTTTGGACCCAGAGAAGAGCATGTCTGATTGCATGCGGGTTGATGCCCCAGGTCCCGCCTCTGAGAAAAAGGTATCGGACGGTCTGATGCTCTTTGGGTGGATGACACCTAAATGAACATCTGTACAAAGTCCCAATTTATTTCTAATATCAGAGATCAGACCTCTACTCTTGCCTGATGCGTCTAAAACAAAAAGGGGGAACTGTAGAGAGCTGCGGAATGCTATGCCTTAAAGATGGAGCTGGTTTCTGCCTTCCACCTTCCCGATGGTGAGTGCTCTCTGTCACGAACAACTCCACATTTGGCTAAGGCCGAGGATCTGGCTTGCTTCCATGTATGTGGACCTATCTGCATTGCCCCCGTGGCACGCCTGGGTTGGCTACCCAGAGGCTATTTAAGCTGTGGGTTGGCTTTCCCCGGGGTCCGAGGATTGTTCAATGTTCCTGAATAAACTGCATTGAAAAAAAAAAATTTCAGAATTAATAAACAATTGCTAAGTCTGGGAAAAAAAAATTATGGTACATTTACACAATGAAATAATACTCAACTATTAAAAACAAGGAAACCATTACATTTGCAGACAAATCGATAGAATATCATCCTGAGTGAGGTAACTCAAATCCAGAAAGACACACATAATATGTACTCACTTATAAGCGGATTTTGGCTATATAGTACAGGATAAACATATAATTCACAGACCCAAAAGAAAATAAGTAACAAGGAAGACTCAAGGAAAGATGCTTAAATATCATTGAGAAGGGAAAATAGAATAAACAGCAGACATAGTTGACAAGAAGGAACAAGAAAGAAGTGCAGAGAGAAATGAGGGTGGAGATTAGTCCTGGAGAGAAGGCAGGGCAAATGGCCTACACAGAGAAGAGAAACCATGACTGTGGGCATCTCTGTGATGAGCTGGAGACCTAAGACAGGGCAGGCTTCTGAAAGATGTGGGGGTAACTCTAGCTGAGACTCCTAGTAGAAGTGATCATGGAGACTGAAAAGGACACCCTCTAACTAGACAGGACTCCTAGTGGAGGAAGGGGAATACCCACCCACCCACAATTTCAAACCAAAATTTACCCTTCCTACAAGATGTGCAGGAGTAAAGATAGAACAGAGATTGAGGGAATATCCAACCAGTGTCTGGCACAACCTGAGACCTATCCCATGGGAGAGAGCCAATCCCTGACACTATTAAAGTTATTCTGCTACATTCACAGACATGAGCATGACTGCCCTCTTAAAGGCTCCAATCAGCAGCACGTTGAAAAGGATTCTGAGACTCACAGCCAAACATTGGGCAAAGTGTAGAGACTCTTGTAGAAAATTGGGGGGAAGGATAGAAGAACCTAGAGGCCTGGGGGTGATACGAGCTCCACAAGACCAACAAAACCAACTAACTAGGACCCAGAGGAGTTTGTAGAGACTGAAACACCAACCAAGGACTATGCATAGGCTGGACCTAGGCCTCCTACACAAATGTGGCAGATGGACAGCTCAGGCTTCATGAGGGTCCCCAGTAAGGGGAGCAGGAGCTGTCTCTGACATGTACTCTGTTGCCTGCTTTTGGTCACTCCCCTCTGGAGGGGTTGTCTTGCCAGGCCACAGGGGAAGAGGAAGGACTGGTGCAACTTGATGAGATGGGGTAAGTGGGGGATGGGGCTCCCCTTTTCTAAGGAATAGGGAAAGGGGAGGGGAAAGAGGAACTTGGAGGAAATCAAGAAAGGAGCTAAGATCAGAATGTAAAGTGAATAAATAAATTACTTAATTAAAAAAGTAGGTCTGTCCCAAAGTCCATCAGATTATTTACAACATGTTGCCAATGTCTTTAGATTTCGGTGGCTCTTTTTCAGACTACCCACATGAAATACATGTGCTCAAGGAAGACTACCAGTTAGAATCTATTTATAGGTCAGAGGCATCCTGAAAGAGTCTCTGTGTCTCAGTACACCTGTTGTAATTACTTCTATGTAAACTACTTTTCAGACACAGATGACATGAGAGAGAACATCAGTACTAATCCCAGGCAACACAGCAATGGCACCACTGCTGATGACATGCACAGTAGGAACACTCACAGCATGAGAGCCTTAGCGCTTATGGGAGGGCAGCTCTGGATCCCTTGTTGAGCAGCTGAACAGGGGATGGGAAAGGAGTTCCATGATGACAGTCTCATCACCACCATAAAGCCTCAGAAATGGTGTTCTTAAAAGAGCAAGATGAAAATGAGAGAACACATTAAGGTGAGAGTAAGTGCCAATGTTTTCAAGAACTCTTGGGCATAAATGTGATAATAAAAGACAAAGTATTTTTAGTACAGTGGTCCAGTATCGTTCAGTTTTGTGAAAAAAATTTCAGTTCAGAAACTGATTTCTTTTTATTTTGTATGCACTTTACATCTTTGTTGTAGCCCCATCCCTCTTCCCCTTCCAGTTCCACCCTCCCTCTTCCTCCCCCTCCCAGTCCCTATCCCCTTTTCCTCAGAAAAGGGAGATCTCACCCCAGCTCATCAAATTGCATCAGGACTGAGCATATCCTCTTTCCCTGTGACCTGGCAAGACAGTCCCACTGGGGGAAAAGTGATCAAAAACCTAGCAAGTGAGTCTGTGTCCATGCAGTTCCTACTTCTCTTATTCGAGGACCCACATGAAGTTTAAGTTGCCCATCTGCTACATCTTTGTTATGGGGCCTAGGTCCAGTTCATTCATGGTCCTTAGTTGGTGCTTCATTCTCAGCAAGCCCCTCTGGGCCCTGGTTAGTTGCCTCTGTTGGTCTTCTGTGGAGCGTCTGTCATTTCCAGGTCAAACTTTTAACCAATATTGGTGTTTTCTTCTCTGATAAGTTCTCTAAATGAGCTTTCCTTGGATTGGTGGTCTTTAGCAAACTGGAAATGTTGAACCATATCATCTAAGTGTTAAGCATGATGAACTATCATCAAAAGCAAAGCACTACAGGAGGAAGCTATGGCAGTGCCTCCATAGCCAGCAAATAGTGTGTGAACATTATAAAATTGTCACTCAGATATATTTTTTCAATGTATTGAGATATAAGGTGATCGTGTGAGGTATACAGACTGTAGTGGAAAATGACAGCAGGAGTAACTGTGTGAAGTCTCTAATTTAAAACATTAATCTTTCTAAAATCACAGCCTCTGTCTCTGTATTTGGACTTGCTAGCACATCTTGTCAAATAAACCTGCCTAATATAAAAGTCATATATATGGTAATAATTTCCCTGTTTCATAGTCTGCAAAAGATCTATAAAAGATTGTCACATGTTACTATTTTTAAAAACTGGTTAAATGTATTTTGCACATGAGAAAGTTTGTAAGCGTCCTTTTATACTGCTGGCTTTTGTTGAACAACACTTAAAATTTTTTATGTTTCTTCTTATCTATTTGCAGAGCGTATTCATGGACAGTGACAATTTATCAGATTTGTGACAAATAGACTGTCTGGATATTGTTTGTTTTTATTTTTAAAAAGAAATTCCATCTGTTTATGTACTCAGTTGCTTTGCTGTTTTGTTTTGTTTGGTTTGGTTATTTTTGGTTTTGTCTTATTTTGTCTGGTTTAGTCCTAGAAGTTGAACTACACCCAATCATCTTACACATGTGATCTATCTCCCAAGAACACAACCTGTTTTTATTTGGTTTTTGAAAAGTAGGACACTCCAACTGGGTGTTAAGGTGTGCTCCTTTAATCCCAGAACTCAGGGAGGCAGAGGCAGAAGGATCATTGTGACTTTGAGGCCAGCCTGGTCTGCAAAGCAAGCCCAGGAAAGCCAAGGGGAAGAAAAAAAAAAAAGAATAAACTAGGAACTCATAAATCCTTTGTTGTACTACGATTAAAATTTGTTCATCTTTGTTCTATTTTTTCAACTTTATTTTTTTCACAATTTATTCATTATATATCCCAATTAAAGACCCCTCCCCCAACTCCTCCCAGTCCTACCATCCATCCCTTTCCCCCTCATCTTCTTCCCCTAGTCCACTGAAAGGGGGAGTTCTCCACCATTGCCATCTGCCCATAGCTTGTTAAGCCTCATCAGGACTGCCTGGATCTACCATTTTCATGTGAGTCCATGTCTGTCTCTCATTACAAATATCAGGCTTGTTGGAAAGTTGCTGGTGTAAATGCTTTCATGTTTGTAAACACCCATGGATAAATCTTTTTTTAGATATGTCTCCAAATTTTGGAAACACCTTGAAAGTATTTTCTTCATGCAAATAACTGTGGAAAGAAATTATCACTAAACTAATTTGTCTTACAATTTGAAATGGAATGATGTTTTCTAATATAATAGTCTTCGTGGCTTATGTCATAAAAGCAAAAATCATCTCTTTCAAAATGAAGAGTTTACGATAGAGTTTTGCGATAGAATTAAAAAAAATATGTTAAGACTGAACACTAGAATCATTATCTTAGAAAAGTCAATGACTGATAGCTATTTTCTAGGTCTTTATGCTTGAGCTCTGCTCTTCCAGAATCTATGTGCTCCTGTGAGGATACACTGTAATCTGAGGCAGTGCTGAACTGATGCTACTGTATATTAATGCTCGCGGATTTACTGAGGTGTCACATTGCTGGAGTGATTAGGTTTGGCATACATAATACCATGGTGTCAACAATGTTAATGTTGCCTCAGAAGCCATTCAAATTAGCATTGCTCATGGCATTTTTTATATAACAAGATGTTACTCATAGTGACAATATTGAAGAAAATACTTCTTCTGTAGGTGTCACACAATACCCTAAACTGTCAATGAAACAGATTAAGTAGAATTTAAAGTTAGCTTCTGGAAAACAAAAGGATGAAGCATTAGGAATTATGCAATCATTCATAAATGACTGTTCCAAAATGGTTGTGTTTATATATTTACTGCAATTTCTGGCTGTGTTTACATTATGAAGACATAACTCCTGTGTATGCCTTTGGGTTTTATAGAATCTTCTTCCCACCATTTGCATTAGAAATTCAATTTTGAAATAAAAGTCATTCTCAAATTAGGCTGTTGTTGTTTATTAAAATTCAATTCAACTCTGAAGCCTTAAATGGCTCTGATGGTAATTACCCAGAATCAAGTCCTAAAATAGTTCAATTTTTAGAAACTAAGATGACAATTGTTTTAAAAAGAGATGGTTACCTAATACAGATAAAATTGTAATTCACTTACTTAAGCTACCATCATTTTGAGAGCTTTGTCAACAGTCTCTTATTTTCCAAGTAGAAACAGAACAGTAGCATATTTAGAAGCATTCATGCAATGATATTCTTTGCTAAAACATGTACTCACATCAGCTCATTTACAAGAGCTCTTACTTCCAGAAGCTCATTGCATTTTATAATGTAATCTAACTTAGTAACCATGGCATCTTGTAAAACTGGTAAGTAAAAAATGAACATTCTCATTTCACAAGTGAGTGAAAATCAATCAATAAATAAATAAATAATTAGATAGATAGATAGATAGATAGATAGATAGATAGATAGATAGATAGATAGAATGTAAGATTTTTCTCTATGGTTCCTCAATGAGAAGGGCAATGACACTCAACAAGCTCAAACTGAAAATGCATCTCATGACTTTTCTGAGTATTTTCTTCCTTGGGTATGTGTAAGTAAAATCTCATTCTTACACAGTGCTTAAAGTTCACAGAGAATTTAACATGTAGCAGTTACCATAGTCCTCACACTCCTGTGAAGATGAATATATTTTTGTCCCACTTATCGTAACAGGAAAATGGGACCTTTAAGAGATGAAGAGACCTATCCAAAGTCACAGCCTTGAACTTTGACAGAATTGACAGTTGCAACATCCTTCAAGAGCAGTACCCTTCAAACGCAAAATCTTTCCCTCTACTTCACAAATGAACCACTTGTTTGTTTGTTTTTTTATTATTGTTTTTCTCATTCCACCTGTACAAAGCACATTTTTTTCTTTAAAAATCTATATCAATACTACCAGGTCCACAGTATCCCTGCTGCCTCAAGTTTTCCAAAGAAATTTTGCGTGGATATCTGCAAACAACTATAATACAAAGTTTATCTGTATTTCTAGAATAAAACAGTTAAAAGAAAGTTCTGGTGAACCTTGCCCAGCAATTCAAAGAACATAAATTGTAAAAAGGTGAATTAGTGAATGGGATAACCAAAGGAAAGAATATATGTGTATGTATATATGCATACAAACATATTTTTCACACTAGAACTTATAATACAGTATTGATAGCATTTAGAATATTATCTTCTTCTCCAGGGTAGAATAGAAAAACCTGTACATCTATTTTGCCCTGGTCATAAGAAAACGCAAGGCTAGTGTTTAGCTGTGGCAAAGAGTAAGGTAAGAAAGACATTCAATTCCAAGTAATCCAGCCCAAGAAAATTTTATTTTGAGGAGACCCAATAATGATGGCCCATGCACTTCTGTGTCAAAACCATCTTTACAGTGTGATACTGTTGTCAATCAATATCCAAATTTTTCAGCTGTGTTATTCCCCTGAAACCTTTGGATTATTGCTGGATTTCCCATATATTTTGTCCTCGGAGAGGAAATGTTCTGGCTAGAATGTAAGAAATTAAGTCAAGAAGACTTTAATTTCTATGTCTTTGTGCTTGAGCTATGCTATTCCAAAATCGGTGTGCTTCTCTGAAAATATAATGTAGTATGAGGCAATGCTGAGTTGCTGCTACTATATATTAATGCTCCCAGATTTATTGAGGTGTCACATTGCTGGAGTGGATAGGGTTAGTATACATAATGGAATGATGTCAACAATCGTGATGTTGGCTTAGAAGCCATTCAAATTAGCACTGATCGTGGCATTTTTTTTATAACAATGTTACTCATAATGGCAACATTGAAGAAAATACTTCTTTTGTAGGCATCACACAACACACTCAAATTCTCAAAATTCAGAACAAAGGAATCAGGCAGAAATAAAAGCTAAATCTTGTGAAAACTCTTTCACTCCAGTCACAGCACAAATCCAGCTTCCAGGGTGATTTTATGAACCCAGAGATGATTCTTTCTCTTTAGCTACACCTCCCGTAGCATCCCAGTGCACTGCCTGAGTAAATGCTTTTCGTGTATGAACTCTTAGTCAGGTAGAAGTTAGGACAGAAAAATGGTGTTCTGTGTGTGTGAATTCACTAGGTATTGTTCTTCAAGAAACAGACCTGCATCTTCGCCATCATATTTATTGTCTCTAGTAAAAAGCACAATGACAGATACTTTGTGGTTACTAAACACCTTTTTGTAAAGTGAACATTGAAATCCAGAGTACTGCAGAGGGGAAGGATTCTTCTTAATAGGACAGTTTGTTCTCTTCCTAACATGCTTTACGGGATAACATTAATTGAAAATTTCCAAGTATAATATCTGGCCCTTAGCCTTGATGAGATGAAGCCTTGTATGACAGTATACACAGTGAGCTGTCTCTAAGATAGATTCCCATAAACTAAACTCACAAACTGCAAAATAAAACCCGTTACAGCTGATTAATTTTAGTGTAAAATCTGCTTGATTTAATTTCCTCAATTCTAGCCAGAACATTTCCTCTCTGAAGACAAAATATATGAGAAGTCCAACTATAATCAAAAGGTTTCAGGGTGAGAACACAGCTGAAAATTTGGAAAATGAATTGACATCACCATTGCCTTGTAAAAATGCTCTATCATTGTTACGGTGTCTCCTTCACTCGAGAGTATAGCAGCACAGGTCAGATCTCTCTTTGCCTCCTTAACTCTCCTTTCATATGTCCTGGAAGCTGTTAGTGCTCTTTTAACAGATTCATTTGTTTTTTGTTCATAAAAGTATGTTTTAACATATTTCATTGAGTTGCTATCAAAAATCTCACAGGCCTGGGGAACTGCTCTACCTCTTTGGCAATTTCCTGCTTATCTCTACTCTGTTTATTGACTTTTAAATATAATTCTCAGAGCAGGTAGGGCAATTAGAATTTCTTCATCTCAAAGTTCCTTAGAGAGGCCCTCCTGTATCACAATGCCATAACAACAATTAGATAGTAAAACAATTAATAGAGAGAAGACTGTTTACCCAGAGGACATGGCTGAATAGCAAGTCAAACTCTCTTAATGTCAAGAAGAGCATAATTGCTCTTGGGTCTTATCTGGGTCCATACCACTCTCCTGATCCCATGAATGATATTAGCTGACTCTACCTGAAATAGACACCCACCCCAGCTGGGTCCATGTTCATAGACAAATTGTCAATAAGTTTTTGCCTCACTGTCTGTGTTTCCAAATGAAGTGCTCTTGATCAGCTGCAGATTGCTGTACTAACACTCTGAGTTAGTTCATGGAAATGTTGGCAAAGCACCTGATATCTAATAAGACCTTTGCATATTTATCTCTTATTGTTTCTAGTGTTACCATAACAACCATAACTCAGTCACTCAAAGCGTATTCAGAAATTCACTTTGAATAATTCTGACAACTAAATTCAATCTTCCAAAAACTGGGATCTTATCATGAGGCCTAATTTGATAGCAGTACCCTTGGGATTCCAAGCAGATCAAGACTGACTTATCTTCTTGCTTCTCAGAATCCTCACAACTGGGGTCTACCAACCACTATCACATCTGTGGCTTCGCAGGTAAACACTGCTTCTTGATGTGGGCTATCTGTAGTGCTACGCTTACTGTGTGTTATGATGTTCTTGCTATGCAGGTAAGAATAAAGGTAGAGACAGAGTTAAACAATAGAGCTAGTATTTTCCAAACCTATTTTATTTTTCTCAGTTGTCTGTGGTCAATGAAATCAAATTCCAAGATACGACAAGGACAAGAGGGTTTTTAATGTCCTAGTGTTATTCAGAACTGTATGCATTACCGTAGCATTTAAGAGTGACATTTAGAGAATGAAAGGATGCACCATTAGGAATTATGGGTCTGTATACAAATGAATACAAATGCAAACAGAAAATGCCTTGGCCATTTCTGATTTCCTTTCTGAGTCTATGGTTTATGGGTGAAAGCTTCATTGGCCACAGAAACCATTTTTGAAGGATCATTACCAATTGCATAAAAGTTTGACAGTCAAAACATATTAGGTGATTGTTGCCCATAACTTACAGAAAATACAAGCACGGAGCAAAGCTGAGATGTGGGGGTTATTACAAGACTCTGAATACCAACAACACAACATATTCAAACCCAGTACTTTACTGCTGCTGGTTTAGTGTGACTCCAGAAAGCACTTTAAACTCTACTGCTGGATGAAGTGGTCACTTGGTGCATAAAAGGTTTTTGTTTTCTTTTCCAACAGATTTAGGGTATTTCTTTTTTTTGCCACAAAATGCTAGTATTCCTCCTTTTCCCACCCACAAAGCTCTACTTCCTTCTGTCTACCTGAGGAGTTGGCAAGTAACTGAAAGGTGGTTGTATCTTTACTCCGGAGCTATATCTCCCAAATGAAGTAGAAATGCTTCTCAAGGACCAAAAGTCTAATAGAAAGCTAAACTGTCAGAGGGATGGGTAAGGGTGGCCCGGGGAGACTGTATCACATAAGCCAGAGACGCCTTAAAATGGAGTATCTAAGTGGACACTAATTACCCAGGATTTCTCGATCTCATTCAATTTCTTATATTCCAAATGGTTTGTCTAGTGTGATGCACTGGTTATATTTCTTATGAAAAATTGTAATCAAGAGCACATCAGTCATAATATCTATACTAAAGGAGACTCAAGAGGGGCAATATGCCCACAGCCATGTGCTGATTGATGCCTTACACCCGGCCCCTAAATGTGGTCCTTGAATTCAGTTCAAGTTGCAGGTGGTAATTGTGACCTGAATTTTTGCTGTAGTTAATGTTAACATTAAATCCCTTGAAAACTGTAAAGTGGCCTCACGAAGTATATGAAGATGGAGATATAAATGACTTTGAGTGCTCAGATCCAGAAAAACAGCATTGGGTCATTTGCCAGTATCTTGAACGAATTCTGTGGTCTTTCCAGGATCTGTTGATGGGGACTTATAAGTGGTGGAACAATCACATGAAACATAGATAACCAGAGTGAGTGCACGAGAGCTGCTTAGAGTTCTTTGGTACAAACACAGAATCTGTGGGGTAGGGAAATGTTTTCTTGGATGCTTGAACTTGATCCTCATACAGCAGTGTGGTGTAGTGAGCACTGTGAGTTGATAAACCACACCCTGATTTACTCCATCGCTAAATAAAATATCTGAAACCTTCTAGAGTACATACATAAAGCTTTCTACCGAGAGGAAAGATCAAAATAAGGTGAGCTCTAATCTCATCTCACACAAACAGCATTTCTAATTTTAACAATTATGCACTGAGTTTTTAGGTGACAGTTTTAACACCCTGGATTCTTCAATAGCTAAAAAGATGTTCTTCCTTGAAAGTCACATTTTTATCTATTTCAATACAATATAAAAAGAGTGCCAATATTAGTTTTGTAAATGTGTGTGAAAGCTGCCTGTTCTTGTTTCTCTCCTTTTTCATCTCAGTAAATATCTTTCTTTGATAGCCTTCATCAGTTTTCTGGGATTTTCTAAACAAAATTCAATGCTCATAAATGATATAATGGTTCCAAAGAACCAAAGTTCAGTTCCAATTCATATATGACAGTGCTTTGGAACACATCACTTTAATCCCTGTATTGTGCTTGAAACATCATTGTATAAAGACACCACAACCCACAATGACACACAAAAGCTATGACATATGCCCTAACCTTAAATAACTATTGATATGGATGGTTTATACTGGAACATATTTATCTGTGCTGAATGTACACTTTTGCAAGAGAAGTTGTACAGTTTTCTTTTGCACTGTGCATTTGTTTACAAAAACCAGAGTGTACTTGCATGCAGTAGCAAAGAGAAAAGAGGCTTTGGGCTAAATAAAACCATGTCTATGAATAATCAGAAACCAGGAAATAGCCCAAGATATAAACAGTAGTAGACACAGATGCAGAGAAAGAATTACACAGGGGGAGTGAAATCAAGTTGGAGGTAAATTGTAAGGTTGTTTTTTGGAATACTGGAGTATTTTGAATGCCTAGTGACTTCCATTTCTCCACGAGACCTGATATTACATCTGCTGGAAGTTTTCAAATACTTCCTAACTCCTCTGAATTCTGATCAAAACCTCATAGTGCCTGGAGAAATCTGTGTACCCAATCACTTTATTAGTGCAACTTGAAAGAAACTGAACACCAATGCATCAATAAAACCTACTTGTTTGTCTCTTATCTAAAATGGACTTAATTCTAAATCTGCAAAAGCCTGGGTAGGGTATCTCAGTAATTAGAGGAAACCAAATAGAGAAATAGACACATTAGTCTATTATACTTCAAATTTTAGTAGAGCCATATCAATGTCTACATGAGACAAGTATTGGAAATATTGCAATTATCCACTCAATTCATTTCCAGCATTTGCTGGAAGAACCAGGACTGGAACATAATAAGATTATTTTGTAAATAAATTTTTGTTGGCGTTATTATTTCTTTCATGAGTCCTTGGTATCAGCAGAACAGTTTATCATTCCCTGCCAGAGCATGTGAGAAGGGCTGTGTAAATTAGACGACAGGATGCTTACTCTGTGTGCTACTTGTTGAAGTATTTATCAGTGTGCTAATTAGAGCCCTGTTTATAAGGCTGGAGGAGCTCACGGCCAATTTCTCACATAGCTACTGTTGGTGGGTAGAGTTTACAGCAAAGAATGGTTACATCTGCTGTGCGTGTTGCAGCTCAGCGTTGATATTTTATTCATTTTATAGCTAGCGGCGGTTTTTCAGGCTGTATCTGTCTGAAACAGTGGATGCAGTACAAATACCAATGTAGCTATGATATGTTTGCTCTGTTACATCAAGTGGCAAACTTGAAAAAGGAAAGCCTGAATGATTTGAATATCCTTGCAAACCAAATGTAATGCACCTGTAAACAGAAGCAGATAAGTTAAATCATAGAAACAAAAACATCCCCTGCGTGCTTCTACTTGATCACATCCCAGGTAGGACTGCTGACGTCAAGAGAATAAAATTATCTTTGTCGGGTCATTTTAGGGACCCAGTGGACGTGATCAGAGGATGTGAGGGGTTAAAACCAAAGGCAGGCCCTTTGGTTCCTGCCATGATTCTGCTTTGATTTAGTATGTCAGTCAGGCAATCAGCCAACATGCATTTGTTTTGCTCAGCATAATTACTGATGTTAGAATGAATACACTGTATTTTTCCTTCAGCCCATCTATTTTTATGATTAAATCAACATTCAAATCCTGAGCGCTTGAGCTCACACTTCTCTCACAGTAACGATGACTAGTTTCCATTGTTCATCAGTGTGAAACTCATCATCATTAGCTGCTGGCAAATTTCATTCGTTTATTTTAAAAATCAGATTACTTTGGCTGAGTTTTTACATTTTTTAAAAAGGAAACACTATCCAGTCAATTACATTGTGAAAGATTTAACATTCTTTCTAATAGTATTGGGTCTACAGTCATCAACCATATGATCCCTAAATAGCCCTCTGAACTATATCACTCACAGTAAACTTCACAGTAAACTGTTGCTTACAAGAAGAATGGACGGAGACTCAAGACATCTAAAGTAGACCTTACCACACTGCCCAATTGGCAGACATGACAAACACTAACGAATGTGTTCCTTGGTGATGTGTTCCAGGTACTTTCTGCCATTATTATCCAGTGTTCAACATCTCCCCCAGAAAAGCAATTTACAATTAAAGAGGTAGAAATAGGACACAAACACTAGGAAAATAGTCATGAACAAAATGCCATTTTCATATTACTCTAAATATCAAACTGTCCAGATGAACTTAATAAAGGGTCTTAGCAATGGAGAAGAAAAATCAAAGCATCATGGGTGTCCTTTGTTACTGTGGCTGAGCCACAGTGGGGTTTGTGAAAGGTCTTATAAAACATTTCAGAAGAAAGACTTGAACTTACCTTGACAGAGAAAAACTTTGTTTCGTCTTCTGTCTTCACCTAAGATTTTTATATTAGTGAATTCTGGCTAAATATCAAAAGGATGTACAGGTTAAGAGAAGAACATTAAAAAAGACAGGGTAATATCAAAGCCAACCTCTCTCCCCTTTAGATTTAGGAATACTTTTTAAAAAATCCAGCTGTCCTCCATCTTTTGTTCTTTTATTTCCTTACTGTGACTCAGTTTTAGCAAATTCATTACACAGAAAGTGAATATTTTTCTCTCCTGCATTATTACCTTCTTTGTGAATGATGCATCACAGGGAATTATGGAGACCTAAGCAAAGATGAGTAACTTTCCTTTGCCTTCTTAAGTCTCTCAGCATATGTTAACCAAATAAATGGATATAATATGGATGTTCTTTTAAAAATAGAGAACAGGTGAGAAATAGTCTGAATTTCACCTAGGAGGTCTAAGAAAGATGAATAGAATATCCAAACAAAACAAAATTTCAGGTGAATTATAAAGGATAGAAATGCTGGAGACATGGAAGATATGATAAATGTCTCAGTCAATATTCACCTACCAAAAAGAGGTAACTACTTCCACAAGGCATGAAAAGTCAGCCCTAAAACCCCAGCTCAGATGTAGCCTATAGACTCCATCTCCAAGTGTGGTCCCTGCTAAGGGGAACAGGGGCTATCTCTGGCAAAAACTCAGTGACAGTTTCTGTAATCACCTTCCCCCCAGGGGGTGCAGCCTTACCAGGCCACAGAGGAAGATGATGCACCCAGTCCTGATTAAACCTGATTGGCTAGGGCCAAACAGAAGGGGAAGAGGACCTCTCCTATTCAGTGAACTAGAGAAGGGGTATAGGGGAAGAAGAGGGAAGGAGGGTGAGATAGGGAGGAGAGAGAGTGGCCACAGCCAGGATATAAATTGAATAAATTCTAATAAATGATAATAGTAAAAAAAAAGTCACTGTGCACCAGGTGGGCCAGTGGTGGCATGAGGTAATTAATGAACTGTCAAAGGCCTGGTACAAAGCTAAGAATGTGGACCTCACATTCTCCCTTCTCTACACAGTGCTTTTGTGTTAATAGGAATGTGTACCTTGCCAACAGGTTCTGTATGATATCCACCTGTGCTACAACTGAGATCACATCCCCAAACTATTAAAGCTTCTTTTTCTTTATTTCTTCATTAGCACTGCATTTACTTAGACAATAAGAGTTCAAGAAAGTATGTGTTTAGAATGGCTCTAAGGAAAGACAGATTGGGTGGTCTTCAGTCAAATTTTTGAGAACATAGGCACCTAATACAAATGGGAAGGCCACAGAAACACAAGTACTAAAGAAACACTAAGGATTTTTGTCTTACAAAATGAGCACCACTGTGTTTCTTTTCTCTTGTCTAACTCTTATATAAATGTCACTTTCTTTAAATCATTTATCTGTCCAAGAGTAAGAAAGGGAATAAAGGGCAGACCGATAAAACTGTTTCTCTCCCAGGGAAGCACTAACGGGAAATATCTATTTAAAGCATATTGTCTCTTTGGTTAAGCAGAAAATGAACTTGCTAACAAAGGGTTGTGGAAGCCCAATCTGATGGAATTGATGGTGATTAAAATCTGATGGTAGAATCCAACCATTTAAATTGTCATTTAAATTGGTCAAATAGGATTGAAATCAGAGTACTTGACAACCTCAAAATGGGGCTATAAGAGTTTTGCTGTATGCATATGAAATGCTTAACTTCCTCTCAATTGAAATTAGCATTTTGGGATGAAATGAAACAGTTTCTAAATTTATATGACTTTTCATTAGTAATAAAATGATACTTGTAAAGATGTACATCTTACAACATGTAGTGATTAAGAAAAACTGGCAGAAAATTAAAAGCCTTAAACAAGCAAAGATGATTAGATATTTTCTCCTTAGGAGAGTCTGTTATTCCAGATTTTGTCATTATATAGTGCCTGAAAAAAAAGTGTAACTTGGTAACTTAACAGCAAGTAAGTGGCTAGGAAATGACCAAGTTACATTCTTTTTTTCTTAGTTTAAGTTAAGGTTATGTATGTAAAGATGTTACACTCAAACCAAATACCAAAAATTAAGTCAAAATATACATATTCTACTTGTAATTACACTATTTTATTAAAATTAATATCGGAATGTATGCTAAATTGTTTAACACAATTAGTAGAAAACTAATTTGCACTTACACAAACATTAATAAAGTTACTAACAAGGTCTCTAGTGGAATTTTGGACTGATTAAGATTTGCCAAAGTGAAAGTAGCTGTTTCAACTTTTGCTCAACAATTATTCTAGTATATTACTCATTCCAACTATTGTGTACATGAGGAAATCTGCCCAGTGAACTATTCATACCGACCACCAGGTGTCCAATGTCATTGAGAATGTGATCCATTTTACATTTCTCTCAGGTTCTGTCATGTTCCAGAAGGCCACTAAGAGAGTTTCTAGCCCTCACTGTTCAAATAAGGTCTAGATCTCAGAACACAGACAATGAATTAAAATGCACTGATGGGAGAATGAATAAAACATCATCGCTAAAGACAAATGGACAAATACATGCGGCTCAGTGGTTCAGAGTGCTCGCTGCTTGTTTAGGGCACCCGAGTTCAGTTCCTAGCATCACAACCACTTCTAACTCCAGCTTCAGCAAAACCATCACCTTCCTCTGACCTCTGCAGGCACCAGCTCACTATGGGTACACACACACAAATAAAAACATGATAAATATTTTTTTAATAAGAATAGGTAGATAAAGACAAAGACAAATGTGTATTCGATCTTTTGACAAAAAATTTTATTGACATAAAATTACTTATGTCAGTAGCTTTCCTTCTAATTGGTGTAATTTTTTGAGAATTTTTGAGGGGTTATATTGAACACATGCACACACAGGCATATACATACCCCTTTTAACACCTGTTGTTTCCTGAGGATTTTGATTCTCAAAGAAATGGTTTTTTTCAGCTAATGTTAAAAGATTCATAGTTATCTGGGGAGGGGGGGTGACATGTATCTTTAATCCCAGCACTGTGAAGCAGAGGCAGGTAGATCTCTGAGTTCAAGGTCAACCTGGTCTACAGAGTGAGAGTTGCAGGATAGCCAGGGCTACACAGAGAAACCCTGTCTTGAAAAACTGAGAGAGAGAGAGATAATAACTACATAATTGCAAGAAAAATATTTTTCCTATCAACATGCACAGAAGGCTGGAGAGATGGCTCAGAAGTTAAGAGCACTAGTTGCTCTTCCAGAGGTCCTGAGTCCAAGTCCCAGTTACCACATGAAGGCTCACAACAGTCTATAATGAGATCTGGTGCCCTCTTCTGGTGTGCAGGCACACATGCATGCAGAATACTGTATACATAATAAATAAATATTTAAAAAAATAATAAGTGCAGCAGGACAGACACAGCAGACGTCCTCTGCTTTCTTCTCCCAAACAAGATGCATAAGGAAGAAAGGGTTATAAGAAGAGATCCTGTGCTTCTGTTCTTTAGCTCCCTTAAAACATGCAGATAAGCAGATGTTCATGGAAGACAGTGGATTTATGTATTTTCTTATAGAAACCATGTTAAAATTGAGAGTCCTGAACTTGACAAGAGACTTGGCATAAAAGTAAGCCTAGCTTGGGCCAATGATGCTATAAAAACAACCATAAAATTCTTCCATATAGTTAATAGTAAAATTATGCTCAGAGCCCAATAAAATGAGCATAAATATCTTATACACATTGATTAGAGAAGAGGGTACTCTATGCTATAAAGCATACATGCTGAACATAAATAAAGCTGTATTATCCTATAAATTAAACTACTTAAAATTAATATGCTAGCTACAATAAAGATTAAACATTTAATTAACAATATTTTTGCCTTTCCTCTTATAAGTTTTATGATTTGACTGGCCGGGGTTTCTTAACTTGATGTCTAGAGATGCTTGAAAATAATCCTTTTCAAAAGATTCCTGTCTTAGTCACTTAATTCAAGTAGCTATAAGTTGTGATCATGCTCATCAGACTGTGTCATTAAAAAAAAAGTGGAGATTCAAGGAGTAGAGGAATACACACACACTGGCAGGGTAACTATACATCTAAAATTTAAAGCCTAACTCCACACAAACTAAGGTGGCATCTAGACTAGCATAAAACTCCAAAACAAATAAGTGATAGAGATGACTCAAAATAGGAACGTTCTAACATTAATGGTGCTTTTCATCTGCAGCTCATGATTTGAGCCGTGTACCAACTGAGAGACACAGAGACAAATGAGCAGGCTAGGCAGAGTGTTATAAAAGTAAGAAAGTCAGGGATCAGAAATGAAGTCATGGCAGGTGACACTGAGAAAGAGTTCAGCTTGATGGACATGCAGAGGCCCAGGTAATTCCAAGAAACCCAGTGTCATGGGTCCTGAGAGAGAGCAAGATAAACAAATGTAAGCACTGCTCATCCCCTTTGATAGAACAGAGAACTCTGAAACATAATCAAATCTGTTTTCTCAGCACTGGCTTTGCAATAACCTTCAGCTACGCAGCTCAGAGCAGAGACAGACTAGTACATGCTCCATAAGATTGGAGCTCAAGTATTCAAACTTAATGATAAAAAAAAATCTTATTTTTAAGAATGTAGCCTTTACATTAGCTTATTCGGTCTAGCAGAACAAGATAATGTAGTAAGTTGCATGTTGTATAAACAAAAGAAATGTATTTCTCATATTTGTAGAGACTGACATCAAAGATCAAAGTCCTTGGAGATTCAGGTCTGGAGAGAGCCAGTCTGCTTGTCCATAATGCTATCTACCTTAGTTCTCACTGTTGGCAGAGACGAAATACTCCCTACAACTCTCCTATGAGAGAAGATTTTCCAGACTTGGAGACTTAGAAATTGACTGAGTCATACGGTGCCTGCTCAGAATGCATGAAGCTCAGAGTTCAATCCCTATTATAAAACAAAACAAGATGACAAGAATCTTCCAGTTTTGTCAACCCATTGATAAAGATGAAAAAGTTTCTTCCTAAGGTACCTGATAAAATCTCACTACTTATATTTGTATTGCTTTTTTATGTTGCTGTGATAAAATACCATGACCAAAGCAAACAAACCCAGTCTCCAGTGTTGTACTTCTTCCAAAAAGTCTCTTCCTCTGAAAGGATCCAAAACCTTTCCAGATAGCACCATGAGCTGGGGACCAAGTATTCAAATATAATGCGTCAAGGGGCACATTGCTCATTAGAGCCATAATAACATTAATTTCAAAATTAAACCTCGACACATAAATTTTAAGTGGACACAAATCTTCAGACCACAGCAGCCTTGGCGCATATAAACATATATATTGAATAACTTTGGTGATACTCAGCACTTTGAAGTAGCATCTAAAATGTCAGTATAAACACGTCAGAATGTATAGATCATTGTGAGCCTGCTCTTTCTAATTTGTTTTCTTGTTTGGAAAGTTATTTGTTCTTTCCCTTTGCCCCATTCCATTAAGAGTGTAAAGGCTGCCAGACATATGCAAAATGCAATGTGGGGCGCATGTGGGAAGGAGGACCTACAACTCCCCTCTGCCTTGAGATATGCAATCTGTAAAGGTGTTGATGGAGTGATTGTGGGTCTGGTTTGAAGCTTGTCACTTCAGCTTTTGAAATCATGTTCATTATCTCATCTTATTTACTGACCCCTAACATATGATCTGAAGGAATTATTCCATTTTATAGATTAAGAAACAGAGGAGGACATTGCAGCCAGTCCTGAAGATACCTGATAAGCTAGGGTTAGATGGAAGGGGAGGAGGACCTCTCCTATCAGTGGACTTGGAAAGGAGCAGGAAGGAGATGAGGGAGATAGGGTGGGTTTAGGAGGGAATGAGGGAGGGGGCTACGACTGGGATACAAAGCAAATAACCTGTGATTAATATAAAAAATTAAAATTATAAAGAAAGAAACTGTTTTGAGTCTCATCATTTGCTTCGATAACCTCAACACATAACCTCAACACATCAGTAGAGTGGTTCAGAGGTCCTCTGTGATAAGCTCCTGTCCTGTTCTCTGTCTTCTCCTGCTTCCAATGTCTACCTTGTTTGCTCTTCCGAATGAGGATTGAACATCTTCCCTAGGGTCCTCCTTCTTGTTTAGCTTCCTTAGGACTATAGATTTTAGTACATTTATCTTATGTTATATGTCTAATATCCACTTATAAGTGGATACATAACATGTGCTGAGACTCATAGCCAAACTTAGAACAGAGTGCAAGGAATCTTATGGAAGAAGGGGACATTAGAAAGACCTGGAGTGACTATTTCTAACAGGAGCTCAATGGCTGGCTCTTTGACCTCCCCACCCCCCCCCTCAAGGGAGGAGCAGCCCTGTTAGGCCACAGAGGAGGGCTTTGCAGCCAGTCCTGAAGATACCTGATTAAACAGGATCAGATGAATGGGGAGGAGGTCCCCCCCATCAGTGGACTTGGAAAGGGGCAGGGTGGAGATAAGGGAGGGAGGGTGGGAGTGGGAGGGAATGAGGGAGCAGGATACAGCTGGGATACAGAGTTAATAAAATGTAACTGATAAGAAAAAAATAAAATTATTAAAAAAAAAAAACTCAGCCCAGGAGGGGCCTGCAGAGGCCAATGCCCCAATCAAGGACCATGCATGGAGAGGATCTAATACTCCTGCTCAGATATAGCCCATAGGCAGCTCAATTTCCAAGTGGGTACCCTAGTAAGGGGTACAGGGGCTGTCTCTGACATGAACTCACTGACTTGCTCTTTGATTAACAACCCCTGGGAATTCAACCTTGCCAGGTCACAGAGGAGGACAGTGCAGCAAGTCTGGATGAGACCTGATAGGCTATGGTCAGATGGAAGGGGAGGAGTGCCTCCATTATCAGTTGACTAAGGGAGGGGCATAGAAGGAAAAGGGAGAGGGAGGGGGAGAGAGGGGCAGGAGGGAGGGAGGACTGGGAGGAGACAAGAGAGGGGCTACATCCAGGATACAAAGAGAATAAATTGTAATAAATAACAATAAAAAAATTTAAAAGAAACTCATTTGAACATTTCTAAGTTATAAATGCGAATCTGTGATTTCAATCAATGAAGGGTCTTTCTGTGCCTAAGTCCTCTCACATAGTAAGTCTGTAAAAATACTTGTTGAATGAATAAATTATTGGATGACTTTTTTCCAACAATTGACAATGTTCAAGAGCACAAATAAAATAGGGAGGAAAAGTGAAGTAACAACAGAGTTGAAGAATATAGACACCAACAGTAACATCTTCAGTACATGTTTGTAATGTTCTGGTTACTTGATAATTAACTTATACTACTAATTTCTAAGAATAACTTGCAAAGTTAAGTAGTAAAAGTATCACTGTTTTTTTACTTGGTATACACAAGTAAATCATTATATGCCTCGGCTAGAATTCAAATTGTGCCAAAATGACACCCCATCCCATGGTCTTAGAATTCCCTATGACACCACATAAAATTAATTAAAAAATGATAAAGTAACAAAGAGCAGATGCAATGGTAAGAGGAGATCAAGAAGTAAAAGGTTGTTAACTACTGTGTGCTCAGTCATAAATTGGCTATCTAGATTAAGGTTCTAGTAGTAACCCTAAATGTTGATATGAAACCTTCACTTCTGATAAGAACCCTAAAGTTTAAAAAGGCTTCCTGACTTTCTCAAGGTTGTGCAACTAACAAATAATAAAAATGTGATCCAAACCATTTTCAATTCTAAATTATATGACTGTTACCTATTATATATGATATTGTTAGAAGCCAAACCTAAACAGTCTGGACAACTAAAAATTATGATTTTCAGGAAAAAAATTCTGTCTCTAAGCCACATGTTAGAGAACAAGTGAATAAAGTTTTTTTTGTGTGTGTGTGTTTTGATCAGTAGATTTCTCAATCAGAAAAGTTGATTCTTTTAACACAACATGTGTATTGTGGCTTCCAAGAACAGACAAGGCTGTATAAGAAAACACTCTCACCCTCCCAGGTCAACTGCAATAGCCCTAGAGATGATGAAGTCCCAAGTTAGTGTTGCCAATAAGGTGAATATGCTGTGTAAAATAAAGCAGATTGCTTTCATAATGAAGACACGGTTACAGTTTTGGACAGTGGGTAGAATGTATCTTTCTGTCTCTTTGGGGACACACAGATGGTACCATTTCCTACTGTGGTCTCCTTTAACTTTGTGGAGTTAATGTCATCCTTAATTTAGAAAGTGCTCCACAAGTTCTGGCAGGCAATAGAATTGTGAGTGGATGCTGGACCACATTTCATTGAGTGTGAAGGAAAAATAAGCATGGCCAAAAGATAAGAGCAGAAAATGTTTCATTACTTGCATCAGCTGGGGAGAACATGGGAGTTATTTCCAGATCAATGTCCTCCCATCACAAAGAGAGTGAAGCCCAGGAATTCCCATTAGGAAGTCTTTATGTCTTTAGGAAAAGACTTTAGAGAAAGGAGCCTTTCTAAGGATGCTTTAAGAGCATTCCACGAGCATGCTAAGTTTAAGGTTACAGATGAAGAATGTAAGATAGAGAAGAGTACTTTGCTCAATGGCATGGAGCACATATGTCAAAGGCTGAAACGGCAGGCAGGGGCATGTTCGGTTTGTATCATAAAATGATAAGACAGGGATGTACTAGGCATGTTCTAAACAGCTTTAATTGAGAATAAGAAAAAGATACTCTTAAGATACCCCAATATAAGAATTTGACTCCCAAAGTGACTGCCTTTCTTAGAGGCTGAGAGAATCAAAAGGAAAGAGTATTAAGGAGAAAATACGGGAATCTGAGTTTTTATTTCTGACCAGTTCTCTGATAGTATTAAGGGTGTCAGTTGTGGGCACACACTTGAATTATTAAGGACTGGAGTACAAAAGAACATGTTTTATTTGAAACTGAGACTCTCTATGTATCCCCGGATGACCTATGAGTTGCTTCCCTCAAGCTCGCAGCTGTCCTTATGCAAACCAAAAGTTGGGCTGACAGGTGTGGGTCACTATGCTCAGCTGGGTCCTAAAGTTACTGCAGGTTTCTGTTCACTTTTCTTTTCTTCAGATCAATATTATTCATTATATTATACCATCTATCTGAAGTCACCAACATGCTTCTTAAACACTTGTCCAGTTTCTGGCTTCAAGTGTGCCAAGGCCTCCAGGAAGTTTCATGCATGAGTTGTAGAGGTGATACATTCCGTACGAGTTCCACAGTTTTTCTGAGCTTAAGAAGCACAAACACGAGCCAGTCATTGAGTTCCTGTTAGAAATCGTCCTTGTTCCCCTTGCTATGGGAAACCTCCCAAGGGAGGAGCAGTACTGTTAGGCCACAGAGGAGGACTTTGCAGCCAGTCCTGAAAATACCTGACAAAATGGAGTCATATGAAAGGGGAGGAGGTCCTCCCCTATTAGTGGACTTGGAAAGGGGCAGGGAGGAGATGAGGGAGGGAGGGTGCGATTGGGGAGGGAATGAGGGACACAGCTGGGATACAGAATTAACAAAATGTAACTAATGAGAAAAATAAAATTATGGAAAAAAAAAAGAAGCACAAACACCAAGATCAACTAAGATGAAAGTTAAAAAAGAAAAAGTATTGTCCATAGCTTTGTAAATTATGCATAGATCCTACTAATTTCAAATTCCTGGCACATGTTGTACATAACCAATATAAGCTAAGATGCTTCCCTTCTTCAATATTATAAAACTTGTTCATTTACCTGTCAATAATCAGGCAGAAATAAGGCCGTGCTCATGTTTTGCAAATGAATTTTTTTAAAAAAAATAATTTTCATAGCTTCAGTGTGAGCTTGAGTCTTGTTGAGCTGTCAGAACTGAGATAGGCAAAGCAGTGACTGACTGTTCCACTCTGACAGTTCCTTTGGAACAATTATTTAATGTGAGCATTATTTAAATGTGAGAGTGGGATGAATCTCTCCTAGTGTGGATTTTAAATTTTAGTCTCAACATCTTATCCCCCATCTACATTTAAAGCAGTGTATCATTCTTTGCTTCTTGCCTTCCGTTTAGAGTTATCACAGAGCTTAGATATTGGGAAAAGTAATTTTGACTGAAGAGCCAAAGATAAACACATTGCTGTGCTATCACTGGCTCTGTTATTCTCTTATCCCATCTGAGGGGGAAAACGCTGATTTTGAACTGAGGCAAAATGTGATCGTTCTTTGGTTCTGTACAGTTGACGATTTAGAAAACCATGCTTTTTTTCCGGTTTTATTTTAACCCTGCAGGATACTACTAAAGCTACTTTCATTGGCTGCCATTTTGAGGAAGGTCCCGATCTAAAAAGAAGTTAGTGAAGAAGTTGGTACAATTGCTACCTTCCTCTTCAGCGTGGCAGGAGTAAGGCTATGGAGGTGTAGCTCTGTTTACAGTGGAGGTCTAGACACCCACTTGGAAAAATGCCCAAGAGGTACTGGAAGAAATATGGAAACTTAACAACAATGCAATTATCACTATTGATATGAAGATGAAGTGAGGTGAAAATGCATAGGAAATGGTTGTGTGTTTATTTCAGGAAATGGGTTGTGTAGAAGTTAAGTGTATGCTGAAGAATTCCCGTACCTTCCTCGTGTGTTGTTTTTCTCAAGAAACAACAGTCAGCGGTGTTGCATGCATTCTAGAAATTGCCTTTAAGTGCAAACAATATTCATTACAAGAAGCTACTCTCAGTGCTAAAGGACAAGGGGAGCACCGATTGTTTGAAAACAAAGAAACAAAAATTACAATCTGCAGCATGGAGGATTCCGTTGTGGTTGCTGCTGCTGAAAGGGAAAATGCCTGGACAAACATTCCAGCCAATGGCTCCAGAGAGTATGGGCAAACATAATTTCCATTGTTGACATAATGGTGCTGATGACACTTTTCAACCATTTCCCTGAGCGTAACTCATTTTCTGAGAGTGCCTGGTGGTGTGAGCATAACGCTGGTAATATGGGGATAACAGACACACAGATAAAAAACAGTGAGTCAAATAGCTTTTTCACTGCTGTCAAAGGGAGCCAGGGTGTTCGCATCTGCTGAGTGTGCTGCCATGGAGTGATCTGAAGTACACCAAAGATCATTTATGTGTTGAATAAGATGTTAAAATTATTCAAGGATGAACAAAGTCATTGAATTTTAACTGCATCTCAAAGAAAAAAATGCTCAGAAAAATTGATTTCTTGGTTTATACACTTTGAGGTATAAATCTTTTGTTGTCTAGTAGGTAAACCTAAATGAAGTTAAGAACTGTTGTGACTGTGACAATAATACAGACAAAATACATTCCCCAAGTTTCTCAATTATATGACAACTAAAAATGGTTTCCAGTTTAAGTGACCTAGATATTTTGTCAAATTTATAAGATATGTAAGATGTAGTATTAAAACAATTTTACTTGGTTATAATTATTTCTATCAGCTTCGTTCTTGTGTTTTACTATTTGAACTTACATTGTATTTGTGTATGTTTTCTGCTTTTATTTTTATTTTTATTTTACATTAAAGCATAAGAGTTTTTCAGTTTGATGAAAAATCTTCTGTAACTATTTTTTTGTGTTTTTATATTATCGCACCACACAAAACTCCTATAACCACAGCTATAACCACAGCTAAAACTTCTGTATTTGGGGACATGTACCACCTAATGCTTCTGTTACTAATATAATAACAATCATCTTTGTACATAAAGCAGTATGTCTAACATAATCAAGGCATGAGTAAATGATGAGACATTTAAGCTGAGTTGTCTGATAGGTTGGTGTTCTATTATGTCAGTAAAGACTATGTATGTTTTCCCCAGTGTATAATAAAAGTGCCCTGAAGGGGCTGCCAAAACCCTTTTTTAAACTATGCAGGCTTCACAACTCTTTTTTTTTTCTTTCTGTATTTTTCTCTATTTTGAATCTTAGAACAAGGGTTCCAGGACCCAGGAGCGGTAAGACAAAGTGATGCTCAACCTGGGGGCTACAAGGAATAGAGTGCTGTATTAGCCTTGGCAGTTATGTCAAAATTTTATTTTATTTAAGATACTGTGTTTTGTTTGTAATTCTAGTATGTGCAATAGAATACAATTTTAGACAACAGAAGAGTGCTTGTTTTATCATAAAATAAAACCAACATAGTCATCTAACATAATAGTAGTGTCTATAAGTAATTATAATGTCACTGCATACTACATCCAACTTGGGGAAGTTTGATTTGTCCTCCATTAATGGTACAGTATCTATAAAACCACATTAATCAATATCAGCTCATCAATCTTCGTCTTTCACAAGTATTGGCATAGATAAGAAAGAGCATTTGTCCCAAGTAATAAATGAGAACTTGGTAAAGGAAAATACTTAATTACAAAAGGTGAATTAACTAATGAATCAAATCTGGGAGGCAGGCAATCATGCAAGTATCTGCAAACAAAAAATACTTTAACTTGCTTCCAACAATATTTATATTATGAAATCATCTTTATAAGATATACTATATAAAGGCTTCTGTAAATAATAAATATTTTCTTATGCTTATTCTTCTCTATTACATACAGATTTAAAGGTATCAGTCATATACTAGAAAAAGCTACGGGATTATTTTGTGATTCACAGTTTTTCTAAAGTTCAGGGAATCTTATGAAAGAAGGGGGAGATAGAAAGACCTGGAAACTCCTAGAGCTCCACAAGGAGAACAACAGAACCAAAAACTCTGGGCCCAGGGGTCTTTTCTGAGACTCATACTCCAACCAACGACCATTCATGTAGATAACCTAGAACCTCTGCACAGATGTGGCCCATGGCAGCTCAGTCTCCAAATGGACTCTCTAGTAAAGGGAATAGGGACCTCTCTGACATGAACTCAGTGGCTGGCTCTTTGATCACCTCACCCAGGAGGGGGCAGCCTTACCAGGCCACCTAGGAAGACAATGAAAGACAGTCCTGATGAGACCTGATAGGCTAGGGTCAGATGGAAGGGTCAGAGGTTGTCCCCTATCAGTAGACTTGGGAAGGGGCTTAGGAGGAGACTAGGGAGGGAGAGAGGGAATGAAGGTAGGGGCTATAGCTGGGATACAAAGTGAATAAATTGTAATAAATAAAAAATATATTTTAAAAAAGAAAAATTCTCCGAAGAAAAGATAAATAAATAAAAATAAGATAATCCTTAAAAAAAATCTAAATCAACTGTACAAAATGTGAGATCACACTAGATTTTCTAAGGGTATTTCACTGTCATCACCATAGAGTATCAAAGATATAATTTGTAAATTTAGTTTTATTTTTAAATTTACAAACTCTAATATTAATAACTTGCAAATAAATAAAAACTTCATATAACAGTTGACCATACCTAAAACCCTTCCAACTCAATAAATTCTATACAGCTAGACAGGCATTCAAAACAGACTCTTATAACTTAATTTTAAAGTGAAGATTTTATTTTTTTAAGAAGGAGTTTTTAAAGTTGAAGGATATTATCTTTTATTCAATAAGTGTTTCAATTTCAAGTGTATTTGTTTGCCTGTTCCTGTTATTTTTGTTGGGAGGATTTTGTTTGTTTGTTTGTTTGGCTGGTTGTTGTTTTGTTTTATTCCAAGGCTTCTAAAGACAGGATTATTGCTAACCACCAAGATGAGGCTTCCAGGAACTTAATGTAACCCACTAATAGTTCTTTTCTTTATTGAGGGCACAAGTTCAGGAAATTTTGGGACTGCAAGTTAATAGTTCTTTGGCAATTTATAGGAAAAACAACCTAGTTTAAACATCTTACAAAGTTTTCAAGCTGAAAAATGCGGCTGATGTGTACTAGTGCAGACATAGTAAAGACAAAAAGCCTGTGTTTCCTGTTGTGCTTATAACCTGGCAATATTAATCCAGGAAGCCAGACTCAGCATCACACACTCACAGAGTCACCTAAGGGCCACACAGCCCAGCTCCCCTTCTGAAGGCGAAAGCTATCTGAATCAGGATGGAGATATTTTTCAATCTCGCAACATTGATATTAGAGCTCAAGGCTCCAAGGAAAGCATGCAGTGTGATAAGGATACACACTGTATTGTCTAGAAAGTATCCAAATGTTGTAAATCAATATTGATAGGGACACTCACTGGTTTTAAAGAGAGATTCCTTCTGGATAACAGATGGAAGAATTAGACCAGAAAGAGAAACAAAATGGTTTGAACTTATATGAAAAATACTACTTTCTGTATATTATAAGCAATTAAACCAAAATATGTGCATGTACTATTCTAGGATGGTAGAAAATGTGTAGTATGCATTTTTTCTATAATTTAGAACTCCTTACAGAATTCAAAAATGAGTAACATTATAAGGATCTCTGTGCTATGCACCTAATTTTTTTCAGTCAAACAACAGCTCTATTTTTCTAATTCAAAATACATATATATCAAAAACTACATTGATTTTTCCAGCACATTGAATCTTAGAGAAAGAGAATGGAAATAAGGTTGGGAAGACATCATCTAGGAGAGCATCAATACCAACGCAGAGAGAGAAGTTCATGGATTTAATAGCCATTGGGTTGCAGCAGGGTTCCTCAGAGGTAAACTGGGAGGATAGCCTCAAATGTGTGCACACTGTTTGAGCAAAGAAAAGAATATCTGCAACGATTTACTACTTAAATAACCATACCCCTCTACATTTCACCATGCTGTTTTTTATAATCTCAAATGAGATTATGTTAGCACTGTAGAGATACAAATCATTTACAACAAAATGCAACTAAGATTACTTTGGAAAACAAGAAGAAATATAGATAGATATAGATATATACACATATATATCAATTGACAAACAGAAAAGAATTAAAATTTTGAGGACTTATTAATGAGAGAGAGAGAGAATCAGTTTGTTCCATGTTATATTCAGATGTCAAGATGAGATACCAAAAAATACAGGCATTATCTTCAAAAAATTCTAATGGATTCATTTTCTTTCAAAAAACAAGTTGATTTATTCTGCCTATTACACCTCCATGGTATCAAATAACAACTTTTATGTTAGTTGATTCTATTTTCCAAAATATAAGTAATTGCTAAAAACCTTATTTTTTTTCTTTTTTTTAATATATATTTTAAAGTCTGGCTTGTTTTTAATTTGGCAGTCTTTTTTTAATTTTTCTTTATTAATTATACTTTACTCACTTTGAATCCGCCCCCCCCCCGTGTTTCCCTCCCTCCTCCTGTCCCAATCCCTCCCTTCCTCCACCCTCCGCCTGCATGCCCCTCCCCAAGTCCACTGATAGGAGAGGACTTATTTTCCTTCCTTCTGATCCTAGTCAATTAGGTCTCCTCAGGAGTGGCTGCCTTGTCTTCTTCTGTGGCCTGGTAATGCTGCTTCCCCCTCAGGGGGAGGTAATTAAAGAGCAGGCCAATCAGTTCATGTCAGAGACAGTCCCTGTTCTTAATAGGAAACCCACTTGGATACTGAACTGCCATGGGCTACATCTGTGCAGGGATCTTAGGTTATCTCCATGCATAATCCTTTTGTTCACACCTTTAAAAACATAGGTAAAAAAAACTACACAGGAAAACAGAAATAGCTTCACGACCTACACACCCTTGATTCAGAGTTGGATGCAACTGTCAAGCCACCACCCTTCCAGAATTTACAATGTTAAGCTGAGTAGCCTAATAAGCAAGACAATTTAGTAATGAATTCTATTTTGTGCAGTGTTAACACAGCTTTGCCGCTAATGAAACAGCCTCAAAACATAGACCCCACTGCTTTTGACTGTAGTAGCTAGCCACCACAGCAGTACGGCTTTCTTCTTCATAGGAAATGAAGGGAAAATTTGAGGTAGTTATGTTGGTAAGGTAGATGAAGATGAAAATATTCAGATTCTCGAAGTAAAGGGGAATTGGAGATAACAAACATACTTCTCGCTTTAACTTCCCAGGGGTTTAAAAATTAAGACAACAGAAATTTACCTCTAGTACAAATGAACAGAACCCCACCCTTAACCCAAACCAAACCTTACCTTGATATTTCAGAAAAGTGCATTAGGCATGACTATTTTATTTCTCCTGTGTTGTTGGGAATTGCAGATTGATACAGTTTGCCCAAAAGCTGTCAGGCAAAGCATTCTCACAAACACAAAAATACAATGTTTTTATCTGGTTTCCATTTGCCCTGAGCCTATGCAAGAAAGGGGCTACATCTCATAGCATGAAAGCAACAGCTATCAACATTTCTAGTTCTGTCTCCTCTGAGAACTGTGGTTTAGGTTTTATTTTTTGTTTTTTCTAACACGTTGCCTGTCCACCTTGTCCCCAGCCCTGCCCTGTGACATTTATCCCCAATTATGTCTGTTCCCCTCCAGCTGTCACTTCTCTTTATTACCAGGACTCTCAAAGCCACATACAACATGGACCCTGAGTTATTCTAGCTCATACCTCCTCTACCCTATTTATCCTCATCCCACATGGATAAATTGGCATCTTCCAAAAGTCACCACAGCCCACCTCTCTGGCATTTGATCCATATTATTCAATAAATGCCAAACAGGATCCTCTATCCACGATTTCTTATATCTAGATTATGTGTATTTTAGACTACTGTCAAATTTTCTGACATTTTTATGCAGTCATTCTCTAATACCCTAGACTTGGTAGGAATTTTTGTTTCTTTTTTTATCTTAATATATTTTTAAATTTATTCTCTAAGAATTTCATTTGTGTATACAAAAGACATTGCTCATAACTTCCGTGGAGTGCACCTTCCCATTTTTCTTAGACTTTCTTCCACTGTGTTACCTTGCATGCTTCATGCCCACTTTCTTTTTTTATTTAATTTTATTTTTTTATTATTAGTTACATTTTATTAACTCTGTATCCCAGCTATATCCTGCTCCCTCATTCCCTCCCAATCCCACCCTCCCTTCCTCATCTTCTCCCTGCCCCTTTCCAAGTCCAATGATGGGGGAGGACCTCCTCCCCTTTCATCTGACCCTGTTTTATCAGGTATCTTCAGGACTGGCTACAAAGTCCTCCTCTGTGGCCTAGCAGGACTGCTCCTCCATTGGGAGGTGGGGAGGTCAAAGAGCCTGCCATTGAGTTCCTGTCAGAAATAGTCCCTGTTCCCCTTGCTATGGGAAACCAATTGGTTACTGAGCTACCACAGGCTACATATGAGCAGAGGTTCTAGGTTATATCCATACATGGTCCTTGGTGGAGTGTCAGTTTCAGAAAAGACCCCTGTGCCCAGATATATTTGGTCCTTGTGGAGCTCCTATCCTTTCCACGTCATACTAACTCCCCTTTCTTTCACATGATTCCCTGCACTCTGCAGAAGGTTTGGTTATGAGTCTTAGTATCTGCTTTGATACACTGCTAGATAGAGTCTTTCAGAGGCCCTCTGCGGTAGGCTCCTGTCCTACGTCTAATGCACATCCCAGTTGTCTTTCTAAGTGAGGATTGATCATCTTACCCTGTGTCCACTTTCTTGTTTATCTTCTTTAGGTCTATAGATTTCATTATGTTTATCATATCTTATAGGTCTATATAAGCGAGTATATACCATGTTTGTTTTTCTCCTTCTAGGATACTTCACTCAGAATGATCTTTTCTAGATCCCACCATTTGCCTGCAAATTTCATGATTTACTCCTTTTTGATTGCTGAGTAGTATTCCATTGTGTAAAAATACCACAATTTCTGTATCTATTCCTTCATTGATGGACAACATAAAACTAGATACTCTAAACCATTTAGAAGAAAAAGTGGGGAAGAGCCTAGAACTCATTGATACAAGAGACAACTTCCTGAATGGAACACCAACAGCACAGGCTCTAAGAGCTACAATCAATAAATGGGACCTCATAAAACCAGAAAGCTTCTGTAAAGCAAAAGACACTGTCATCAGAACAAAATGACAGCCTACAGACTGGGAAAGGATCTTCACCAACCCTATATCTGACAGAGGGCTGATATCCAGCATATATAAAGTACTAAAGAAGTTAAAAAAAAAAACAATAAATCAAGTAATCCAATCAAAAAATGGGGTATGGAGCTAAAGGGAGATTTCTCTGTAGAGGATTATAGAATGGCAGAGAAACACTTAAAGAGATGCTCAACATCCTTAGCCATCAGGGAGATGCAAATCAAAATGACCCTGAGATTTCACCTTATACCCATCAAAATGGCTAAGATCAAAAACTCAAGTGAGAATACATGCAGGAGAGGTTGTGGAGAAAGGGGAACCCTCCTCCATTGCTGGTGGGAATATAAACTTGTAGAACCACTTTGGAAGTCAATCTGGCGCTTTCTCAGACAATGAAGAATAGTGCTTCCTCAAGACCCAGCTATACCACAGCTAGGTATATACCCCAAATTTGCTCAAGTACACAACAAGGACATTTGCTCAACCATGTTTGTAGCAGTTTTATTTGTAATAGCCAGAACCTGGAAACCACCCAAATGTCCATCAACGAAGGAATGGATACAGGAATTTTTGTTTCTAACCAATGTGATGCATCCAATCAGTTCAGAGCCCGACTAGAACATAAAGCAAGAGGAAAATCTCTGATTTTGCTGCCTTTCAAACTTTGACATTGTTTCTATCTTGCCTTTGACTTGAAGGGAAACATTAGTTCTTCCTGGGTCTGGATTATGCTTTCTGATTGCAGCTATACCATCAGTTTTCCTGGAACTCACCTTCCCTACAGCAGTTTTTGGGCTTGTTCAGACTCGACAGTTCTGTGAGTCAAATGCATTTTATGTATTACATAACTTTATATTATATATAAATATATATCACATTACTTTTGATTTTATATAAATATTATTTGTGTGTATAATTATTTATAGACTATGTATGTTAGTGATTTCCTATAGAATTCAGAGAAATATTTCAACTTATCATGAATTTGTTTTTAACTTTTTGTTTTTTTGGTTTTTGGTTTTGTTGTGCTGTGTTGTTTTTTACTAACCAAGTCTTAAATTTATTTCCTAAATATAAATTGGTATGCTGAAGGTCTTCCCATTTGCAAATAATTGAACTGTCTCATTGCCAAAAGCAACTGATCTATGGCCAACTTCTTCTTTTACTTATAAATATGGAATAAAAGCATATATGTTCAAGTTCTCCATTCTCTCATAACTCTCTCCTACCAAATACTGTGAGAATTTCAAAAAGCCTATACTTTATATATGTTCACAGCAGGTATTGCCCATGGAGTTCTGCTGTAGCCTGGCTTTCTGATGTTTCACTGTCTGGGAGGACTCACAAAGTGATTCTACATGCTCCCCCAAGAACCGTTGTCGCAGTGACGCTTGCTAAGCTACTTCCAAGTACTTGAGGATTCCACGTATGCGCAGTAAGACTGCATTCTCCCTCGGTCCTGAAAGGAAGTTCTCTTCACTTCTGGGTTGTTTCCCACCTCACCTTCCCCTAAGGGGGAGGGATGCCAGCCAGAACCTGTCAGATGTGGAACTACACAGAAGCCAAGGCCCTTTCCTTTTCAGCTCTTACTACGTGCACCGAAGCATGACAGCACAGCTTAGTCAGAGCTCAAGCTCTAGGTAAAGGGTGTGTATATCCTTCCTCACTGACTGTAAGTGGAGGACACCAAATCAGTGCCGTGGCCAGGAAGTTCAGAACTGCTAGGACAGCTTCATCTATCTACATACACCACCCACCAGCCTTTCTGAAGCTTATTTTAGAGTCCCTCTTTCTCACCATTCCTGAAAACAAAAGGATACACAGGGCAAGAAGAAATGTATACTTAAATAAACACGCTAATATTTTCAAACTATTCATTTAAAAATTTTTTATTAATATTGTACATGTCATCAAACCTTACCCCTGAAGAGAAGAAAAAAAAAAGTTTGAGGTATCAAAACTGAAAAGACATTTGCACATATTTGTAAGATCTTGGCACTACAATAGCCAAAAAATTTATTGTAATTAAACAGAACCTACAGTTTGAGGATTATGGGGAAAAGCTGAATGAAGCAAACCTGGCTAATTGTTTTATAGCTTAGCTTTCTCAGTCATGACAAAAGGGCAGCAAAAGGTAATATGAGTCTTGAGTTGTTTCCTAAATGATGTGTGTTGATTATTCAGTTCTGTGAAATGAAGTGTAGGATTTAAAGGTCAAGAGCTGAAGCAATAACCATCGAAAGGCAAAGAATTCAAACAGAAAAATCAGCCTCAGTGATCTACTGTGTTGTTCAAAGAGCTTAAGCTTGAACCGCTACTCGCTCAAGGCAGCCGAGACTGATCACGGCGAGTCAGTATTGTCCGTGTTCACAGAGGGTCATACAGTATGATGATCAGTTAATCGTGTCAGCACAGAAGGACGGCTGAATGATAGAGGAGATTGACTTTTTAAGTGGTTTAATTTCTGTTTAATATTGAAGAAATTATCCAGGATTTTTTTTTCCCCTTCAGATCTAGTTCATCTAGTTTGTGCCGCTCACCTTGAAGTAGAAGTTGAGGTAATTATGTAGCTAATTATTGTAATATAAACACTTGCTCCTGAAATATTCAAGCAAATTGGAGAAAGGGTGGTCTTTAACTTAGCGATTGGTTTAATTATTGTATTAATTTGCAGTGTACATACTCCACTTGAAGCAAATCCAATATTTAATTTACATATTAATTTACGTATTGAATATTAAAATCGGTCCTGAAAAATGGGTCAAAAGTGTTGTGACATCAGATTCCTTAAGCTAATAAAGCAAGAGCTAAACATGCCAGCTATGGAAACTGTCGTTGAATTCTTTTACTTGGTCAGTTGTGGGAATAGAAACAACACTGTGATTACCATTATTAATTTTTGCTTTTGTGTTGAATGTGGATTGTCTGAAAAAAAATGGCTTTAATTTTTTTTTTTCAAAACTGTTAAAGGATCAAAATTCTCTTAATGTTTCATAGCCGGGAAAGCTGTTGTTCATTCTGTAGTGAGTATGACATCTAGAAAAGTGACATCACATAAAGAAAGCCCCTTTGGACCATTCGTTTCCAGTTTAGGATAAAGGAACATCTTTTTCACCTTGGCTCCTAGAATGTTTTACAGATGTCACGTAATGTGCATTTCCTCTTTGTTCTACGATTAAAAGGATACTGGCTTGATAGGATACCCAAAAAGGAGGAACACCATGCTTATACGGAGCTGACAATATCTGCTGCTCGTGTAAGGACTCCTGAATTAAGAGTAACCTTTCCACAGTGGCCTTGGTGCTGGGCACATGGAGGCTGAGCGTTTAATTGTCAGGGGAGTTAGCCTGTGCAGTGCAGATGATCTCACAGGAAACAGGACGAAGGCCTCACAGCTACTTGTATACAAAGGAATAATTTGCAAGGGACACTATATACATTTTGGGCATTAACAACTACTTTTACTATTTGTTATGCAAATAGATTTCCCAAGAACATTTGCAGTTTGGCTTGATGTTTTCTTTTTAAATGAATGTCATCAGGATTGAAAATCAACCCAAGACGCATTAGGTCAGTAGAAATAGTAGTTAAATTTCAAGTGACCCATTTAATGTAACCTTAAGCTAGAATTGCGGAGGTTGGGGGAAAGCTTTCATTTTCGGGCCAGACACACTAATTTAATATCATTCTATTGGGCTTTCCTTCTTAGAGGAAAAGGCCACAAATTCTCTTTTCTCCATGCTTACATTTACATCTTATACCAACTATCAACAGAAATTACAAATACAGTGAAAAATGACTGACCTTTTACGATCTGGGTCCTGAATATTTTTATTTATTGTCAATGTGCCATTGAAAATAGGATTGGCCACTTATATAGGTGGCAGTAGCAATATCACCAAAATTCTTTCACTATCTTAATGCTCATGAGCTACAACATGAAATCCATCTAACCTAAAAATATCAAATGTGGCTGCCATTCAACTCAGATGGAATGCTGACCACAGTCACATGGAGTAGTCAATAAAGCCTTCCTCCTGAAGCAGAACCAGTTATTGCTACTCAAAGACAGGGTTTCTTACACCACTCAATACCAAGCTGGTGGATCCCTTTCTGTGTAAAAGGGCCATGGAGCACAAGAGGAGCGAGAAACACGTGACTCCCAGAATGACGATGCCCGATATAAGAGAGCTGGTGACGGCATTCATCTGAAAGGGAGGCCCACTCAAGGAACCTGTAAGAATCATACACACTGTTAGAAAGTCTTCAGGATGTAGTTATCGCTCTGCCTTCCCACTTTGTTCCTTCAGAATTTCCCCGATGACTATCTCACAAAATCACCCTGGAGCATGCTATATTGTATTAACTATAATTCAGCCAAGAACCAAAGTATTGTATATATCAGAAGTTTGGCATCACAAACACAGGCAAAACAAACCAAATTAAAAGCTAAAGATTCTATAAAAATTGACCAACACATCACATACAGATTTTAAATTCCTCTGTGAACTGTTTTTTAAAACTTAGAAAATTTGGGAAACTAGAGTTCATTTCATTAGTAGACTAGTTTCATAAAAGATCACCAAAACATTTGGAAACATAGGACTTTCATTTGCTAATATCTTACCAAGCTGTGAATTATTGGTTGGCGTCTCATCTGAGGAGAAATAACAGAAAAATAGAAGTGAAAATGTATCGCCAAACATTAGCTTTTGTGTGTTCTAACTCCATCAGTTTTAAACTCCATCCCTATTTATTTTCTTCACCAACCCCTCACCAGAGCTCCATGGAGAATTCATGAAGGAAAGCTTGTAACCCTTTCTGTTTTCCCATTTTCTACTCCCCATAAACCAGATCTCATCCTCAAGTCTACAAATACGCTCACAAAATATACTCTACTGTAGTCTTTCCTGCCAGATTTGTTTCATCATTTTTTCTCTGCCAGGTTAGTGAGGTCAGTAATTGTTAACAGCTATTACATATTTTTATGGACCTATAACCTACCATTTATTATTCTGTTGCAGAGAAATATTCATTTTTTAGTGTCACTCTATTTTAAGTGTTGCCAATTTGTCTAACATAATCTGCAGAAACATCATTCTGAGATACAAAAGATAAATTCACACTCAGTAACTAAACACAAAGCCAACTGGACTCCTGAGCTTGGGTTTAAGCTCTATTTGCAACTGCTAAGTAGAAGATTGAGGCTGATGATTTTCACGTTTCCTTGGTGGACATAACAGAGGCAATGAGCCACAAATACTTAGTTTTCTTATTCTCATGGCCCAATTTGCAACCATGTTAAAATTAGCCTTTAAGCCATCAACTAGAGTAGTCATGATTTACATGTATGTCTGTGGTTGTTCTTTAAATCATAACATATGCATACTTGCTTATTCATGGATTATACACTTTTTTGTTACAACTAATGCATTTGTAACTGTGTAGCACTGTAGAGATCATAAAGTGCTATTTCATGTATTGTCATATTTAATCCTCATGATAGCCCTGTAGCTTAGATATTATTGATACTCCAGTTTTTCACAGGTGTGGAAATTTTCATCTGTCATTGACTCTATGGCAAGGTAAATATATGATAAAATCAAGAGTCCAGTTCAAAGTGTTTTGTCTAAAATAATATAAATCAAGTATAAAAATATTTAATATCTGAAATATTATTCTCCACAAACAAAATATTTTACATACTTGGCTCTGGGGAAATATTTATAAAATATCTGATTATGTTTCCTTTCAGAAATTTGAATATTTTTATCCTGTATTATATGGCTAATATCCACTTATAAGTGAGTATATACCATATGTTTCTTTCTGCTTTTGGCTTACCTCACTCAGGATGATCTTTTCTAGTTCCATCCATTTGCCTGCAATTTCCTGATTTCCTTGTTTTTAATTGCTGAGTAGTAACCCATTGTGTAAATTTACTAAATGTACCATGATTTCTGTATCCATTCTTCAGTTGAGGAAATCTAAGTTGTCTTTAGATTCTGCCTTTTATAAATAAAGCTGCTATGGACATAGTTGAGCAAATGTCCTTGTTGTGTGGCTTAGCATCTTTTGGGTATTTGCCCAGGAGTGGTATAGCTGTATCTTGAGGAAGCTAATTTTCTGAGAAAGTACCAGATTGATTTCCAAAGTAGTTGTACAAAGTTACAGTCCCACCAACAATGGAGGAGGGTTCCCCTTCCTCCACAATCTCTCCACCATGTGTCATATATTCCTAAAGAAACTAAACAATACAGAGGACCCTAGGGAAGAGGCTGAAACCTCATTCAGAAGGGCAAACATGATAGACATCAGAAGTAGGAGAAGACAGAAGCCTTCCACAAAGGGCCTGTGAAAGACTCTACCCATCAGGGTATTGAAAGATATGCTGAAGCTCATAGCCAAACTTTGGGCAGAGTGCAGGGATTCTTATGGAAGAAGGGGAAGATAGAAAGACCTGGAGGTGACAGGAGCTCCTCAAGGAGATGAGCAGAGCCAAAACACGTGGGACCAGGCGGGGTCTGCAGAGACCAACACTCCAGCCAACAACCATGCATGAAGAAGACATAGAGCCCCTGCTCAGATGAAACCCACAGGCTGCTCAGTCTCCAAGTGGGTTCCCTAGTAAGAGGATCAGGAGCTGTCTCTGACATGAACTCAGTGGCTGCTCTTTGATCACTTCTTCCTGGTGGTGCAGACTTGCCAGACCATAGAGGAAGATGATGCAGCCAGTCCTGATGAGACCTGATAGGCTAGGGTCAGAAAGAAGGGGAGGAGGACCTCGGGTAACAGTGGACTAGGGCAGGAGCATAAGTGGAGAAGAGGGGGGCTACAGTAGGGATAAAATGTGAATAAATTGTAATAAATAGTATTAATTAAAAAAGAAAATAGGTTTCATGGAAAAAAAAAGAAGAAAGAAAGAAAATTGATTCATAGCAAAAAATACAGTCCTGTTACGAGGTCCTGAAATTCAGATGCCAAAGGTAATATGGCATCTACTCAGAGAACTATTTGCACTGTGCATGGACTCACTTTGGGGAAGCTTTGCAGTATGTATAAGTACTCACTAAGAAGATGTTTTACAATGTGCACTGCATTGTAGTAGCACAAAAAAAAAAAAAAAAAAAAAAAAGAAAAATGACAGTCACAGGAACATCCTAACCTCTAACATCTCTATGTAAAGGTACTGCCTTTCTCATGGAAATAAATGGGATGAATGGACTGTGGTGATTCATTCAAAAGACATCCACGTCTTGTTCACAAGATAAGCTGAACCCCCCCTTTTTAATATCCTTTTTATTTATCTTAATTCCTTTAAGCTTGCATTAAATACAAAGCTCCTTCTTAAGAAGTGTCCAGAATGAAGCACAGAAGCCCTGACTAACCGCCCCCTCCCACACACACCACTATTTTCTGAATCCCGAGGATTAAGAAAAATCTATCAAAACATCTGCATTCCCATTGCTACCCTCTACTGAAAAATCAGTAGATACCCCCATATTCTGGATACCCCCGTGAACACTTTGCTATGGACAAAATGTCCCCGTGTGTTAGAACCAAACCTTTCATGTCAAATGAAAACACTAGTTCCAGGTTCCAGAGCAGAAAAAATGAAAGCATTATAGTGCTGTCAGATAGCTTCAATCAAACCATGCACTGTTTGGATGCGGTTTGAAATTGCATTTGAAGAACAGATTCTAGTAGAAGATTGCCTTTCTGATTGTTGTTGTTGATATCCTCTAACTTAATGTGCTCCTGTAATAAAAAGAACTGTCTAGCCCCAAAGAGGAGGTAAATGTTTTTCTGGAGGGTTAGGTCACCACCCACTTCTGCATTTCCTCCATTCCTTTTGGTCTTGATGTGTACATACATGTTAAAAGAAAGGCATGAAGCATTAAGCAACAAGCTAAGTTTGAATATTAAACTCAGTGAGCTCCTGAAAGAATATTCAGCTGTCTAAGGATTCATACAGGAGAAGCAACAGTGGCAGTTCCACAGCTGTGTAAGCCAGTAATGGCATACACATTGCTACGATATGTTTTCCTCCCGTCTAAAAAGCTGTACTAAGTGAAAAATGTAAATATCACTCACTGAGAAGATATACACAGAATAAATATTTCCCTTATCTTTAGCAAAGTTAAAAAAATGTTTAATTACTTATGCTGTAAAATGAACCCCATATTTTACACTTTTAAAAAAGCACTAAACGTTAAAAAAAAATCTCATTACGTAATGTATGTTAATAGTCTGTCCCTGAACTCTACAATCCTTAAAGGGAAACTTCCTGGGTTAGTTTCTAACAGAGTGTCTGTTCTATGTAGAGAATAAATAAGTGTGCTCTTATGAATTATTAACTACCCACAAAATTCAAGGATGGTGCTTGAACAAGAGTTTGGCTTTGGGTTATTTGTAACAATTTATGTTAGCAACACAATTAAGTGTTATTGTTTTCCAGCATTTGTAGCAGAATTTTTTAGTACAGGCGTTGTCTGCCTTAGAAATGTTAATATTTCAAAGCTTTTAGTAAGAATACTGCAGAAACATTGAAGGTTATACATTTCAAAACATGAGCATTTTTAGAAATGAACTAACAGAAGGGGTTAAATGAGCAAAATAACCAAAGCAGATTTAATTTCATTAAAAGCAAACTAGAAGAAGATTCCTAAGTTTTTTCAACTTGGTGGATTTAATCCAAGCCAGACATCTCCAGGCAGGGAGTATCTGTTCACTCAATAAATTGAGCAAAATTTCCAAGGATCAGGACTTTGAAGAGGGAAAACTAAGCCTGAATTGGACTTATCTATAGACAACCCATCACTGGACCTGGAGAGATAACTTTTAGAAGACTCCAGGAGAAACTTTAGTGAGACAAAGGAAAAAGGATAGCTCAGGATAGCTCAGGTCAGGAAGCTGAGTATGAAGTTTACATGAAATTTGTCTGAAGGCAGTCACGGCCTGAATTCTGTATTCTTGTGGAATTTTGAAGAGTGCATGGATCTTGTAGTATTCCAATGTTGTTATATTGAACTGTAAACAATGAGGCCATTTTATGGACCAACCTCATGCTACTTATCAAAATAAGAGCAATAATAAAACAAGGTAGAACGATACTGGAGGACTCCCGAACAGCGTCTCAAGATGACCCTTTCAGGCTTTGTCAGTGGAGAAAGCTCTCCTGACACAGGAGAAAGTTCTCCTGTGTCATTCAGGACATGCTTGACGTGGAAACAGTTCACCAACCAGAAAGGACGAACTCTGGGCATGACAGCAGCGGCACTCTGCTAGGTCTCTCGGGTTTTCAGGATATAGACTTTGGTGGCTTGGGTGATGACACATCAATTAAAGTTTAGACCTGGGTCTTTTACAAACCTCCAAAAACTCATCTTCAAACCATTCAGACAAACCCTCAGAGAGTAGAGACTAAGTTTGAATATTTCACATTTAATAATCATCTGCATTATTTAAAGGTCCTCTTAGCATTTTTTCAATAATGGTATGTCTATTCAAACACAATGAACTGAATTATTAACTCAATTTCAAGCATTTTAAAGCTAAAAGTACTTTTTACTTAATTATTTATGTATTTCAGGCAAACTTGCATTTTTTTTTCTATTAGATGGGTGACACTGGCAAAAGGTAAAGGCAATTTAATGGAAAGACAATAACAGCCTTACAGATAATAGAAAATTGAGGAAACATTAATATCATAAACCCAAACCAAAATTGTTCCCTTTATTTTTTGAGAACATTTGCAACTACGTTATTAAGAATCCTCAAACCTACCTTTAAAAACTCTACATATCGAACACGCAAAAAAAAAAAATCATACCTCTAGAGAAATACAGTAATTAGCAGCCACATGGCTTTTTAGAATAAAAGCTAGACCTAGAGTCAAGTGTGTCCAGCATCAGTTTCAGTATTATTTACCACACATGTCTGTTTTATACAATCAACTCCAGAAGCTTCTAGAGTCATACGGAATTAAATCCATACCCCCCCTTTTTTTTTTTTGAGTCAATGTGATTTTGTGCATAAGCATGTGTGAAAAAAATGTTTGTGTCTATAAGAATGTAAGTGTATTGATACTGTGTCCATCTGCTCATATAAACGTGTGAGGGCGGATGGGTTCACTGGGTAGAGAAGGAAGCAATGAAGCAAGTGGTACCAAACCTGGGCAACTCAACAATGTTTAATAGTACAGTTAACGAAGAAGTAGCGAATTCACACGAGGAAGTAAGGTTTGAGGGTAGTAGCCTAAAGAAGGATTTTCAGAACACAGAGAGTGTTACGCTAGAAAGAAAAAATGTTGCCTTTTTTAAAAGATCCTGTCCTTTTTATTTATATGTGTGCATTTGTGCATGCACACACACACACACCTGTGTGCACAAGTGAGTGCGAATGTATGCCAGGGAAGGCTAGAGGCATCAGATCTCCAGGATCTGCAGTTACAGGAGATTGAGGACCGCCTGTATGGGAGCTGGGAAACAAACATGGGTCCTCCTTCCTCTGAAAGAGCACAGCCCGTGCTCTTAGCTATGGGGCCATCTCTTCAGCACCAAGGAAACTATCTTACAGGATCAATTTTCACTTCTGTGTGCCTGCCAGGTCTCCGACAGGGCCTCCTGGTCAAGTTCAATGATAAGATAGATAACCGGAGAAATAGATACAGTCTTCACAGGTGTGCCACAATAGGGAGACAATAAGCAGAAAGTGCACGTTGGAGGCACACAGATTAAGAAACATTTGCACTGTGTGTGTGTGTGTGTGTGTGTGTGTGTGTGTGTGTGTGTGTGTGAACACTGGGGAAATAGGAAAACGCTGAGATATTAAAATTGTTAACTAGTCTCACGGCTAACTAGTGTTTTTTACAAACATGGGGATCGCCTTAGAGGCCAAGAAGCTGGCCATTTTGGATCCCTCTCCTGATATATAAATATGGAGGGGCCTGCTTACCACTCCGAGTGATGATGGGGCCAGCAGACAGGACAGCATTTCCCGAAGTCCTCTGAGGGGTCCAGGTTGTCCCACTCCCAGCATCTCTCTTTTTTCTGTTGCCACAAATCTGAGGTGTTAATGAAAACAAGTGAAATTCCACACCAAGCACAAAATTGTTTCTTCACGGCCATTTGGAAAGCAGATTATTTTGGAAGACACACCACATGTTTAATTTTATTCGTTTCCTTCTGTGAGTTTATTTAATTACTTTGCATATAACTACTACAGTGCTTCTTCCCCTGGCTTGGGCCACATTTCTTATTTCCTCCCCGCTATAATTGTGCACTGCCTCATTAGTTTACGTAGCTCAACAGCTCTCCTGGAAACGAGCTGTGTTTATCAAACTTTGCCACTTTTATTTCTCTCAAGCCTTTAATAAATTCTTCCCTAAAATGTTGGTCAGCACAGACCCAGGGTAATATGTACTCTGCTTTTGCCTCCACCTCATTCAGTGAGTTAAGACAAAGGGATCAGTGAGTTAAAGAAACAACATCATATTTAGGCATAGATTAATTATAAATATAAACATTAAAGCTAATTTAAATTTGAGAAAAGTGCTTACATTTGTTCTTGGGTTACTATTAATGTAATTCTAGGGATATCGTCTTAATAAAACTTTAAACATTTTTAAATTCCCTGCTCGCTATATCAGTGTTTTAATGGTGGCTCCCTTCCACTTGGTCCAGATCTTTCAGAGACTTCTTTTTATTGAAAGGATTCCTTAACCCTCTGGCACTCATCTACCTTCTACAGTCATCCTAACCCTCGTGTTTCCCTTCCTCCCACACCATTACACGTGTCTGTAACTTCTGAGCATCCTTTGGTAGGGACTGTCTCTCACACTTAGTTTTGCCCTGCTGAGGTTCACCCATCCTCAAAATCACAAGCAGAATCATCTGCCCTGTCTATCCCTCCAACAGTCCCCTCTTTCTCAAAGGGTGATCACTCCCTCTTACTACAACCCCTGGACTCATCTGCCTTTGTTACCGTTTTTGCCTTGTTTTGTTTTGTTTGGGTCATTCTTTCATGATTCTAAAAGATAAGCCAACTGAATTCAAACCCATTATAGCTCCACCACTCCACCACTCCATCACCCCATCACTCCATCATTCTATCATTTCATCCCCAAGTTGGCACGAAGTAGACATTCAATAAATCCTTACTAGATGAACCATCAAGTCGTAGTTCACCCTGACCTATGACTTTCCTGAGATCTGATAGTCTTTCAGCTTTAGTTAATTCAGTGACTTGAAATAAAATTGCTTATAAACTTACTGGCATGAGGAGGGGACAGTCATCCGCTCTGCAGAGCTTCGTGAGGCAGTGCAGGAAGACCGTGGACATCTTCTGATTCTTGTGTTTCACGAAACGGAAGACCTCAAATGAAAACCGTCCACGCTGGCTTCTGCCATTTTCAATAACGGTTGTCTGAGGATCTTTGTCACAGCTACAGTTTGGAAATGTGAAAACAAGACACAATTGGCAGGTACATAAGGAAATCAGGTAGTTATGATGACTGCAAACAAATCAGAAAATGTAAAAAGAGCAGTTTCTGATCTCATGATAACTAACATCAAGTGTTAGGAGTGCCATACTATCCCAGGATTCAAAGGTCCTGATAATAAAAAGTAAAACCATGAAATCACCCATCCATCACCACACCATGCTCACATGGAAACCTCAGGAAAAAAAAATATTGTATCTATTTTGTATTCTGACAGGCTGTATGAAAGTAAGTTCATATTCATATAAAAAATACTGTTATTTTAGTCTATTATATATAGACCATGTTTTTTATTATATTAGTATTCATTTTACAGATCTTTTTTGTATATGTATTTAAAAGAGCCCTGCCATTATTTTTAAACAACTGTTTAGTGTTCCAGTGTGCACATATGCTGGAATTTGTTTAGTCAATTCCTTATTCAGGTAGTATTTATTTCTTTAATTATTCATTATAATCAAAAACTTATATCCTAGAAGCAAACAATTTTAAACATGTACAAAATATTACACATATCAAGATAATCTAATATATATTACCATATTTCCTTCTACAAATGTTTCATTTTTAATATATTATGTATAATATATCATGTATATATTAGTGAATTGTTCTCCTCTTGATTGATAGTAACAAGAAAATATCCCAATATAATTATGAGGTACACTGTTATTACTACAAATTAATCTGTCTTTTCATATACATTGTAAACTGTGTACTTCCTTTACCAAAATTCAACTGTAGCCTTGGGCTTCCTTTTTCTGATTCATAAAAGATTTTCATGTTAACGAGAATAGTTCTTGATGTAGTACGTATATTGCAAGTTGTCTTGTTTTGCTGTTCGGCCTTATTCCAAAGTTTTTCATTTGTTTATTTGGTTGGTTGGTTGGTTGGTTGATTTTTGTTTGGTTGGTTTTTTTTTTGTTTTTGTTTTTGTTTTTGTTTGTTTTTGTTTTTGTTTTCCAAGACAAGGTTTCTCTGTGTAGCCTTGGCTTCCCTGGACTTGCTCTGTAGACCAGGTTGGCCTTGAACTCACAGAGAGCCGCCTGCCTCTGCCTTCCCAAGTGCTGGGATTACAACCTTGAGACAATGCACCCAAAGTTTTAAAAGAAAGGGAATAGGGCAAAACCTTACCCCACAGAACCTCTGAAAGAATCTACCCAGCAGAGAGTCAAAGCAGATGCTGAGCCTCATAGCCAAACCCTAGGCAGAGTGCAGGAAATCTTATCAAAGAAGGGGGAAAGAGAAAGATCCTGGAGGGGACAGGAGCTCCACAAGGATACCAACAGAGCTAAAAAACCTGAGCCCAGAGAGGACCTAGACCCTCTGCTCAGATGAAGCCCATACACAGCTCAGACTCAACGTGCATTCCTTAGTAAGGGGGGCAGGGGCTGTCTCTGATATGAACTCAGTAGCTGGTTGTTTGATCACCTCCCCTTGGGGGGGCGTAGCCTTGCCAGGCCACAGAAGAAGACAATGCAGCCAGTCCTGATGAGACCTGATAGACTAGGGTTTGATAGTAGGGGAGGAGGACTTCCCCTATCAGTGGACTAGGGGAAGGAATACAAAGTGAATAAATTGTAATAAATAATAAATAAAAAGGAAAATGTGTTTTATGTATTTTATTTTCTACTTCTGAAGCCATATTTTAAGCATTTAAATTAATAATATATTTGGAGTTTATTAGCATTGGAGTGTGAAGTATAGAACTGATACTTTTCTCACAATTATTCATTGTCCAGAGCTTTTCTCCTTTTTAAATCCTGTTCATCTCTCATTTGGGGCCCTGTACTCTTGAGACACTGAATTCTCCTGTTCCAAGATCTACTTCTAAACTTATCGCTCAATACTTCCTCTTCCTTTCTAGCCCAACACTGCATCCTTTGCTAATTTTAGAGCTTTTGCTACAAGATCTGGTGGACCATGTTCTCTGCGTTTCCATTCTCACTCCCTACCTGACAGTTGGCATTTTCTGTGTATCAGTCAGCCATTTTTTCTTTATCTCATTAGCTGTGGCTATGTTTTTTTTTTTCAGTCTTTTTTTTCTAGTGAATTTTAATTTGTAAACGTACTGTCTTTTTAAAACCAAGTGTTAATTCTGAGTTTTAGAACTTCAAAGGAATAGAACATTTTGTTTCACGATATTACTATAATCACTATCTCTCAATATACAGATCGTTGTTTGTGTATGTTTACGGTTGTGGTTGTGGATGTACATGCCCACAGAGTCCAGGGTTTGAGCTGAGATACCTTCCTCAATCATCCTCCGCCTTGTTCTTTGAGACATGTTCTCATTTTCTGATCTCAGCTAAGTTTCTTGAGAGATAAAGTCTCCAAATTGTAGGGATTGTTGACTAGATTTTATCAGTTTCTTCTTGTTTCCACTTTAGGAAACTTTAAATTTCACCTCGTACATCTTTTCGCTAAGTCAATGTGATTTCTTTTATTTTTTGTTTGTTTAGTTTAGGAGAGTATTCTTAAATTATACTTTTAAACAATGTTCTATTATTTTGGATATTTGAAAGATATGTGTTTATAATATAATTGATATATTTCATATAATATATGTACACAAAATACATATGCACACACCAATATGTTTTTATTCTTATTTATCATTTCTACATAAATCTTTTTGTCTTTATAGTTGTTTCTTTTTATTTGCATTTATTACTTTTTAATTTATTATTATTATTATTATAAATTACAATTTATTAACTTTGTATCCTGGCTGTAGCACCTTCGTCATTTCCTCCCAATCCCGCCCTTCCTCCCTCTTCTCCCTCTCTGCCCCTCCCCATTTTCCCTAATTTATGTTCTATTTTTATCTGGCTCTAGTCTGTGACTATATTCTAATCACAACTCTTTCCATCTTAAATTTGTCCAGTTCCGTTTTCACATCTTCATAGCCCTACCTTCTATTTTTCTGTTTTCATTTTTCTGAGTTCTAAGAATTTGATCAGTGTTACTAAAGTAGCCTTTTAATAATTTTAGAATTAGTGTTGAGATGTTCAGTTACAAAAGTTTTCTATTTTATGATATTTCTTTCTGATGAATTCATATTTAAAGTTCTTTTTTGCCATTTTCAATAACTTTTAGTGCATTTCAAAGTCATTCCTGATGTGATCTGATAGACTAAGATCAGAAGGAAGGAAAAGAGGACCTCCCCTATTAGTGGACTTGGGGAGGGGCATGCATGAGAAAGGGGGGGTGAGATCGGGAGGGGAAGAGGGAGGGGCTTATGGGGGAATACAAAATGGATAAAGTGTAATTAATAGTAAAAATAAATAAAAAAATGCCCGCCTTTGATTACAGTTGCTGTCTGAAATATCTGGATTTAGCCGAACTTGTTGCTTTCAGAGGCTCCTAAAGCAAAGTAGAATGGTAATGGCCTTCTTCATGGTTTCTTCACCTCAAGGGTTCCATGCTTCCATTTCATGGCGGTAGAAGTGTTTAAATACACTGCAGTTCTATGGCTGAATTTCCTCTGCCTAGCTGAACTCTAAGACATTCAGAGACTTTGTTGACTGTCCTGGGCTCCAAGAATAGAGAAGGGCATTAGAAGGTGAGTCTTCCACCTTACTGACAGGATCCCTTCCTTCCGTTTACAAGTTCTACCACGGTGGGGTCTCCAGGAGCCCTCTCCAGAATCACTTCTGAGGCTCCCCAGCCAGGCAGCTGTTAGACACCAGCCCAGCTCCCAGCATCTCCAGTTCAGAGAAAACTTCTTCTAGCCACACTTCTTAGAGTTGCCTCTATTTTACCATCATCAGCACCTGTCTTTTACCCTCTAAAATTTCCAATAAGAAACCTAAATGATCCAGAAGTTGCCACCATATTTACTCCAGAAGTCCCATGATGACATTGTATATAATTGATTTGTGATCATTACACAAACGCTGAAAAACAAATGTCAAATCAAAATAATGCATAGTGCTTCCACTTATAAATACCCACAGTAAAATTTTTGGCTTATAGTCTTTTCTCATTATATACAAAATTACGTATGCCAGTTCTTAAGCTTTATTCTTTAATACTTAACGCTTTAATTTTCAGAAATGAAAGTATCAAGGAGAAAATGATAAAATAAATTGCTTATTTTTTCCATTTAATAACTCACTGCATGATAGTGGCACCAGTGGGAAGTCCTTGATTTACTGGTCATCTGTCATTTCATTCACTTGGTAAATTTTTTTTCTGCTGTATATGCAGTTTACCCCCATACTTTACTATTTTAATAAAACTGATAAACTAGAATACCATTAATGCTGCAAAATATACTTCTAAATCTGGAAAAGTAAAATCATGCAATCTGAACTCTTTTAAACCTTTTCATACACACTGACATTTTTCTTTTCATCCAAAACCTAGCTGAGATTAACATTTCCAGCAATCTAATATATTAAAAGCGGTAGCTCGGCCATACCCTCTGCACACCATTTTAACCTTGGTTAGCCAATAAAGCACATTCGTTGGTTTCTCATTATGCTTCACCCATCATGTGTCAATAACTGCAATGATCTGAGCCAAGCACATTTTACAAGCTTGATTAGAAGACATTGCTTAACTCTCAAGTCTGTTCTGCTGTCAGATAAAAATGCTGAAAGGGAGCTGGAATGATTGAGTGGTTTTATGATCAATGTCCCCTTTTCCTAGACATAGATTGCATTCACTCTATCACTGTCTATTGGGGAACAAAGTTAAAGTTATTGGCGCTGGTTAAAACAAAAAAAGAGTAGCATGCTATATTGTACATCCATATTAAATACTGATAAATGAACAAAAGTGCTTTGGGATCTAGATTTTTCAACCATTACTTTAATTTTACTGTCTTTTTGACGTATGATAAGATAGTAGAGCTGCCAATGCACAATATCGTCCTGCTTCCTCTCCTTTATTGAGAATGATAACCTTACTGTGCAATACACATAAGACAGTGAAGTATCCCATAGCTCCCAAACATGAATAAAACATTGTTAGTGGATGTAACTTAGTTACAGTTCTCATTCTGCAATAGACTTGTCAACATTTTGTGTTGCAAACTTTTAATTTTTTTTTTTTGTACTTCAGTCTAGAAGTTCAAATTGTAAGTTTAAAGTCCAGCAAAATGTACAGCAGTGATGTATAATTTATCTGGCCTATGTATTACATTTTAATTGTTTATACCTGGGTCTCTGGTTTCCATGTGGGGCTTAGACACCTACCTAAGAAAGAGATCATACCGAGTGTCATCATTAGGGTTCCCAGATGGGGTTGTGTAGCAATAATCCATTAATACATTCCATCTGCAGGGAGAAACAAACAGGATCTGGTGTCAAGGTCCTTCCTGGAGTGTTGTAATTAATCCAAAGACATTGAGTACTAGCCAAGGTCTTACCACGGGAATCATGTTCTCAATACTTGCTATTTGCACAAGTTTCTTGTTTGTTAAGATTTCTCTAAAATCTGTGTATTTAAACATTCTGCGGCAATTGTCAAGTGGAATGGAGACCAATGCCACAAACAGTAGAAGATAAGGCAGGTGAAAGGTCAAAGCCTGAAGAACAAAACTGCCAAGGAAGCTGCACCTCTACCCAGGTTGTTTCAAAATGAACCCTACTCTGTTTATAGAAGTTACTGTAAACCCATAAAAAGAGAGTAATAATGAACAGAGAAAATGTGTTTGCTGTATGCATTGACTTAGTAACAGTAGGAGTGGGATTTCCTGGTGGCACTTTATTAGAAGAAGCCATAAGGTGGGTGCATAACTTTCTTCCATAGGGTCATATTGGAATAAGATTTATAAATTTCATCATTCCGGTTCTTCACATTATGAAAAACTGGGAAAAAAAGAAACTACCAGAGGAAATAAATGTCAATAGTATGAAAAGAAATTCCTGTAGTTGGTAAAAATGACTTTAAACAGCTGCATGTTGCATAATCCATGGTTAGCGGAACAGGGAGAACATGAAGAGAGAAGAGACACCCCATTTCTATGGTATACCAATCTCCCATGGAGTCCCAAATCTAAAATACAGTACATGGCCCCCAAATAAACCACCCTGTATCACATAGTTTTAACAGAGCTGGATTCAATCTTTAGTTGTCTAGTTCTCTCATAAGATTTTTTTTGTTTTGTTTATGTTTTAAACAATATCATGATATGATCCCTTTAAGTTTTGAGAGGGTTTATTTTTGAGGTGGGCTTTCTTTCTAGAAAGTTTAAGTGAATTTTGCAGATGTTGCTTCTTTAATTGCAGAGTTCTTTCTAGAAACTGTTTTATAGAATTTCCATACAAGATTCTTTCAATGACAGATATTGTTATGAATTTTAAATACACACACACAGAGCCAATACACAAATCACAAGTGTATAAAATGACATCAGGCTAGTCATCTTTCTGATGAAGATATATAGAACATTCTGGCATTCCAAAAGATCTCTGAATGGTCTCTTTCAGTCACTGCCCCTGTTTGTTTATGGAAAGTTTAGTTGTTTACCAATTAATGACATAAAGTGAGTAGCACCGCCTTCGACCTTATAATTTGTCGCTTATTTTTATTAGCATAACTTAACGGTGTGCCAATGACCACATATTTCAAGTAAAACTTCAAAATGAATAAGCTAATATTAGACTGAGGAGAGTTAAGCATTTGAGCTAATTCAGCTAGCAGTGCACAATTACCTGCCATCCAGATTCGTAGCTTGCACAGCTGCAAACACTTTGGTTTTCAAGGGTAATCCTATACTTGGGATAATTAACTGCTCTCTGTAGGTTGAATCCTAATGATGAAATAATAAATAATCCACATGTCATTATCTTCTATGAATAGAAACTTTACTACTTAAAACTGTTAAAGAAACAAAGAGCAATTAAATCAACATCTATCTACATAACTGATTCCAAGGGGATTTATTTTACCTTCATCTTGGCAGAATGTGTCCTAACCCATATGAATGCAACAAGTTGATTTTGGTGCATAAATTAATCCTTGTTTGCATTATTTTATCACACGTGTTGGTTAATGTTTAGTACATGTAATTTATATTTGATAGTCACTGGTAAGTATTTGTTTAGTATTTAACTACCAATATTGAGTTGATTTAAGTTAGGATTCCATTTATTTATATTAGCCTCTAATTTCAGTTTTCTTTAATTAATTGAAACCTTTTAATTAATTGACCACCTGACACTTGTTTGAGTGTCAGGTGGTCACTTTGGTAATCTTTCATTTACTTAGAATCACGTATCTGATTGACAAAAAATTCCAAAATTTAATTTAAAGCCAGAGGGGGGGGGGGGAGAAGACATAGAGAGACACAGACAGAAAAAAAAAAAAAAAACATAATAAAAATAAAAACATAGTCTTTGAGTTGTCAAAATGTCTGCCACAGAAGTCTTGTTCAAAATTTCCTTTTCCTTAAAATTTTTAGAGCAATTCTAAATAACTTATTTTTATTATTCCTCACACAGTAATACAGTATCACACTAGAAATTGCAAGTTGCATCTACAAGTTGATAATAAAGAGAAACAATTAAAAATATAAAATACCAAGGGAAAACATTCATGGAAATATAAGTAGTCAAATTATCTAACCATCAAAAATATTTTCCAAAAATTAATAACTAATGAGCTTTCTGTTTTACAGCAGAATAATTTTTGCCATTCCCTGTGAAAATTGAGTCACCAAAGAATACGGAGCAGATCATGTTTATTTGGCTAGAAGAAAGCAGCACTTTAGAATTTTTAATAATAAATTTTGGGCGCTTGACAGATGATAGAATTGTATCCATGAGAGAACACTCCATTTTTGAGACAGACAGGTACATGAGAGACTGCATGCCACATTTGGGGAAATGTTAGCTCCTACACTTCTAATTATTGTCTATGTCTGTGTGGTAAGTAGTGATGGCTTCTATATTCATGGCAGAGAGCTAGTATTTTTATTCAGAATGTTTCTGGATTCCTCTCCCAATTTCTGCAATTTCAGTTCATTGCCTATCTTGCTCTTGCATCGTATGTTTGCAATAATATTGCCCCAAAGAATGCTGGCTTTCTTCACAAAAAAGTAAGCTCAGAAAACGTCTACAAATGATATGCAACCCCTTTGTGGTTGGGTCATGAGTCATCAGATTTTTCATGACTGTTTGCACGGCCCTGTTTATTCAGCCACTCAGCACACACTAATAGTTAGGAACAAGTCAAACATAAAAGGTGTCTTCGCTTTCTCTTTCTACAGAGGAGAAAACAGTTGCTTTTGTGTTACACAAAGAGAAGGACTCAATTCTAGCTGAAATAATTCTCATGTATAGAAATTTTATTATCAATAAAAGTTATTTTTCACAAATATAACTTTTTCAAGAACCTACACCGTGTTCTATCATACATAAACACGAACGATAGAAGAGGGCTGTGTCCAGACAGTGTGCAGCTGTTTCTGTCCTAACATCAAATCAGAAAAAAAAGAGTTCAGCAGTTGGCATGTAAAATAACTTACAAGCATGCCTGAGGACTTATAAACAAAAACTCTTCTAGGGGAAAATACGGTTCTTAATGGCTATAAAATGACATTAAAATTTAAATGCTACAATACAATTACATTTGGGTGACTAAATATTAATACCCCAAATAAATAATAAATGTGGCTTGGAATCAATTAATGAAAGCATTCCAACATTTTCTTTTCTAATATAAATTCTTAATCTTTAATATCTTGATCTATAGCAAAATAATATGACATTAAGACTAGTTTAGAGCAATGATATTTATATGTGAGTGCAGTGAATGATACATGTCCTATGATTTTTAAGACTCACAGAACATATAAGAAGAAGGTGAATTAAACATAAATGATCACTCTTACCTAACAGTAATGTCTCCATACTAGTCCCTTTTTTTTTAAAGTAATAAACCATACTAGTAAAAGACACAGAAGTAGAGGAAATGTTTACAAGGGTATAGGGGTGTGTTGGGATGTTTTCTCGATTTATTTTAAGTCAAATTGTCTATAAAATTAAATTTGCTCCAAAAATAGTAAATCTGATAATTTTAAAGAAAATATCAAACCTTGTCTAGAGAGAGGGCTCAGTGGTTCAAGGTCTCTCTGGACAGGGTTCATCCCCTCCAAAGAACTCAAGGTCAGGTAAACTTGGTCGTCCACCTGTAATTTCAGCATTCAGGCACACACAGGGATCCCTGGAGCAAGATCCTTTACCAGACTAGTCTGCTTCATGGACAAGCTCTGGGTTTAACTGCAAGATCTTGACTCAGTGTGGAAAGTCGGAAAAAAATGGGGGAAGACTGCTGACAATAACCTAGAGCCTCTACATTCGCTTCTGTACACACGTATGCATCCACACACCGAGAAAAATACACATACACACACACACATCCATCACAGCAACACATAAAAGAAAAAATAAAACTCTTTGTTGGAAATGATTTCTTTTTAAAATGTAATTGGTAAGAAACTTTTAAAGTTCAATTTTTATTTTAATTCAATTATTAATATTTTTATTGAATACGTATTAAAATTCAACTTTTGGCATTCTCACTTACAGCAAGAGAAAAATGATTATATTCTACTATAAAATTGAAATATGGAGATTATTAAGTAATAGGCTTTTATTTGGCACCAATAAAAACTCTGTGGGAATACGCCCGGGCCATAGGACTGTCATGCTATTTCTAATGGTAAAGACATTTTAACATGAAGATTGTCCTCAAATGTATTCTGCCATAGTTTGAGCTTCTACTTTTCCAGTGGAAAAACAAGTTTAATTTCACAGAAAACAAATATAGCATTGAGTGACATATGGATATATTTTTCACTATATTAATCACAGAAATTCTTATCTCTGTTTCAATAAGTATTGTTGAATCTGACATGGTCCATCTTGATTCTACCTCAAAGAGTTTGCACACAGAACTCAACAGAGAATAATCTTGCAATTACAGGCTACTTTTCTAAATACTTTACACAAAAATAATACATACATGGCCATCTTCTGAACAAAATATCTGTTCATAGCAGCAAAATATATAGAACCAAGTAGACTTTCTGAAAACAGTTTACAAATGACAGAAAGGCAATCTTCAGTCCAACACATTTTAATGTGTTGTTTAGAACTCTGTGGTGTCAAACCACAAACTTATAAACATGATTTTTTAAATGCCTTTGCAAAATGTCCTACTACAATATTTATAGCTCATTATATTCAAAGGATAAAGCAGTGACTTTTAAATCAGTTGCATGAATTATAACTCAGTGCCATGATGACATGAATAATAATGCAAAAATCAGATTCATAATTTACAAAAATGTTGGTTGATAGATTGAAAAATTGATATTTAAATCAGGCATTTAAAATATATGAATAAAAATTTTAATCAACATGAAAATATCATTTGGGGGATTAATGTTACAGTTATAAATAGAAACCCATGTATTTTTCACGTGTTACTGCCACTCTTGATATTTACATGACAAAAGTTTAGACAATCCTATGTCATCATTCCAAATTATTTCTGATGTGACAGAATTGTCATCAGCCAAAACCCATGTTCAAAATATTAACACACACATTCATCACCATTGATGCATCCAAGAGAAGTATCATTTGAACTGTGTGTAACTCTCTCTCTCACAAAGCCATTCCCCCAAATCATAACCCTGACTATGAACAAACAAACAAACACACACACACACACACACACACATAGGAGTGGGGGGGGAGTGATGCAAATTAATGTAGATGGATTCTTGGAGTAACCATTACAGAATTATATTTATGGTATGAAATTTCAATCACTTATCAATTTTTAGAAAATTTAATGGTGCTTATATCACACCTTTATGTCTAAGATATATGAAAATGAAACTAAAGATGGATAAATGTTACAAAACTGCAGGAGGGTTAATGTGACTCTCAGCAGGTTTTTAGAGAAAAGCTATTCACATAAGTGACTCCTCACAACAGTGAAAGGGGAAATAACGTCTTTCACCCATCAACTTACGTTATAAAGGAGCAAGTTCAAAGTGCTGACAAATGTTCCATTGTTCTCTCTCACAGAAATAGCAGCTGAGGACCTAAAACAGATTTGAAAGAGAAAAGGTCCTGATGAGATTGTAAATTAAAAGTTTTGTTTATACCCAGATATTATATTTTAGACAATAAACTCTTGAGTTAGCGTGACATACTTTCAAGTAGGCCTGCAATAGTTGTGGTGTTTAAATCACCGAGATGGCAAGTTATCAAAAAGCAAAAAAGATCAAATGAAGACAGACTGCCATTTATGATTTTTTTATTGAAAAAGTCATCTTTTTATTTGGCATTACATATGTAAGAATTCTTTTTTTCAGAAAAACTCATTTCCTAAAATCTTAAATTTGAGGCAAATAGAATTTCATCAGTTTCACAAGAAGTTCTGTGATGCCAGGGATTTGTTCAACTTTTTTTCATATTAGAACAAACAGTATACGGTAAGTAATAGTGGTTTGGGCTTAATAAGCATTGGTTGAACAAATGCTCAGGTATGCCAGGAGAAGACAGAATGAGGGATGTGTCTCCCCCGATCTTTATCCTCAAGGCCTTGCCAGAGCTAATCTTCACTGTTGACTGAAGGACATGCCATCAATGTGCTATGAAAAACTTCTTTATTTTTTTAATCCTAAAGCAAAAAGTAATTTCCATATTCCCATATAGTAAAAATTAAACAATAACTGGAGCCTTATAATACAGACCCTCAAATTATAAAGAAAAGCTTTTGATTCAATTAATCCATTTCATCAAAAATAGTTGACAAAGTTGGGTGATTATATTGTGGACAAACTGTGTCTTCATGTATGTATTTTTGGAAATGATAAATAAGGACATGGATATATTCTATAGCTCCAGTTCTTGTCTAGAATTCCTTGGACCTGTGTCATGTCACCTTTCTGTGCCCCTCTCCAAAAGTCATAAGAACTCAGAGTCTGGAACTGTAGAATCCAACAGTAAGAGCAAGTGGCAGTTGGGCCAAGCGGGACCCAGCAGTACAGTGATCAACTGCCCTACGCATTGGGAACACTGCAAAACTTCAGAACTACATAAGTACTCGTGGCATTTGTACAAAGGAATTAAGGACAATACCAAATAGATAGATCATAAATAGATATATGATTGACAGATGATAGACAGATGGACAGATAGATGATTGATAGATGATAGAGATAGATAGATAGATAGATAGATAGATAGATAGATAGATAGATAGATGATACGTAAATAGATAGATAGATGATAGGTAAAAAGAGATAATAGATAGTTGAGTCAATGCTGTGCTCCATTTCACAGAGTTTGACTACAAATTCAAAATCAGAAACAAGCAGGAAGACAATATAAGAAAGCAAGAATAAATAAATATAAATAAAGCATGAACTCACGAAGCAAGCTGTGTGTTATTAACCAAATATTCCAATGGATAACTACAACTAAATTTGTAAAGGAGCCCAGGAAGGTAGCTAATGACTGCTGGTGGGTCTGGAGTATCAATATATCCAGAAATATTTCCTATCTGTACTGAGGTTGCATTCCCAGAAGTACCAACGCCAGGAATTGTGGACACCTGTTAAAACAACAAATCAAGTTCAATGATTAAATGTTTGCATATGCAAATATATGCAATTTACATGCAAATAAAACATTATGACAGCCTATTTCTCATCTTGTTTCAGCTCTAACCTAGTATAGATTTGAAATTATACATACTTTATAAAATTTATAAGTGACAATGCACTTTTAAAGTCAATGGAACTTTATGTGTACCAAAGACATTTGACTCCTATTTATTCTATTGGAGAGGAAAAATAACATGTACAGAAGTCTACAATTAATTTTTTTAAACCTCATTGATAAATCCCAACTTTTTTGGTGACTCAGCTATTTAAAAAAAGATGTCAGGAATTTTACAAGCAAGTGGGTGGAACTAGAAAATATCATCCCAAGTGAGGTAACATAGACCCAGAAAGACACATGTGGTAAGTACTCACTTGATAACCAGGCAAAAATCCATAGACCCAAAGATGCCAAGTAACTAGGAGGGCCCAGAGAGGATGCTTGAATCTCATTCAGTAGGAAAAGTAAAATACACATCTAGGGTAAATGGAGGAAGGGAACTGGGTAGGAGACAGATAGGGAGAGGAACAAGGGTGGAAATCAGGAAGGAGTAGGGAGGAGGGAAGGATGGAAGAAAGAACAGAAATCAACAAAGGGGCACATTTCTGGGATGGGGGAGGCCTCTGGGTGTCTATGGGAGTGACCCACAGACTAAGACTTCTAGTAGCAGGGAATAGGGAGCTTGAAGAGGCCACCTCATGTGGTTAGGTGGGACTTCCCCCGATGAGAGGGGAACACTAATTCACCCCCAAAACCTTCCCCCCAAAATTTACCCTGCCTACAAGCAGTGTGGAGATAAAGATGGAACAGAAATCAAGGAAATGATCAACCAATGACTGGCCCAACTTGAGACCCATGCCATGGGAGAAAGCCAACCCCTGACAATATTAATGATACTCTGATATGCTCACAGACAGGAGCCTAGCATAACTGTCTTCTGAGAAGCTTCATCTAGCAGCTGATGGAAACAAATGCAGAGACCCCCAGCCAAACAATAGGTGGAGCTAGGGATTCTTACAGAAAAATGGAGGGAATTATTCAGCTAACAGGAGAGAAGGACACCACAAGAAGACCTGCAGAGTAAAGTAAGCTGGGCTCCTGGGGCTCATAGAGCCTGCACCACAAACCAGAGAGGAGGCATGGCCGCAAGCACATATGTAGCACATGTGAAGCTTATTCTTCATGTGGGTCCTCTAACAGTTAGAGCAGAGGCTTTCTCTGACTCTGTTGTCTGATTTTGGATCCCTTTCACATAACTGAGCTGCTTTGTCTGGCCTCAGTGGAAGAAAAATGCATATAGTGCTTCTGTGACTTGAGATACCAGGGTGGTTGGTATCTGTGGTGGGCCATCCCTTCTCTGAGGATAAGGGAACGGGGAATGGGGGAGGGAGTGTGAGGGTTGGATTGGGAGGAGTGTAAAGAGGGAAGCTGCCATTAGTCTTTAAAGTGAATTTTTAAAAAGGGAAAAATTTTGTTTTGTCTCTGTTTGTCACACTAATTCCAGATTGTTATTATTGTTTCTGTTATTGTTATGCATGTGGCCTGAGGGCCATGGTGCACACAGGGTTCAGAGGACAACTTTGTGGAATTGAAGCTTTCCTTCCACCTTTCTGTGGTTCTGATACTAGAGTGCAAGTCTCCAGTCTCTACCTACTGAGCCATCTTAAGAGCCTGTTTGGCCTTCCACTCTGGGTAGAACACTCCTGCACCAATCCCCTCCTTGCTCTGATCTTTGAGAATATTCCTTCAGCTGTCTTCTTTTCAGCTCATCAGGACCTGTTACTTTTTTTTTTTTTTTTTTTTTTTTTTTTTGGTGGATCATGGAGATTCCCATTCTCAGACAAATTTCAAGGAGACCAAGAATTCACCTTACAGGAAATGTTACTTACATTTACATTTTCTTAACTCTGCCTAGCTTTCATTGGATTCTCATATCCTATTAAAACTGAAGAACAATTATCTTAGGAAAATAATGTTTATGATTTTCATGAAACTCGGGAAGGACACGGTTGTTCCCTCACCATGCCAAATGTCACACAGCATTCACTGAATACTTGGAGGAGATATTTCTGAGATAAGTAATATTATATTTTCAGTAATAGGATAAGCTTTTATGTCTGAACCTAACAGTACAGAGGCTAAGGCAAATAGTAGCTCATGCATCAGGCAAAAATCAGTAGGAAGAGAACATTCGTCTTAAAACTAACACATTGATATAGTAATCTGTTTACTTTTTCTCATGTAGGAATGTCCTCTGAGGAAGCTCCAAAGCTAGTGGCATCCAAGGAAAAATATGAAAATTAAGAAAGTCTTCTCTTCCTTCACTCATTTGCCTGACTTACTAGGTAAGGATATCAGTTTTGTGAAACATACACACACACACACACACACACACACGCTTTAGTATCCACTAGCTTTCTAAAATTCAAAAAGCACATATGTGCAAAACAGTATTTTTCCTGCCTCTTCTCCTGAGTTATTTTCTACCCAGCAAGGCAACAGTGACCTCAATCTATGAAAGTGAGGCTATGGAACATGATGGGAGAGAGAGAAATTCTGCTGGTCCTTACCTGTGCTCCTCCACTAGGAAACAAGCATGCAATAATCAACTAGCTGCCCTCTCCCTTAGGCCTGCTTCATAACCTCTGTGAACACAACTCAGAGAGATGAATAAATGTTTTTAATAAAAAGAGTCAACAATACACAACCTGCAGGCTTAGAAATGGTCATGGGCACAATATTCTAACTGCCCTTCGGGATAAGATAAAGAAGGAGGCTCAAACAAATCTCTTTCCTATATCCTAGCCCCAATCAAATTTTAGAAACCATGCCTTAGGATGACCAAGCCTTCCTTTTTAATCCCTAGGAATAACTTTTAGGGCAGAAAGCCATTTTCCTTCTTTGCTGCACTAAGCAATTATGAGTATTGTATGATATTCGCTAGGATTTTTTGATAAGATGATATTTGAGCAAGCGCTTATAAAATATAGTACTAGGTGAAATTTAATGTAATTAATGCTCCTACCACATATTATTAATTTCAATTAATCTTTATTCCCTTGAGTGTCAATTTTTCTTTAATTCTATTTTTGCTGTTGAGTGAATTAATAAAATAGTGAACGATATTAATTATGAAATCTCAGTCAGGGTACAAATGTGCAAAGCACTGCTTTGGTTGTCAAAATAACTGGAAAAGGGTGCTACCAGAATGTTATGGGTAAAATTGGGTATGGAAAGCATTTTTAAATGCAAAGGGCAGTCTCAAACCAAGAAGAAATTCATACAAGAAACACAGCCTTCTAATACGAGGTATCAGTGGAGACCAGTCATGGGTAAATGTGAAACAAGAACTCAAGTTTCCTATTCTACCTTCAGTCTTTATTACTGAACGAGGGCATCAGATCTCGATCACAGCGAAAAGACAAAAACTTATCATCTGATGCATCCATAAGAGCATAAAGAATATGGCTCATGGTTAGAGATGCCCATCAATGTCAGTCTAACAGAATGCTGCTTGGAGTAGCACAGCTGATCCCATACCTCTCCACGGCCCAACTCCTATCAACACAACCATTATTAAAAGACAGAATTGCATATTTGGGAGTTCCAACTTCAAACAGGCAAAAGAAAGTGATTTGTTTGGCTTTCTTAGAATTTTTTTTTCCCTAAAGATAGATTGGGCTCCTGATTATTTCATGAAATGGAAGCTTGTTTATTTACGACCTTAGGTATAGCACAGGATTTCATAGTAATCTTACCACTAAGTTGTTTCCACAACCCTCCAAGGTGCTGAGATTAATGATGAAAATGACCACTGCTGGAAAGGTGTTGTTATTGATGAAACCCCTGCAGTGGGAATCCCCATGCCTTCCATTCAGTGCCAGATCTGTTTCAGAATAACCCGAAAAAAGGACCGTGCAAAAATTAATCTTCATCGTAATGGCCTGCACTCCACAGTAGACACTGATGTCTCTTTCAGCTGAAAAAAAATGCACAAAAGCAAAAGTAAGTCATAAAATCACAGTAAAAAGCAGGTGAATGGTTTGCGTGTCCTCTGCTTTACTTAACATCTTCTTTGTCTAAGTCATTTCTAGTCCTGAGCCAATGTGCAAGTCATTAAGAAAAGTAGGTGTGAAAACAGTCATTGATTTAGTTATATAAAGAGAGATTTTTTACTTATTATAAGTCACCTCTGTTTTCTTGAGCCTGCTGTTCAGAGGATATGCATAAAGTGTAGGTTCAGGGTTGTTGAATGACAGGAGAATTGAGTGGGGAAAATCGGGTTACTGAAGAAATTTAGAACTAGAGTAACTGAATTATTCAGATCTCTTGTCTAGAATGAGGCAGTATAAATACTGTTTTTTCTCAAGAGAAGGAAAGAAGTTAAAAATGCCATCCACCAAATTATTCAGTGCATTGCTATTTGATGACTCATCCTGCCCAGGACAAAAGCCATCTTGAATAGGCCCATTTTACTTAGCATATAATAAATCTTATCAGAGAAAGAAAATGAAAAATAGTGTGCTGATACTATGTACAAAATGCTTTAAGAAAATCAAATGTTGCCAGTGATTACGCATGCTTTAGCTGGGCATAGAAAAGCAAAATGTACATTGCATGGTTCTCCGTGGCTCAGTGAGTTATCAGGAAACATTCTAGACATGAGCACTCACAGAAACACAAATGCACACACAAAAGAAAAAGAGACAGAGACAGAAAGAGACATTTCATGTCTCTATTCATTTTCCTATAAATAGTGAAGAAAAGCACACAGAAAAAGGAGAGCTCAGTGGATAAGTAATTCCTAGCAGCAGGCTTTACTTTTGCTGGGCTGTGTCCAATCCGAAGAAACAATAAAGCAGAGCTCTAACCTCTCTTGCTTCAGACCTTATTAGAAAATGGGAGTGCTACAAATTTAATTAGTTGAGTGATGATGAGGTCACTGCAGTAAAGTGAGCTCCAGCTGAAGATGACTGATGCAATTAGAAGACCGAGGAAGAACATGAACTGATGGCAAGAGTGGAACCATGTGTCTGGAAGACAAGGCACATCAGGATTATCTGAAATACCATCACCAAGCTAAAGAGGGACAGAAAAGAATGCTTAGCAAACTCTTGAAGGGAATCTACCTTGATCTTGAATTTCTGGCCTTCGGAACTGTGAGATAATCATCTGTGCTTTTAATTCACCCTTGTGAGACAATATGTGTCTGTTGTTGTAAATCACTTTCTGGGTGGAATGTTGTTATGTCAGTGTTAGAAAATGAGTACAGTGCGTCCACCGCTCTTAACATGTTTTCCCAGTAAGATGAAACATCAGAGCAGACATCAAATTTACAAAATGTGGAAACAAACAAGAGCTGATTGAATCACTTGGATAAATTACCTTAATTATGACAGGGATACAAAGTGAATAAATTATAATAAATAACAACAATAATAAATTTTTAAAAACTAAACAAAATAAAATAGTTTTGACATATAATATAGAATGTTCATCTAGAAATATGTAAAAACCTCATTCAAGATATTTAGCAAAAATTTAATTTGCTTAACCAACTCAAATCTCCTTAATAGTGTCAGTAATAGAGATTTTAAAATGCGATTCTCTATACTTTTGCCAGTAAATGGACTACATTTTGAGAAAGTAGCTAAGTCAATATGGAAGTTTTCATGTTTAATAATAATTTCAAATTCATTACAATTATGTGAAATGACTGCAATCTTTTGTGGACAAGAGAAAAATGGTAGTCTAGGTGTATGACAAAATCTTAATAATCCATTCATAGCTTGAATGGAAACATAGAAAATAATAAATTCACTTAATTTGGGGTATAGCTCTACAGCCATAAGCAACATTAACTATTTAAATGCAACCTTATCTTTTAAATGGCCTCTTTTCTAGAATAAAATTGTTTATTTTATAGGGATATATTGAGTATATATGAAGTACTTTTGCCCCGTTTAATTTTGTGCACTGTAACTCAAATATGTCACCTTATTAGAGCCTAAATAGTTGGTTATCTCATATAGGCCAAAGCTCATAACTCAACCAGGTCTGCAAGATTCTCTCTCATCTTTAACACACCTCACTCAGCATTCTCTTCTTTATATCATGCTTGCTTCCCACATTGATTTTCCATTTGTTTAAAAGGGTTAAACTGAGTGATAGATACCAGAATGTATTTACCTAATGGAGCAACATGTTCTGTCAAAGGGACATAAAGAATGTTTAGAGCAGTTATAATGAGTGATCTATATGGGATTTCTTTAACTGTATCCCAGGACAAAAATGCCAATATTTCAAAGTGCATCTTTAAGATTGGCACGTCTCACTACCAATGCTTTAACACTCTACAAGATATTGTAGCTCTTCCTATTCCCAACCTTTACCTCAGTAACCCTGACTCACCCTTCAGGTCTCAAATTTTCTTTCTTTTCACAAAGATGTCCCTGATCCCAAATACAAAATATGCCACTTTAGTTTTTGTTGTCATTAAAATTATGCATGCATTTTGATGTTTGTCCAATAAACTGAATATCCCAAAGGTAACAAACCTATTATATTCACTAATGCACTCTAGAGAGGATTTAATTAATTGTATAAAGTATTGGAGCAAGACTGCATTGAGGATTTTAAAAGCAGTGGTCCTGCATATATCAGTCTATTCAGGGAAGCAGGCATAATAGCATAACTCACAGAAAAATTGGACAGAGTGTGTGAGGGATGACAGAAAAAAAGCCAGAGCCGCCCAGATGCACTCATTAAAAATGGCTGCTCAACATCCTTAGTCATCAGAGACATGGGAATCAAAACATCTCTGAAATTCCATCTTATACCCATCAGAATGGTTATGATCAAAATCTCAAGTGACAGTGCATACTGGTGAGGATGCTGAGGAAGGAGAACACCTCCTCCTTTGCTGATCAGGATGCACATTTGTGAAACCATTTTGGAAATCAATCTGGCCATTTCTCAGGAAATTGGCAATAGAACTCCCTCAAGAGCCAGCTATACCATTCCTGGGCATATACCCAAAAGATGTTCTACTTTATCACAAGAACACTTGCTCAGTTATGTTCATTGTATCCTTATTCATAATAGCCAGAAACTGGAAAAAAACCTAGATGCCCCTCAAGTGAAGAATGGATAGAGAAAATATGGTACATTTACACAATGGAATAATACTCAGTTATTAAAAATAAGAAAATCATGAAAGACAAATGGATAGAACTAGAAAAGATCATTTTGAGTGAGTTAACTCAGACTTAGAAAGACACAATTGGTATGTACTCACTTATAAGTGGATATTAGACATATAGTACAGGATAACAATATTAAAATCCACAAACGCAAAGAAGCCAAGGAGAGCCCAAAGGAAGATGCTTGAATCTCACTAAGGACAGGAAATTCAATAGACATCCAAAGCAGATGGAGGGAGGGAACTGGGTGGGAGATGGGGTGGGGAATCAGGTCTGTGGAGAGAAGAGGAGAGGGGATAAGGAGAAAAACTGGGTGAGAGAGTAGAAATCAGTAGAGGGCCATCTCTGGGACAGGGGAGGCTACTTGGAGTCTTTGGGGAGATACTAGCTGAGCTTCCAAGCAAGGGGAGTTAAGGAGCATGAAGTTTGCACCTCCTGTAGCCAGGTGGTAGGAAGGCACAAACCCACACATGAAACCTTAGATGCAAAATGTGACTTGTCGACAAAAAGTGTAGAGACAAAGATTCAACAGAGATGGAGGGAATGGCATACCAATGACTGGCCCAGCTTGAGACCCACCCCAGGAGACAGCACCTACCACAGTCACTATTAATGACACTCTGCTTTGGTTGCAGTCAGAAGTCTAGCCTAACCGTCTTCTGAGAGGCTTTGTCCAGTAGTTGATGGAAATAGATGCAAAGATCTAAGGCCAAGCAATGGGCCAAGCTTGGGAGTGCTGTGGAAGAGTGGGAGGAAGGATAGAGGCAGCTGGAAGACCTATAGAAAAAGAAGATCTAGAGAGTAATCTAACCTAGGCCCCTGGGGTCCCACAGAGACTGAATCACCAATGAAAGAGCTTGCCTGGTCTGAATTTAGACCCCTACACATATGTAGCAAATGTACACTTCACTGGTCATGTGTGTCCCTAAACAATAGGAGTAAGGGCTGTTCCTGAATCTGTTACCTACCACTTTTTTCTAGCTGGGTTGCCTTGTGACTCCCTGGTGGGAAAGGATCTGCTTAATCATACAGTGACTTGAGATACCAGGGTGTATTGGTACAACTGGAGGCCTCCCCTTCTTTGGGAGAAAAGAGAAAATTGGGAGGAGAGGAGTTTGGGGGTGGGACTGGGAGGAGACGAAGGAGGGGAATGGGACAGGGATGTAGAGTGATTAAATAAATAAAACATGGAGAAGAAAAAAATGAATCAGGGCTTTCTATAGAAGATGGCATCGAGCTTAGACTTGAATGAGTTAGCAATGTAAATTAAAAAATATGTAAAAACCAAAGAAATAATGTGACCAAAGAATTATTCAGAGTTTTGGGGATGCAGGCAGTTTTATTTTCATTGTGATTTTAAATTACAAGGCTAAAACAGTAATAAAAACTTCATGGTCCTGGCATGGAAGCAGTCTGGTGGGTCAAAAGAATCGAATCAAAGACCCAGAAATAAACCCACACACCTACGGAATCTTAACTTTTGACAAAGAAGCCAAACTATACAATGGAAAAAGGACAGCATCTTCAACAAATGATGCTGGTCTAACTGGATGTATACATGTAGAAAAATTCCAATAGGTCCATATTTATCACCCTGCATAAAACTAAAGTCCAAGTGGATCAAAGACCTCAACATAAAACCAGACATATTTAAACCTGTTAGAAGAAAAAGTAGGGAAAAGCCTTGATCACATTGCCCAGGAGATAACTTCCTGAACAGAACACCAACAGCACAGGATCTAAGAACAACAACCAATCAATGGGACCTCATAAAACTGAAATTCTCTGTAAAGCAAAGGACACTATCATCAGAACAAAACAACAGTCTACAGACTGGGAAAAAGTTCTTCACCAACCCTACATTTGACAGAGGGCTAATATCCAGAATATATAAAGAACTCAAGAAGTAAAACACCAACAAAGCAAGTAATCAAATTAAAAAATTGCCAAACTTTGGGCAGAGTGCAGTGAATCTTATAAAAGAAGAGGGAGATAGAAAGACCTGGAAGGGACAGGAGCTCCACAAGGAGAGCAACAGAACCAAAAAGTCTGGGCACGAGGGTCTTTTCCATCAAGGATCATGCACGGAGATAACCTAGAACCCCTGCACAGATGTAGCCCATGGCAGCTCAGTCTCCAAGTGGATTCCCTAGTAATAGAAACAGGGACTGTCTCTGACATGAACTCAGTGGCTGGCTCTTTGATCACCTACCCCTGAGGGAAGAGTAGCCTTACTAGGCCACAGAGGAAGACCATGCAGCCAGTCCTGATGAGACCTGGTAAGCTAGGGTCATAGGGAAGGGGAGGAGAACCTCCCTTTTCAGTAGACTTGGGAAGTGGCTTGGGAGGAAATTAGGGAGGGAGGATGGCCTTTGGAGGGGATTACAAAGGAGGGGGCTACAGCTGGGATACAAAGTGAATAAACTGCAGCCACTTCTGATGGGAACTGATGGACTAAGATCAGAAAGAAGGAGAGGGGGACCTCCCCTATCAGTGGACTTGGGGAGGGGCATGCATGCAGAAGGGGGGGGGTGGGACCGGGAGGGGAGGAGGGAAGGGCTTATGGGGAGATACAAAATGAATAAAGTGTAATTAATAAAAGTTAAATAAAAAATTAAAACAAATTGATTTTTTTAAATGGGGTACAGAGCTAAACCAAATTCTCTGTAGAGGAATATAGAATGGCAGACAAACAAAAAATGCTCAGTGTCCTTAGTCATTTAAACCAAATGCAAATCAAAACGACCCTGAGATTCCACCTGACACCCATCAAAATGGCTAAGATCATAAACTCAAGGAATTTATGTCTTCTGTCTACAGAAGTTGTGGAGAAAGGAGAACCGTCCTCCATTGCTAGTAGGAATGTAAAATTGTACAACTACCTTGGAAATCAATCTGGTGCTTTCTCAGAAAATTAGGAATAGTGCTACCTCAAGATCCAGCTATACCACTCCTAGGCATATACCCGAAAGATGCTCAACCATACAACAAAGACATTTGCTCAACTATGTTCATAGCAGCATTATTCATAATAGCCAGAATCTAGAAATACCCTAGATGTTCCTCAACTGAAGAATGGATGCAGAAATTTTGGTACATTTACACAATGGAGTTCTACTCAGCAATTAAAAACAAGGAAATCATGAAATTTGCAGGCAAATGGTGGGAACTAGAAAAGATCATCCTGAGTGAGGTAACCCAGAAGCAGAAAGACACACATGGTATATACTCACTTATTAGTGGATATAATATAGGATAAACACACAAAAATCTATAGTCCTAAAGAAGCTAAATGCAAAAAGAAACCTAGGCTAGAGGCTGAAACCTCATTCAGAAGGACAAACAGGATAGATATTGGACATAGGAGAAGACAAGAAACAGGACAGGAGCCTTCCACAGTGAACCTCTGAAAAACTCTGCACATCAGAGTAAGAAGGAGATACTGAGACTCACAGCCAAACTTTGGACAGAGTACAGGAAACCTTATGGAAGAAGAGAGAACTAGAAAGACCTGGAGGGCACAAGAACTGCAAAAGAAGACCAACAGAGCCAAAAAAATCTGGGCCAAGGGGCCCCTGCAGAAACTGACACCCCAACCAAGGAAATGCATGGAGAGGACCTAAAACCCCTGCTCAGATGTAGTCCATAGACTCAGTCTCCAAGTGGGTTCCCTAGTAAGTCATACAGGGGCTGTCTCTGACATGAACTCAGTGGCTGGCTCTTTGATCGACTCCCCCTAGGAGTGCAGTCTTGCCAAGCTACAGAGAAGATGATGCAGCCAGCCCTGATAAGACGTGATAGACTAAGGTCAGATAGAAGGGAAGGAGTTATTACAAATAAAGCTGCTACAAACATGGTTGAGCAAATGTCCTTATTGTGTACTTGAGCTTCTTTTGGATATATGCCTAGGAGTGCTATAGCTGGATCTTGAGGAAGCGCTATTCCCAGTTGTCTGAGAAAGCGCCAGATGAATTTCGAGAGTGGTTATACAAGTTTACATTCCCACCAGCAGTAGAGGAGGGTTCCCCTTTCTCCACAACCTCTCCAGCATGTGTTGTCACTTGAGTTTTTCTTTTTTTTTTTTTTTTTTTTTTTTTCCTTTAGAGCATTTCGTTATAATATTTTTTTTTTCAATGCAGTTTATTCAGGAACATTGAACAATCCTCGGACCCCGGGGAAAGCCAGCCCCCACAGCTTAAATAGCCTCTGGGTAGCCAACCCAGGCGTGCCACGGGGGCAATGCAGATAGGTCCACATACATGGAAGCAAGCCAGATCCTCGGCCTTAGCCAAATGTGGAGTTGTTCGTGACAGAGAGCACTCACCATCGGGAAGGTGGAAGGCGGAAACCAGCTCCATCTTTAAGGCATAGCATTCCGCAGCTCTCTACAGTTCCCCCTTTTTGTTTTAGACGCATCAGGCAAGAGTAGAGGTCTGATCTCTGATATTAGAAATAAATTGGGACTTTGTACCGATGTTCATTTAGGTGTCATCCACCCAAAGAGCATCAGACCCGTCTGATACCTTTTTCTCAGAGGCGGGACCTGGGGCATCAACCCACATGCAATCAGACATGCTCTTCTCTGGGTCCAAAGCGGCTGACCCTGAGTGCAGTGCTTAGCCTCGCATCCTGAGCGTATCATTTTAGCTTTTTATGGTATCCAACCATGCTTGGGGAGAATGTCCTGCTTCAATGGCTGTAAAGGCCTGAATGATCATGGCTGCATCACACTGTTGTGAGACTCTAATCTTGCATATATACCATAGGCAAACCAAGGAGACCATCACCAGAAGGCCTGCTAACACTCCCATGCCCGCCCATTCCTTCAGATGATTCATGGCTGCAGCAATCCATGTTGATAATCCTGTGGCTAGTCCTGCGTCCACTCCATTCTGATGGGTATAAGATGAAATCTCAGGGTCGTTTTGATTTGCATTTTCCTAATGGCTAATGAGGTTAGCATTTCTTTAAGTGTTTCTCTGCCATTCGATATTCCTCTACAGAGAATTCTCTGTTTATCTCTGTTCCCCATTTTTTAATTGGATTACTTGATTTGATGCTTTTCAACTTCTTTAGTTCTTTATATATACTGGATATTAGCCCTCTGTCAGATAGAGGGTTGGAGAAGATTCTTTCCCAATCTGTAAGCAGTCGCTTTGTTTTGATGATGGTGCTGGAAACAGCCCAGATGCCCCTCAACTGAAGAGTGGATGCAGAAATTGTGGCATATCTACACAATGGAATATTACTCAACAATGAAAAACAAGGAAAACATGAAATTTGCAGGTAAATGGTGGGAACTGGAGAGGATCATCCTGAGTGAGCTATCCCACAAGCAGAAGAACACACATGGTATATACTCACTCATATAGACATATAGACATATAATATAGGATAAACCCACTACAATCTGTACACCTAAAGAAACTAATCTACAGGGAGGACTCTGGCTAAAATGCTCAATCCTCATTATGAAAGGCAAAGAGGATGGACATCAGAAGAAGAAAACAGGAAACAAGTTAGAAGCCTCCTACAGAGGGCCTCTGAAAGGCTCTGCCCTGCAGACTATCAAAGCAGATGCTGAGACTTATGGCCAAACTTTGGGCAGAATGCAGGGAATCTTATGAAAGAAGTGGGAAATAATAAGATCTGGAGACGACAGGAACCCCACAAGGAGAGCAACAAAACCAAAAAATTTGAACACACAGGTCTTTTTCTGAGAATGATACTCCAACCAAGTACCATGCATGGAGATAACCTAGAACCCCTGCACAGATGTAGCCCATGGCAGTTCAGTGTCCAAATGGGTTTCATAGTAATGGGAACAAGGACAGCTTCTGACATGAGCTAATTGGCCTGTTCTTTGATCACCTCCCCCTGAGGGGGGAGCAGCCTTACCAGGCCACAGAGGAAGACAATGCAAGCTCTCCACTTGTGATGAGACCTAACAGACTAGGATCAGAAGGAAGAAAAAGGAACCCTCCCCTTGGGGAGGAGCATACGTGGAGAAAGGGAAGATAGTGATTGGGAAGGGAGGAGGTAAGGAACTAGAGGGGGGACAGAGGAGGGCTTTGCAGCCAGTCCTGAAGATACCTGATAAAACAGGATCAGATGAATGGGGAGGAGGTCCCCCCTATCAGTGGACTTGGAAAGGGGCACAGTGGAGATGAGGGAGGGACTGGGTGGGAATGAGGGATTGGGACACGGCTGGGATACAGAGTTAATAAAATGTAACTGATAAAAAAAAAAAAAGACATAGACTTGAACCTGTAAAAAAAAAAATCTTATTTAATGTTCAAAAAAAAACAAAGTAAATAAAGTGTAATTAAAAATTAAATTAAATTAAAATTAAAAAAAAGAAGGGAAGGAGTTCCTCCCCTATCAGTGGACTAGCAAAGAGGTATAGGGAAAGAAGAGGGAGCATGAGTGGGACTGAGAGGAGACTGCAGCTAGGACACAAGAGATACAAAGTGAATAAACTGAAATAAACAAACAAACAAACAAGCACATGAATGGATAATGAATAAATACATAAAATTTTAAAAATACAAAGTTAAAAAAATAAATGTCAGGAAATGAGGCCATATGGCAAGCACAGTTAAGATCAAGGCAACCTTCACATAAAAAACGGACAGTCTCTTTACCACAACAAAATGTCTACCTAACAGTTAAGTGGCATCTCCTACTATTAATGGGTTCATTAAGAGTTTGCTTTGTGCTCAGTGAACAGGTAAGATTATATTACTTGATATATTAGAAACTTACAAAAAAAGAACACATCGATATACATGTCAAAAGAGACAGATTTCCTTTCCTTGGCTTAAGCCAACCAGTCTTCACCTTCAGCACCTCTGTTTGAGGGGATTAATTGCTGTTTAGAATTCTCCTTAGCTGATGAAGATGGTTTCTGTGTCCAGATGTAAGGAGTTTCTATTTTCTGCTGTACTGCAGAAGCCTTGTAACCCTGCAATCGAGCTGAATTCACCACAAGCTGATTCTACTTGAAGATGTGGTAACAAATTAAAAGACTTTTGCAGAGGAAGAAAGCGATCTGTTCAACTCCATTCTGGCATGGATTTCTAAAGACTTCACTGTCCTTCAGAAAAACACATTTTTTTCTTTTTCTTTTTTCCTGGTTGTAGGTACTAAAGATATTCATTCAGCTCAACTGTACCATTTGTGAAGATTTGAGACAGAGAAGAAAAATATTTCGAGTTACCAAAGGAGAGTTACTGTCAAACCTAAGATATTTTCCAGCTATTGTATTATACTTGTTTTCAATAACTAAACTTCTTGGAAGCTTTGATTGCAGTGACTAGTTGGATGACATTTTCTTTCATGATACTTAGGTATTAACCCAATGAGTGTGCATTAATGACAGCAGAAAAGCAGTGATTGTCCCAACTAGATGACTTCTAATGTTTTCTGTTTAAAGAAAGGGAGGACATGCAAGCCACAGACCTGCTTACACAGTCTGTGTGCACTTACAGTGTCAACATGCCAAGGATTTTCACTGAGATCTTAAACAGGCTAAGCTTCTCATTAAAAAACAGGAAGTACGTTAATAAATCAAATCAATCTGGTAAAAAAATATTTTATTTTTTTAAAGTTTTTATTTAACTTTTATTAATTACACTTTATTCCTTTTGTATCCCCCATAAGCCCCTCCCTCCTCCCCTCCTGGTCCCACCCTCCCCCTCTTTCTGCATGCATGCCTCTCCCCAAGTCCACTGATAGGGGAGGTCCTCCTCTCATTCTTTCTGATCTTTTTTTTTTTTTTCTTCTCAGTGCAGTTTATTCAGGAACCTTGAACAATCCTCAGACCCTGGGGAAAGCCAGCCCACAGCTTAAAATAGCCTCTGGGTAGCCAACCCCAGCGTGCCTCATGGGCAATGCAGATAGGTCCACATACATGGAAGCAAGCCAGATCCTCAGCCTTAGCCAAATATGGAGTTGTTTGTGACAGAGAGCACTCACCATCGGGAAGGTGGAAGGCAGAAACCTTATTTTTTTATTTATGGAAAATTTTATAATGTCCTTGTAATTTAAAGCAGCAAAGGGCTGTACACACCAGAAATGGGAACAATACATCAGTAGAAGGTGAATATAGCAGTGCAGAGAACATCCCCATTAAGAAACAGTGTGGCTAGATCCCACATGTCCTCCACATACCTCTCCACCAACATTCTCGCGAAGAACAGCTGGCAGCCTGACTTCCTACTATAAATTAATTAGCAGCAGGATTTTTGAAAAGCAGAATATACTACTAAAATTAAAATGTGAGGGGACTTCCATTCATTACTCTAAATGTTAAACTGTATGATGTCTTTTAACAACATCCGCTCACCTCTGACTTATGCAAACGTTTACTCATGCCTAACCCACACTTTGGCTAGAAACCTGCCACAGAGGGCCTCTGAAAGGCTCTGCCCTGCAGACTATCAAAGCAGATGCTGAGACTCATGGACAACTGTTGGGCAGTGTGCATGGAATCTTATGTAAGAAGTGGGAAATGTAAGATCTGGAGAGGACAGGAACCCCACAAGGAGAGCAACAGAACACATATATATATATATGTTATAGTCCTTCCACCTATCAATGTGGCCATGCCTTTGTCTGATATAGATTTACTGAAGTCAAAGAATAAATGTGCCCTCACTCTGCCAACCATCTAACTCTTTGTGCATGAAAAAAGAAATGTATCCTAGTTGGGAATTCATAGACTATACCTACCATATGAACAGAGTTAAAGACATGATGAACCTCAGATGAATAAAAATACTACACAACTTCTTTCCCATGAGTAAAATCCCATTCCTTGAAAAACGTAATTGACTTTTGTCTCTAGACAGTACTTACTAGTAACATGTTTGCAGAACATCGTTTATATATTTAATAACTAGAGCTGCTTTTGTTCTTTTTCTCAACAATTCATAGTTAATTTGTGTCAACCCAGCAGAATATAGATGAAGCCACAAATTCTGAGTTTGTGACAGCCTGACTCCTTTTCATCTCATCTTAGTACTTTTAACTTGGAGAGCTACATCACTTTTTAGTGCCATTCAGAAGGCACTAACATTGTCAAATTATATTATTGAATTGTAAAAACATGGATCAATGCAATTAATCACATCAGCTGTATGCTTTTATCTTCTGATGTTAAAATAGAAATATCCTAAAATCTAGTTGCAAGTTTGTACTAATCACTGGAGTGAGGTGGTTCCAAATGCTAATCTTTTTTGTTATTATCATTTATTACAATTTATTCAATTTGTATCCCAACTGTGGCCCCTCCCTTGTCTCCTCCCAAGCCCTCTCTCCCTTCCTCTTATTCCCCTATGCACCCTAGTCCATTGATAGGTGAAGTCCTCCTCACCTTGTATTTGACCCTAACCTAGCCTATCAGGTCTCATCAGGATTCTTCTCTACTCATAGAGGTATCTAAACAGAGGCTGAGACACATAGCCAAACTTTGGGCAGAATACATGAAATTTTATGAAAGAACGGGGTGGTAGAAAGACCTGGAGGGGACAGGAGCTCCAAAAGGAGAAAAAAAAAAAAAAAAAAACAACTGAGCTCTGGGGGCCCTGAAGAGACTGACACCCCAACCAAGGACAGTGCACGTAGAGAACCTAAACCCCCTGCTCAGATGTAGCCCATAGACTCAGTCTCCAAGTGGGGTCCCTAGTAAGGGGAGCAGAGGCTTTCTTTGGCATGAACTTGGTGACAGGCTCTCTGATCATCTCTCCCTGGGGGGCGGGAGGGGTGCAGCTTTGCCAGGCCACAGAGGAAGACGAAGCAGCCAGTCCTTATGAGATCTGATAAGCTAAGGTCAGATAGAAGTGAAGGAGAACATTCAGGTAAAAAAGAGAGAGAGAGAGAGAGAGAGAGAGAGAGAGAGAGAGAAAGAAATAATAAAAAAGCAGCATCAAAGCCATTCTTTGGCATGACTACCTAGTTTCCCTGGTTCTCATGTGCCTTGCTCCATATGGATTTAAGAATGAGGACATAAGACTGGCAGCATTGTCTTCTTCTGTGGCCTGGCAAGACTACTCCACCCAGGAGGAGGTGATCAAAGAGCCGGCACTGAGTCCATGTGAAACAGACCCTCCTCACTTTACTAGGGAACATACATTGAGACTGAGCGGCGCATGGGCTACATCTGAGAAGGGTTTCTAGGTCCTCTCCATGCACAGTCCTTGGTTAGAGCATCGATCTCTGCAGGCCCCCTTGGGCCCAGATTTTTGGTTCTCTTGGTCTCCTGGTGGAGCTCCTGTTCTCTCCAGGTTTTTCTGTCTCCCCCTTCTTCCATAAGATTCCTTGCACTCTGCCCAAAGTTTGAGACTCAACATCTGCTTTGATACCCTGCTAGGTAGATTCTTTCAAAGGTTCTATGTGGTAGGTTCCTGCCCTCTTCTCTATCTTCTCCTGATTCTGATGTCTATACTGTTTGCCCTTCTGAATGAGGATTAAGGATCTTCTGTAGGGTCTTCCTTACTGTTTAGCTTCTTTAGGACTGTAGATTTTAGTATGTTTATTCTACATTATTTGGCTAATATCCACTTAAAAGTGAGTAAATATCCTGTGTGTCTGTCTTCCTCTGGGTTACCTCACTCAGGATGAGACCTGATAGGCTAGAGTCAGATAGTAAGGAAGGAAGAACTCCCCAATCAGTGGACTAGGAGAAGAAGGAGGAAGGGTAGGACTAGGAGGAGATGAGGGAAGGAATACAGAGTGAATAAACTGTAATAATAATAATAATAATACATACATACATACATATATACATACATAAGAATGAAGCCATAAAATCACTTTTATATTATCGGTGAGTAGATATTTTTTCCTTAGATTATAAACTTATCAAAAGTTCTAGTTTTTCTTCCAAAGTACCTAGCAATAATGACAAATATTTATATTACACACTTGTTGTAATTGCTTCACAAATAGCACTCATGGTTTCTAAGTATTTAATATGAGGTTCTAAGTTTCACAGACAAAGAAAATGCATGGCAACAGATAGATTCACTTTGACTATCAGTACCATATTTCTGTCTTGACCATTTGCCTAAGAATGTCTCTACCTTCCGAACTTCATAGTGAACATCAGTAAACATATTGGCAACTATTACCTGACTTCACATTGAAGAACTTAAACAGTATGAAATTCATGGGGTCTTATTATTTCTTATTTTTAAATTAGTCTTGGTAACTTGTTATCTTACCTCCTCCCTAGTAATTCTAAAATCACTTCCTCTTCCCATTGACATATTTGGTGATGCCTGTCCTCACTTACAGCAGCAAGTGTCAGGCAACCAGTCGTGGCTGTAGATGGCACTCATATGATGGCTTCGGTACGTAAAGCCAGCAAGAGCATCATGTGCTAAGTGTCACCTCTTACACGTGATGGAAGAAGTGAACTAGAGAGGAACCTCATTAAGATACAGACTCTGCATCAGTAGATTGTAAGTGGGGCCTGCACTTCTCACTTCTCTCACAGGCTCCCAGGTGATGTTTATGTGATAAGTCTCTCTGTCAGTTCGGTTGCTAAGATACGGCTAATTGCTTTGATGTGGGCAGAAGCTCTTAGGATGATTTCATTTGGGGAACTAAGAACTCCCACCAAACATGTATTGGCTGGATGTACAGGTGAAGAAAAGGGAATGTTCAAGTATAAAAACAGTAAGAGACTATGTGTATGTCTAACTCCCTTCTTAGTCCAAGAAGATATCTCATTTTGAATCTGAATGAGATAAAACAGGAGTGTCTTTAGCCTGAATTTACCCCTGCTTTAATACACTACTAACAGCTCATGTGACAGAACTGAAAAATAAATAAATAACACACACACACACACACACATACACACACACACACACACACACACGTCTCCCTTTTCATCTTTATGCCCCATTCCACAAACAAGAGCAGAACAGTCCACTTCAAAACACCATTATGCCCGGTGGAGTGGTGCCTTCCGAGGTGGTGCTTCTGGCAAGGACAGTGCATCACAGTCAAGAGACTGAGAAGAAACAACTCCTCCCTGCCCGTGACCCTTGAATGATAAGCAGTGTGCAGCAGAGATGGTCAAGTGTGAGCAGATAGAGGCTCTGCATCCTTCAGATGCGAGGATCATGTGAACAAAACCACACTTATGTTCACAAGCTGATGTGCATGCCCGAAAAAGAAGTGTTGGTGCCGAGTTGACGCAAAAACAAAAGCCAGTTGACTAGAAAAGGACACAATGAAGAACTCCAGAGTTTCATAGAACATTTCGCCTGGAAATCACTGACCTCCTGGACTGAAATAAATATTCTAATACTAACTTGTGCTATCACCGTAGGCTTTAAGAATACTTTATATTTTTATGCTTTACATAATGTTTCTGCTTCTTCCATTCCTAAAATAAAAGGGGAAGTTATTCGTGCTATCTCAGCTTACAAATTACCTAGAGAACAGATGTGTGTGTTTCTTTAACTCATTTTTAAAGTTATATTTCCTTTCCCAAAGTTTTTATAAAACAATGAGGCTTTGGTACTAAAACAGCAAGAAGTCCTTAAGGGGTATTGATATTTCATCTACGCAAAATACCAGCAGCTGATGAAGAATTTAAAGTGGATTAGGGATTCGAGTTTCCTCTCTATATTGAACAGGTTTCTTGCCACCTTATTTTTTCATACCAACATCTGTTTCTCGTTAGCAAATACAAGCTGCTGTTTCCCGGGCTTTCACATATTCATGTGGCGTCGGAGGCAAACTTTGAAGACTTATAATCACATTTGCTGCTATACTTTGGAACCAAAGAAGTCTGCTACACGTTTGAAGGCAGAAAAAAGGAAGTGGGGGGTGAGAAACACAGGATTTTACTTGTACAACGGAAACGCAATTTTCACGTAGTAAATAATTTTACTATTAAAGGAGGTGGGACTGGACCCAGAATTAATAAGTTGCTGCTCTTTCTAATTGTTCTTTTTCTCACAATACTTTATCACTATCCATTAATAAGAATGTGACCAGTATCCAATGCCTGGTTCAGTTCTTCAGCCTCATCTCTGTAATAATTATGGTCACAGGTACAAAGCAGGAAGCAGGCATCCCTCTTGACAAATGGAAGACCAAAATACTGCCTCAAGTAGGAAGGGAGAGGAGAATTGGCCTTTTTTTTTTATTTTAAACAGAAGACCAGACACGTTCCCTGAAATTATTATTCTAATACCTCCTCTTCAGGAATGGAACAATGCAACAGTTAAGAAGCAGAGTGCATGGAATCTTATGAAAGAAGTGAAGATAACCTAGAACCCCTGCACAGATGTAGTCCATGGCAGTTCAGTGTCCAAGTGGGTTCCATAGTAATTGGAACAGGGACTGCCTCTGACATGAACTGATTGGCCTGCTCTTTGATCACCAACCCCTGAGAGAGGAGCAGCCTTACCAGGACACAGAGGAAGACAATGCAGCCATTCCTGATGAGACCTGATAGACTAGGATCAGAGGGAAGGAGAGGAGGACCTCCCCTATCAGTGGACTTGGGGAGGGAAAGGGAAAGGGATGCATGCGTGGAGAAAGGGGAGAGAAGGTGGGATTGGGAGAGGGGGGGCTTATGGAGGGATACAAAGTGAATAAATTGTAATTAATAAAAATTAGAATATAAAAGAAGCAAAGCCAAACACAAAATGAACCCATTAATTCTACCCGATGGATGAGTGTCTCTGCTTTTATTTTCTGGAGAGCACTCAGGATCATTTAAATATCTGATAGACATAACCAGAAAAAAAAAAATTTTATTCGTGACCAAATCTTGGAAAGGCTAAACAAATATACTCACCATGTGGCTCTTTGATTCTTTAATGAAGGGATACTTTTATGCATGATTCTTTATCCTAACATCATTTTTAAACTTGCTAAAAAAAAAAGGTCACTGTGGGGCAGGGGCTTCAGCATCGCTTAGAAAGAGTCTAAGCTTTAATATCACCATCGAGTGCTAACCTGACAATACTGGACAAAATCTGATTCCTTTTTCCTACTACAAGATGAGGCTTAGAAGTGGCTTTGCTTATTTGTTGTGAGAAACAATATAAGGATGTACCTCACACTCAATATATAAAACACTATGTAAACATACAGTGTTATTCTAAATAGAATCTACCACAAAGAGACCAACAAATCTAAAAGTTCTGAGCTCAGGGACTGATGTACTAATGGAGGACCATGCATGGAAAGGACCTAGATGCCCTGCTCAGATTTGGCCAATTGGCAGCTCAGTCTCCATATGGATCTCTGAGCGAGGGGATCAGGGGTTGCCTTTATCATGAACTCAGTTGACTGCTCTCTGATCACTTGCCCCTGGTGACGCAGCCTTGTTAGGCCGTAGAGGAAGATGATCCAGGAAGTCCTGATGAGATTAATAAGCTATGGGCAGATGGCAGTAGTGGAGAACTCCCCCTTTCAGTGGACTAGGGGAAGGGGATGAGGGGAAGAGAGGGGGGGTGGGACAGGAGGAGTTGAGGGAGGGGGCTTCAATTAGGATATATAATAAATAAGTAGTGAAGAAAAATAATAAAAATAAAAAGTCATGAAACATGGATTTGCTCAGGATTTCTCATAACCATAGTCCAGTCTATGATAGTGTCAGAAATAAGCATTCTTGTTCCCAATGGTCTCTTTGGTTGTGCCTTTATCATTAAGAACTTCTTCATAAGGCTATAAATTTTATCTAACCCTTCCCTGCTAATCCGATCCAAAATTAGAGGATGGTTCCAAAAGATATCCCTCAATCTCAAAGGCCAGTGCTTTTATCCGTAGGTTTAGCCTGTCCAAATATAACTTTTAGTATCTAAAAGTTATCTGTGGCTTTAGTCTGGGAAGTGTGTAAGTATCATCTCAGTGGCTCGTGATTCTGCTCCTTGTCATTAGCTAGGGCAGCAAAGGGTTCACTACTTTTAAAATTAGATGGTATTTCTTTAAATTTAAACAAATTAGGACCACTGTGGTTATCTTGGCCCAAGAATAAATGCCATGGAAATTAGAGAAAATAACTGTAATGCTCTGAAACAGCAGAGGTCAGATAGGGTGAGATGATAATCCCCATCTTTATTAGCAGTGCTTTGCATTTAGATAGTCCTTCTCTTTAGCCAGGCTCATTCGCATTCCATCTCAGTGCTTAGAATCCCAGTAGATCTTGGAGCTCCTAATGACCCCAAGAAGGACCCTGATGTGGAAAAGAAATGGAAAGTCAAAGGGCAATGAGCAATTAACTCTTAGGCTCTATTTGCTCACCCCGCACTTTCGGGAAACAACCTGTGAAGAAAGAAAGGATATGAAGGAATGCTCATAAAAGCCTAAAGCCTCTCCTGAGACTTCTACTTTATTTGGGTTTTAGGAGTTTTTTTACTTTATTACAAATATTAAATTTTAACACAGGTATATGTGGGTGGCTGCAAATGAGTATGTACATTTGGAAATATGTACGTTTGTCACCCATGACAGCGTTAACATTTGTATGGTTGAAACAGGAGATTAATCAGTTTTCTTTGTTGAAAATTAGAGACTTCTCCATCCTCCCTGATTTTAGAGGATTTGCTTAAAATAACTTAAAATTGTGAGTGTCCTCCCTGAAATGTCTGCAAATTGTTTAGAAAAGGAAAATAGCACTTGGTTATCCTTTACAGAGTAGGAGTCTGTTATGTCTGTATGAAAGCATCACCTGTTAATAAAAAGCTAATGGCCTATAGCTGAGACAGAAAATAGGAGTTGGGACATCCGGCAGGGAAAGAATTCTGGGATAGAGCCAGATACACAGGATTCTAATCAGCAAGATGTGAAGAGAACAGACGTATGGTACCTGAGTCCAGGTAACCTGCCACATGGCAGAATGTAAATTAATGTAAAATGTGAATGGGTTATTAAGTGATGAGCTAGTTAGAGAAGAGCCTAGCTATATGGCCTAGGTATTTGTAAAATAATAATTGAATCTCATGGGTCTCAATTTTAGGAGCTTGAGTACAGGAGGAAAAACCTCCTACAACATATTTATGGCCGAGGGATTAAGTCATTATATAACAAGGGAGTTAATACCACCACTCTCTCCTAGACACTGTCAGAAGGGAGAGGCTTGCTCTTAGCATAAACTTTACTTCAAACAGAAAGGCAATTCTTGCTATAAGAATATAAGAAAAATATTTTTTTCCTCTGGATAAACCTGATAAACTAAGACAGGCAGCCATGGCAATTACCAGGTAATATTAGGATACATGACTAATGGTACTGCTGCTGTCACAGTCTTATGCCCAGGATAGACATTGTTTGTCCTAAAAACATTCAGGCTATAGATGTTTTACTTGACTAGGTTAAGAGTGCGTGCCTTTTACACAAGACATATACACATGACATAGGGAGATTAATGCTTATTCTATGCCAAAGGTTTTTTTTTTTTTCTCTCCTTCTTCTTCTTTACTATATAGTCACAGAGGATTTTAGACCAGGAGGTTCTATTTTCAATGTCAGTTTCCTGACACATGATTTTTCTTTTTAATGGAACAATGGAATAAAGCAAGAGCAGAGCACACTGTAACATACTATTAATCATAAGTGTATATTAGGTTCATTTGTATGGTCTAACTACAGATTTTGGTCATTATATTTAGAGACTACAAGGCGATGTGTTCAGGATAAAGTAATGGATCCTACAACAACTCAAACTGATTTTGTTGTAAGTTGTCAATAGCTACTAATAACTACTATATGTCTTCATTTTATAGCATGGGAGAAATAGAATATTTTGGTCTCCTAATTACTTTGTGGCCAAACAACATGTTTTACTCCACGTAGAGAGAAAGGAAGGATGTAGAGGTGGGTGGGTGGGGCAGTGGGAAGGATCTGGGAGGAGTTGGGGGAGGAGCAGCCATGATCAGAATACAATGAATAAAAAATATTTTAAAAAATAAAAGGGAAAACATATATAAGCAAGGAAGAAGAAAAGGAGGAGGAAGAGAGAAGGAGGAAACAGAATTACATCAGTCAGATTGTCTCTGATCAACAATTCCCTTGCCTCCCCACATAAGGCCTGTTTATATTGCCCTACCCAGCCTCTGGTCTCTCAGCTCTCAGGAAGGCTACCTCCCACTGCCCGATTCTGGAAACACAATCTGTGCCTCTCTGACTTTTTCTGTTTATGTCTTTATTTCTCCTTCTTTCTTAAATAACAGAAACAGCTCTTACACTCACAGAGCTGCATCCCCTGCCTATACCATTCTACCCTTTATTTCTCCACCAACAGGAGCCTTTTACTTTTACCAACCTGCCATATTTATGTCACTCCCATTTCCTGTTCACACACTGAACAGAGATTCAGTTCTAATATAGCTGTCTTCACTTTTGGCATTCCCTTCTCAGACCCAGGTCTGTACTTTCTTCTAGGAGAGAGCTGATACCGCTATCCATTCCCCAGAAAGTGCCCCTAACCCATTATTTCCAAACACCAAATTTCTTTTTAAAGTACACAATATTTTTAGTTTTCACATTAGTTAACAGAATTAACACCGGTTTCCTGTGGGCAAAACATCATCCAGCCTTTCCTTTCTCCCAAATCAAATCAATCTCATGCTCTGCTGAGTCCAACACAAACATTTCTCTTAACAAAGCTGTCTCCTTCTATTACTCCCACTGCCAGTAACTCCATAATCTTTCTCTCTGCCCATAGTCTCTTCTAACTTGACTCTTACATTTCCAAACAATACAATGTTTTATAAAGCAAAACAAACAATTAAACCTATCAAAAACCATGTTAAAAAAGACTCAGTATCTTTTCTGCCTACAAAAATAAAGTAAGAACATTTCCCTTGCACAATGTAAGAGAGAGCATTCTTGCCAAAACAATTGAATATAATTTAATCAAAACTGCAGCTCTGTCTCTCTCTGACCTCTCAGACCTAAGCTAAGCACTAGAAATTTGTACTCTTCAAAAATTACATTATTGTGAAACTCCCACCCACAACCAAAATGAAGCTGATCAAAGTATCTGTCCTTATATCTATTTTTTGATTCATTTTAAAACATATTCTATGTTTACCTTTGAGGTCTAACTAAGTACTTTGTGAATGATTTGCAACATCCCTATGAATTTGTTTAAGGTCTACACTCCTGTACTGGCTTGTTCTGCACTGTGAAAAATATATTGCTTTGTTATTATTCAGAATGAAAAAGTTGTAAAATAAATAAAGAAATAAAGATAAAATGCAAAAAAAAAAAAAAAAAACTGCAGCTCTAATTGATTCACAGGGTTTGCAAGAAGAGCATGCTGACAGCACCTCTGACTTGTGTTTAGTTGCATCAGAGGGTCAGGATCCTGTAGAGCACATAGCATAGAACAAATGACCAAATTAGAAACAACTTGACCTAGCATTAAGGCATATCAAGGAATTACTAAGTATATCAGATATGTGCACAAAGTTTAATAATTTTTTATTTTATTTTATTTATTTATTTATTTATTACAATGTATTCACTTTGTATCCCCTATGTATCCCCTCCCTTGCCTCCTTAAAGTCTTCCCCCCACCCTTTCTCTTCTCTCCTTATGCCCTTTCCCTAGTCCCCTGATAGAGGAGAACCTCCTCCCCTTATATTTGACCCTAGCTTATCAGGTCTCATCAAGGCTGGCTGCATCATCATCCTCCATGGCCTGCCAAGGCTGCACCCCCTAGGAGGAGGTGATCAGACAGCCTGCCACTGAGTTCATGTCAGAGACAACCCCTATACCCCTTACCAGGGAACCCACTTGGAAATTGAGCAGCCAATGGGCTTCCTTTGAACATGGGTTTTAGGTCCTCTCCATGCATGGTCCTTAGTTGGAGTATCAGTCTCTGCAGGCCCCCCTTGGCTCAGGTATTTTAGGGCTATTGTTTTCCTTGTGGAGGAATGGATACAGAAACTGGTACATTTATACAATGGAATACTACTCAGCAATTAAAAACAAGGAAATCATGAAATTTGAAGGCGAATGGTGGAAACTAGAAAAGATCATCTTGAGTAAGTTAACCCAGAGGCAGAAAGACACACAGGATATATACTCACTCATAAATGGAGATTAGACATATAATAAAGGATAAAAATACTAAAATCTATACCCATAAAGAAGCTAAACAACAAGACCCTACAGAAGATGCTTAATCCTCATTCAGAAGGGCAAATAGAATAGACATTTAGGAAGTAGACAATAGGAAGAAGGAGAGGATAGGGAACAGGACAGAAGCCTTCCACAGAGGACCACTGAAAGACTCTACCCACCAGGGTATCGAAGGAGATACTGAGACTTGTGGCCAAAGGGAGATGGAAGGACCTGGAGGGGACAGGAGCTCCACAAGTTTAATGATTTTTTTATAGTTTTTCTATTAGATATGCATACCAAAGCATGAAAAATAAGTTTAATTTTAAACATTCCAGAAATAGGAGTGCAAAGGAGATATGAAACAAAAATTATAAATGTGCATAGTGAGTAAATCTGTATGAAAAGATTTTTTTAACTAATCTTACTGATATGTATGTTTGAAATTGTCCATTCTAGAGATATTATTAAAGACGAATTTATTTGGGGCACTCAATACTATTAAAACCTCATATTCACTCGCTCTACAGATTCACCTTTGAACATTTGCCATGATGAACTTGCCTCACAGGTGAAGAGTCCAGACAATAGGTCTGAGTTTATGAAATCATTTGGCCACACTCCAGTCTTGATTCTGATGTGAAACTCTCGTTTCAACAAATGAAACCACCTACTGATTGTTCTATTCAAGTTTATTGCTCTCACATCCTCCAAAAATGGGAATTTGGCAAGTATGAAGAATGCAAATGCAGGCCAAAGATCTTGCAGTTCACATGATGGACTTGAAAAAGCATTTCCTGATGCCCTGACCTTAACTTTGTAAATATGGAGTGAAGATGATGGAAGTCTAGCGAATGGAGAATGACACTTCCATAAGGTATAGAGATTTGTCTTCTAATATTGCCAAAATTTCACAACTGTTACATTATTAGGTTTTTGTAAAAATTCATTCAAAAGCTGACTTGTGCAAGTTTAATGGTGACAAATATTTCATTGAAACAATATTTTGGAAGTATCACACAGTATTTCATAATTATTTCATTAAATATGGACTTCCAAATAAAGATAATCATATGTAAAGACAGTTTTAAAAGTCTGAATTAAGTTGAGAAAAAAAGTCATCAATTAGGCAAATATTTTCGAAGGGAATTAGACTCTCACATTTTATTGCCCACTGGCCAAGATTTTTTCACATTTGTGAACAGTCATTATAATAATATTAACTTTGATGACCACTATGTATGTTAATGCGGATAAAATTGAAATTCCAGAAAAACATGCCTTGATCTCATCTTCCATTTCTTAATACCCACTTAAAGTAAGGAGATAGATGCCATTTGCTATATGTATTTAAATGCTTGACTATTCCCACACAACTTTTCTTTCCAGAAGTAATTGGACCCTAGACGAAGCTCAGACTCACCAGGAAATCTGCTGTGGAGGTTGGCATCACAGTTGTAACTGTTGAATTGAGCAGACCCTGGAATCACTCTAACCGCTAGGAGGAGCAGCAACCATATCCGTTCCATGGCAAAACCTAGCAAAGAGTAACAAGCATGAAGACGTCACAAATATCACCCTTTCTTGCTGAAAAGACTGAAGCAGATCTCACCCCTTTGCTGGATAAGCAACTTGTAGCTACATAGCCAAAGCCTGGGGACCATAAAAAGTAAACATAAAAACTGAGGTACAATACCTCAATATTATTTTAATTCCTTGTCTTCAATTTGATAATGGTAAAAATGTTATGTTTTTGAACTGGAAGAACTGATGCTAAATCAAATGAAATACTGAAAAGAAAAAATACAATTATTGTAAATAGTATGAACTCAACCCAATATCTAGCCTGTTCACACAGCACAGCTAAACAGACTAACAAATCAATTGGCAGAGTACATGTATAATATCAAGGCACAAGTCTAGAGTATTCAAGCATCCAATGCTCTATTCTGAGAATATTATCAATGACCAAATATTAGTAATGTCTTTCCTTCAACAAAGTAATTGTAGATCATTGCATTGCTAGACTATTGTTTGTGTAATACTTTCTCAGGAAACACAGGAATGAAGCAAAAGACTAGGAGAGCTGTATGTGTGCGAAAAACACAAGCTGCTCGAATGAGCGACTGTTCCTTAACAGGATATGAAGACTAATCGCTTTGTCCAAATACGCTGAATTCCTGGGATAAAGTAAAGGAAGTTTTCCTGTAAAATGCCAATGTAGGTTTGAAAAAATAAATGGGCATTGACTAGATGTTCAATAATGTTTTCTTGGATGAGCTTTTATTGGCCTGATGAAGTTAAAATGGCTTCCAGAAATGTTCAATTTATTCCCACAGTTTAGTTTGTACAGAAAAAAAAAAAAAGAAAGAAAGAAAAGAAAACACCATTTTGGTTTGTGGTTTGAGTCTGCACATAAAAAGCACACACACACACACACACATACACACACAAATAAATAAATAAATAAAAGCACAAATGTTTACTCAATCAAGTTCATTTTAAAGGCTTGGGCATTGGGGATAAAAACTATGTTTTAACTACCCTTAAAGATCTGTCTTGTATGATTAATTAAGTCTTCAGTAAAAGGAAGGAAATACGCCTCTCTTTTGAATCATCATTTTAGAACGAAAAGCTTATGGTGTCAGAGACACTTTGGTGAGGATGTGGGAAAGGAAGGCATGATTTTACTCTCAAAAATAGACTGAAAAAAATAACTCAGCAGGAGCATCCTTCCTTTGCTGTTATACCTCGTCTCCGTCACAAAGCCTCATGACATTGGCAAGAACAGTCTATCTGGTTACCTCTAACCCTTCGTAAGCAAAGCACTCACACCCTCACGTTTACTGCCCAGACCTACATCACCAGGGTCTAGGTCCTGAAGACACTTTAAACAGAACAGAACAAGCCCATTCTTCTATATGCTCTGGAAAACGGGTAGGACAAAGAGCTGGGCAGTCTGAGCGGAATGCTGCACTGCTCCGACCTTACTTCTAAGGATCCTATTAAGCCCCAGAAAATACTGGAAATTCTAAACGCACACTCTTTTCTACCCCTCCCCCCCCAAAAAAAAGAGTGTGTCTGGTGGGTCCTTAGCCAGGAATTTTATCTGGTTGGATTATTTTTGTTAGACTGAAACATCAACCTTTTTTTTTTTTTTTTGTCAGAAGCGAAGCACAATTTACCAAGTGGGTACTCTGTACCTAGGTGAGGCGGATATTTACCTGTACCTCCTCATCTATATTCCTTTCATGAATGCATGCGGCTGGCATCATTACTTTATGTACTGAAGAAGAAAACGAGTCCTAGGGAGTTTAAATGACGTGAACAAGGGAAAGAAGTTCAACTGTATTTCCAGTGTTTTCTGATAGCAAGCCTGGTGCATGAGCTAGCTGAGCATCAACAGTTACTAAGTTTTCATTTGCATTCACCATCACTGGCTGTTTCCTTTGTATTCTCATTTTTTTTTTTTACTCTTTAATAGATCTTCCCCTCTGTAAATTAACAAACAAATTTTGTCTTAGTAATGCAAGTTTGAAAACAGATATGGGATCTTTGAGGGAACCTGTCTTCTCTCATTGTGGAAAAAACATAAAAATATTAGACATGTCTATGTTATAAAAAAATGGATGAATACTCTTGCTATTTGAATGAGTTTACTAGAGCAATAGTAAAATGTTTTCCTTAAAACTATACATCAAATCTGAGATTGTCCAAAACTTCCCCATCCATCTTTTTTCCTTTTCCTTTTTTTTGCACAAATGTTACAGCAGCATCCTGCAGATTAAAACTTTCTGCAGTTTATTGATTTAACACTTTTTTAAACTTTATTTTTACTTTTTATTTACTTTTTTATTGATGACAAAGGAGGCAGAAGTGGAAGGCAGCTTACTCTAAGAAAAAACACATTTATTTTTAAATATTTTTTTATAATTTATTGACTTTATATCCCTATTGCAGCCCCCACCCTCATCTCGTGCTGGTCCCACCCTAACACCCTCTCCCTCCCTATGCCCCTTGCCTACTCCTCAGAAAGGGGGAGTACTCCTCCCCTACCATCTCACTCCAGCCTATCAAGTCTCCATTAGGACCACCTGCTTCTTCTTCCTCTGTGGCCTGCCAAGCCCCTCCCCAGTCCCAACCAGGGAAAAGTGATCAAAGAGCTGGCAACAGAGTCCATGTCAGAGCCAAACCCTGCCCCCCTTACTGGGGAATCCACATAGAGACTGACCTTCCTTTGAGCTGTATCTGAGCATGGGGTCTAGGTCCTCCCCATGCGTGGTTCTTGGTTGGTGCATCAGTCTCTGCATGCCCCCATGGGCCCAGATTTGTTGGCTCTGTTAGTCTTCTTATGGAGCTTTTGTTCCCTCCAGGTCCTTCTATTTCCCCACTCTTTCCTATGACTCCCTGTGCTCTGCCCAAAGTTTGGCTGTGAGTCTTAGCATCTCCTTCAATCCACTACTGACTAGAGTTTTTCCGAGGACATTTATAGTAGACTACCATCTTTTTCCTCTCTTCACCCACTTCTGCTGTTTATTCTATTTGCCACTCTGAAGAAGAATTAAGTATCCTCCTTAGAGTCTTTCTTGTTATTTAGCTTCTTTAGGTCGGTGGATTGTAGTATGGTTATCCTATATTATATGGCTAATATCCACTTATAAGTAAGTATATACCATGCTTGTCTTTTGGGATCTTGGTAACCTCACTCAGGATGATCTTTTCTAGTTCCATCCATTTGCCTGCAAATTTCATGATTTCCTTTTTTTTAGTAGATGAGTAGTATTCCATTGTATAAACCTAGCACAATTTCTGTATCCATTCTTCAGGTGAGGGACATCCAGGTTGTTTCCTGATTCTGGGTATTATGAATAAAGCTGCTATGTACGTAGCTGAGCAAATGCCTTTGTTGTCTGGTGGAACATCTTTCAGGTATGTGGTATAACTGGGTCTTGAGGTGGCATTATTTCCAATTGTCTGAGAAAATACCAGATTGAGTTCCAAAATGGATGTATATGTTTGCATTCCCACCAGCAAGGGAGAAGTGTTCCCCTTTCTCCATATCCTCACCAGCATGTACTGTCACTTGAGATTTGACTTTAGCCTTTCTGATGGGTGTAAGTTGGAATCTCAGAGTTGTTTTGATTTGTATTTCCATGATGACATAGGATGGTGAGCATTCCCTTAAATGTTTTTCTGCCAACTGATGCACCAACCAAGGACCATACATGGAGAGTACCTAGACCCCCTGCTCAGATGTAGCCTACTGGCAGCCCAATCTCCATGTGTGTTCCCTAGAAAGGGTAGCAGGGGCTGGCTCTGTCATGTTGCCTGCCTTTGATCACTTGCCCCTGGGCACTGCAGCCTTACCAGGCCACAAAGGAAGAGGATTCAGGTAGTCCTGATGAAACATGGGCAGATGGCAAAGGAAGAGAACTTCCCCCCTCAGTGGACTACAGGAAGAAGATATGGGGGAAGATGGAGGGAGGGTGGGACGGGAGGAGTTGAGGGAGAGTGCTACAATCGGGATATATAATGAATAAATTGTGAAAAAAATTAAAATCAAAAATTAAAAGTTTCCATTGGCGGCTGTTGGAGCTACCACCGGGGCATTAGCCATGAGTCATACTGGGCAGACTGCTCAGACCCTGAACAATCATTTAGCCAATGTAGCTCAAGCCTTAGTTGTACATACAGGAATTAATGCTCAACTAAAAGGAAGCTTGATGGTGTTCAGTCAGAGGATTGACCTCGTGCAGGAGCAAATTGATACCCTATGGCAAATCGCTCAACTTGGCTGTCAATGAAAATATGCTGGACTTTGAGTCACTAACATATAACATGAGAATTTTTCCTGTGCTGCAAATCTGTCTAAACAATTGTCGAGCTATATTTTAGGTAATTGGACTGGAGAATTCGATACTACGATGGAGCAGCTGAGAGTGGCCATTGTCACAGTAAATTCTACCAGAGTGGATGCAGGACTAGCCACAGGATTATCATCATGGATTGCTGCAGCCATGAATCATCTGAAGGAATGGGCGGGCATGGGAGCGTTAGCAGGCCTTCTGGTGTTGGTCTCCTTGGTTTACCTGTGGTATATATGCAAGATTAGAGTCTCACAACAGTGTGATGCAGCCATGATCATTCAGGCCTTTACAGCCATTGAAGCAGGACATTCTCCCCAAGCATGGTTGGATACCATAAAAAGCTAAAATGTTATACTCAGGATGCGAGGCTAAGCACTGCACTCAGGGTCAGCTGCTTTGGACCCAGAGAAGAGCATGTCTGGTTGCATGCGGGTTGATGCCCCAGGTCCTGCCTCTGAGAAAAAGGTATCAGACGGGTCTGATGCTCTTTGGGTGGATGACACCTAAATGAACATCGGTACAAAGTCCCAATTTATTTCTAATATCAGAGATCAGACCTCTACTCTTGCCTGATGCGTCTAAAACAAAAAGGGGGAACTGTAGAGAGCTGCGGAATGCTATGCCTTAAAGATGGAGCTGGTTTCCGCCTTCCACCTTCCCGATGGTAAGTGCTCTCTGTCACGAACAATTCCACATTTGGCTAAGGCTGAGGATCTGGCTTGCTTCCATGTATGTGGACCTATCTGCATTGCCCACGTGGCACGCCTGGGTTGGCTACCCAGAGGCTATTTAAGCTGTGGGCTGGCTTTCCCCAGGGTCCGAGGATTGTTCAAGGTTCCTGAATAAACTGCATTGAAAAAAAAAATTAAAAGTTTCTTTGCCATTAGATATTCATCTGTTGCAAAATCTCCATACTTCTGTACAGAGAAATAGCTCTGTACCCCATTTTTAATTTTGATTATTTAGTTTGTTGGAGTTTAATTTCTTGAGTTCTTTATATATTTTATATATTAGCCCTCTGTCAGATATAGGGTTGTTGATGATCTTTTCCCAGTCTTTAGATTCTATTAACAGTGTCCTTTGCTTTCAAGAAGCTTTTCAGTTTCATGAGGTCCCATTTATTAATTGTTGAGCTGAGAGCCTGACCAATATGTGTTCTCTTCAGGAAATTGTCTCCTGTGCCAATGAGTTCAAGGCTCTTCCTCATTTTTTTCTTCTAGTAGATTTAGTGTGCCTGGTTTTATGTTGAGATCTTTGATCCACTTGGATGTTAGTTTAGTACAGGGTGATAAATATGGATCTATTTGCATTCTTCTACATGTAGACATCCAGTTAGACCAGCACCATTTGTTGAAGATGCTCTCTTTTCTCCATTGTATGATTTGGCTCCTTTGTCAAAAATCAAGTGACCATAGGTGTGTGGGTTAATTTCTGGGTCTTAAATTCAATTCCATTGATCTACCAGTCTGTTTCTATGCCAGTACCATGCAGTTTTTTTCTTTCTTTTTTTAATTCTTTATTAATTACACTTTATTCACTTTGTATCCCCCCTGTGGTTCCCTCCCTTCTCCAGTCCCAATCCCTCCCTTCCTCTACCCTCTGCATGCATGCCCCTCCCCAAGTCCAGTGATAGGGGAGGACTTCTTCTCCTTCCTTCTGATCCTAGTCAATTAGGTTTCATCAGGAGTGGCTGCAGTGTCTTCTTCTGTGGCCTGGTAATGCTGCTTCCCCCTCAGGGGGAGGTAATTAAAGAGCAGGCCAATCAGTTCATGTCAGAGACAGTCCCTGTTCCTATTACAATGGAACCCATTTGGATACTGAACTGCCATGGGCTACATCTGTGTAGAGGTCTTAGGTTATCTTGAGCACCAGGGCCTTTCCTGAGACTGATACTCCAACCATGCAGGTTTTTTTTTTTTTTTTTTTTTTTTTTTTTTTTTTTTTTTTTTTTTTTTTACTGTTGCTCTGTAGTACAGCATGAGATCAAGGATGGCGATACCTCCAGAAGTTCTTTTATTATATAGGATTGTTTTAGCTATCTGGGATTTTTTTTATTTTTCATATGAAGTTTGGAATTGTTTTTTCAAAGTCTGTAAAGAATTGTGTTGGTATTTTAGTGGAAATTGCATTGAATCTGTAGATTGCTTTTGGTAAGATGATCATCTTCACTATGTTGATCTTACAGAACCATGAGCATGGAAGATTTTTCCATCTTCTTCAATTCTTTCTTCAAAGATTTGAGGGTTTTTCTTTTTTTAATGCATAATTTATTAAAATCAAGAGTTTAAGTTCTGATATTTCTTTTTTAATTAATTTTTATTACAATTTATTCACTTTGTATCTCAGCTTTAGCTCCCCCCCCATTGCCTCCCAATTCCACCCTTCTTCCCTCTTCTCCTCCCATGCCCAGTCCACTAATAGGGGCGAATATGTTTGTTTGTTTGTTTTCTCATACAAGTCTTCACTTGCTTGGTTAGGGTTACACCAAGATACTTTATGTTTTGTTTGTTTGATTGTGTGTGTGTGTGTGTGTGCGTGTGTGTGTGTGTGTGTATGTGTGTGTGTTTGTGGTTATTATGAAGGGTGTTTGTTTCCATAATTTCTTTCTCAGCCCACATGTCTTTTGTATACAGAAGGGCTACTGATTTCTTTAGTTAATTTTGTATCTAGCCACTTTCATGAAGGTATTTATCAGCTTTAGAAATTCCCTCAGGAGTCCTGAGGTTGGAGAAGAGTGCCCTGGCATCCAGAGTATTCACTGGCCAGTGAGCACAACAAACAGGCATGTGGCTAGATGCTGGAAAGCAAGCGCTGGCAGGAACCTGAGAACTTTTACAGGGATTAGTCAGGTGACCTGCATTTGGACCTGCTTTTTTCTCTCGTAGTGGGATTTTGGAGACCCAGTCTCTGGTGCTTTGGGGACCATAGTTCATTCTGGGACAGTTTGCACAGCACACAGCTATGAGCTAGGCTCTGGAAATCCCTCTGTCTTTGGGAGCCCAGGAACTTTTCCAGGGATTAGCTGGGTGACATGATGTCAGACCCACTTGTTTCCCTCACAACGGGGTTTCCTCTGGACTGGGAGAACAAGCCTCTAGCATTTTGGGGTGCACAGTTCAGTCTGTTGGTTGCTGTGCAGTCACTACTGTCCTGCTGATAGGACACAGTGTGTGATCAGTGTCACCATCTTGGATCCTCTGACACATTTACTTTTATGTTAGTAAATATGGATTCAGATTCTTCTTAGCCATTTGTTAGATTTGTCATTTCAAAACCAAGACGCTGGTCTGAAAACATTATTACCCCTAAATTCTGAATACACATAAGGCTTTGAGATTATAGTTCAGGTTTACCACACACTGATATGAGTTCTGTCCTGCAGAAGAGTCTCTAAGGAAAAGGACAGTGACTAGATTTGCAATCCCCAACTAATCATGTGTGCTAGACTTACACCAGACACAATGGTGTCCTCTGGCTAATGATAGCCCTAATTATCTGAATTGCATTGTATGGTTTCTAGTGGTATTTGGACTGACTTGACTTTTAGTGTTAAAGAATAGTTAGTACATATCCTGTACAAGTGGATCTATATTTTGAATTCATAAAATATCGGTGGTGTTTGTGGCATTTTTAAGACTTCTTGAAGCCCTTTATATTCTACTCACAAGGAAAAAAATACCAAAGCATTTAACATGCAAAATTCCTATCCTCAATTCTATCTCCATTTTTCCCTATTGCATAGGAAATAGGAGTCTCTGCTCACAGGAACCAGAAGGGAGATTCATAGTGCCTTTTCTTTCCTTTGTTTTTTTTCTAAAATGAAATTAAATTTACATTCATCACAGGATGGTGTCCTGTCTGCTCAAGATCCCCAGCTTCTCATTGATCACATGGGTTGATTTATTTCTGTCCTAATCCTACTAAAAAGCTTTGGGATAAACCGCTATCTGTGGTCCACGATGGGATGCCTTGAACTGTCTTTTGTCCCATTTGGCTCCAGGAAACCCTATAGAAAATCCTGCAGTCTTCTCCACCACAGCTAAGTGCAGCAACCAGCACACTTGCTTAGGCATGAATAGTGGTTTATGAGGTGGCCTTACACAGTCAAAATTACAAATACCAGGGCTGTGCTTAGATATTAGTATCCTTGAAAGTACAAATACACAAAAGATTTTGGCATCTAACTTAGTACCATCATGAACTTAAATTGAATGAAGCAGAGAAAAAAGAAAAGATTATATGGGTAAATGTTGAATCTTAAAGACATTCAAAGCAAGACATGGTAGTGTCCATGTTTTATCTTAACAATAAGGAGGCTGAAGCAGTAAGACTCGGTTTCAAAAAGCCAAGTAAAAGAGAAAGAAGTTGCAAAAGTCAATTTAATAAAGGCACCCTGATAGTTATTAAACTACACTAATAGGTATTAACAATACAAAAGAAGCCTTACTGTATTACAGTTTTAAAATGGGAGGCTATTTAAGAGCCTGACTTTCTAATTTCCTTGCTTAGGATTAAATTTATAAAGCAAACAAATAAAATGTCACTTTTCATTTAACTTTGTACAGACTGATATATTTTTTCATAAAGATTCTTTAGATTTCATTATAAAATAATATCTTAAACTTTCTTTTTCTTTAAACTTGGTATGTTCCAGCCACAGAGCTGTGCTTAATATCCAACTACTAATATATATTTAATTTTTACCCACGCACAAAACTTTAATTGAGTTATACAGGGTCACAGACTTAGGAAAAGGCAGTCCAGAATTCAAAATTCAGCTTGACCTTTGCAATGTCTGCACTACAGTTTGATTTCATTGAGGTTTGTTCAATAAATAAAATTAATGTCCTGCTACTTTACAAAAATAAATTATATTAATAATGTATGCCCTAAGCAAAATTATTCAGATGATTAGGGCAAAATATTTCTTAATATCTACATAAATTTCATAACTCTATTTCATTTAGGCAGTGAGAGCATGAAGAATATTATTCTTTTTGCAAATTGACTTAATAAAAGTACAAATGAGCTTTTTTTGTTAGAGCTGACTGTGTACCAGAACGTTTTAAGCACTTCGCACATACATTTTAACCAAATGTGCGATTTATTCTCTTTATTTTGTGGGAAAGAACGTAAAGAATTTGAATGTTCCAAAACCAGCTCAAAGCTAAACATCCAAATTGTAGCAGGACTTATGCTCCAAGACGCTTGAAAGTCTGCCTAGTCATTACGTGACACTAGTCCAAAAACTAATCCACATAGCACCAAATCAAATGGAAGTTTAGTATTCCCAAAGTATGCTTAGTATTTTTCTTTTATTCATTTATCAAATAACTATTGAATGATTTCATGTACCTGGTACTATAGGAGAAGGATGGGACTAAAGTACAGCAATAAGAAAAAGCTTGCATAGGATTTACATATTACTAAAAGAAATCAGAAAAAATCTATGAGTACAATATAAAATATGTATGTGATAAATGCTGTGGGTAAAAAATAGATGAGGAGTAAGGAATGAGGAAGTGGGGACAGAGTGCTGAAATTCTATATGATACAGCCGGAGATATATCATCAATTCATATGAACAGGAATAATTTATAAACAACCAGTTCTTTCTGTCCATAATTAATACTTCATTTATTTCTATTTAAGTTCCACCCAAACTAAAAAGAAAGAAAACTTCTTTAGTGCATAAATTATTCTGTAGGAATAACCAGAACACTTTAAAAAGCTGCATTTGCCTTTTCAGGTGTGTAAAGGTAGATGGTAAGTAGTGCCTGAGAAAAGTAAGGACCACCGCCATCACCACCACCACCCCTGTGACCTTCAGTGAAAAAATTACTTGGAAAGGGGTAGGAAGGAGATGAGAGAGGGAGGGTGGGATTGGAAGGGAATGAGGGAGCTGGATACAGCTGGGATACAGAGTTAATAAAATGTAACTCATGATAAAAAATGTTCAAGAGTTAAAAATGGAAATGGAATAAAAGAACACACAACTGGAAATGAAAAAAAATGAACATGGCTGAAAGTACCATTGTCTACTCTTAAGAAATAACTTTGCAAAGACAAATGGGCACAACAATTTGTCAAATTCCATGCATTCTAAATTGTATGGGTTTCATATGTGCTAAGTTATATAGCTGGAAAGAAAAATGGAAAATGCAATTTAAATATATATAACTCCTTGAAATGTGTAACCATTAGTCTAAGATTGGTGCTTTTTTTCACTAAGCTGAAAATTTGAAATGGATACACACATAAGCACACACACGACTCAAAAAATTCTTCAGCAGCCAGCCCTGAAGATACCTGATAAAACAGGGTCAGACGAAAGGGGAGGAGGTCCTCCCCAGTCAGTGGACTTGGAAAGGGGCAGGGAGAAGCTGAGGGAGGGAGGGTGGGATTGGGAGGGAATGGGGGAGCGGGATGCAGCTGGGATGCAGAGTTGAAAAAATGTAAATAATAATAGCAAACAATAAAAAAATAAAAATAAAAATTCTTCAGTGTGTTCTTCGGCACTGCTGTTCCAGACCTCTCCTTGGCCTTGCTCTTGCTGCCCTCCACAGGTGTTCAGTCTCTGGCAGGGAGAGGCACATTCCCCAAGTTTCTGCAATATCCATCCTGGCTTCCTCCCCAAGGAGCATCGTAAACAGCCCAGGCAGCTTTTAAATGCCTAGAAACCAATGTTTCCAAGGAGAAATGGGCAATAAATGTGTGTATTTCAACAGATGCCAAAGTTTGAGATAAGGAAATGAAGGGCCACTCCTTTCTCAGAAGCAAGCGTCAGGACCTACTTAAGAGGCACTAATACTTTCCAGGGAAGCTCACTGAGTTATGAATCCTGCTGCTGCAGTCTTCCTGCTAGGGGAAAAAAAAAGAATGCCTTGGCTCATCCTCCAAAAATCACTGTTTTTAAAGTGCTGGAGTGCTGGAGACCATAATTCTGTAATAAAGAAAGATGGTTTTTGACAGAATGTCTAGACAGAAGCTCTATACTGTTTATTTCTATTATCCTTGGACACTAGAAGCAACATATATATGGAAAGGAAAATGAGAATATAAAGCCTTCAACTGAAGCATCCATTATTATGCACATATATATTCTTTAACATAAAGTGTCCTTGTCTTGCTAAACAAAGAATAAAACTCGCTGTGTAGTTTCAAAATAATGCCTCAAATAAAGAAGGAAATGTGTGTCACCATCAAGAACACACTGCAGAATTTTGTGGTTCTGACTGGTGCTGACGGACTTACCACAAGAAAACATGAAAGCTAAAAGCTGCTCCTGTGAGCAAAACCCATGTCAGTATTCCCTGAAACAGAGGGAATGTTCATTTATTTCCTCTAGCTCCCTCCTTCATTTGTCTATCTGCTGAGGGTTTACTCAATTCATCTAGTGATTAACTGATGCACACTGTTTAGTTTAGAACATTTGTTCTGGTACCTTAGTTTGAGGGGAGTAGCAGAACTGACAGATTGAACTGAATCACTTTAAAAGCTTTCTTTTCTTAATAATTCATCAAATTATTTCACAAGATATTTGTATTTTTTAATCATTCTGAAGGGGCTTTGAAGCGATGCCAGTATATTGACTTCCTTCATCTTACATAAAGTATAATCATAACCAATTAATAATAAAATGATAATTTTGTTGATAAGCATAATGAAGCACCTCAAATTAGACAATTGACTGTTAGTATGACTATTATTAAAATACCTTTTTTTATACAGATGATTTACAAAATATTTACTAGAAGATACAACAAAGGAATCAGCCAGTGACAAAGATACTATGATGAGTCATCCCAGCTGACTATAACTAATTTCTCAATAATCAAAAATATATTCACGCTAACAGTACTATATAATTGAAATATAACTGCATGCTTTGATTAATCCTTACCTAACTCTATAAGAATCTTTTCACTATTTTAAATTTCTACTTCAGTCCACTCACTCTTTGTTCATTACAAATAATTATTAAGCATTTTATTTAAGTTTGAGAGGCAGACTTCCAGAAGTCTAATGGTAGTCACGGTCTTTACTGGCACAGAATTTATAGCCTAAGAGAAGATCAGCACCATACTAGTAATCACACTTGTGAGAAGATGTTTACAAATGTATTTAGTAAAGCTGAAGAAGGAAGTCTAATGCAACAGCATAGTTTAGCTAGGGAAATCAAGAAGGGCTGGCTTGAACAATCCACAGTTTAAATTAACTATAGAATTAAACTACTGAGAGTTAGTCAGATCAAGACTGGACATGCTCACTCCAAAAAAAAAAAATATTTATCAATGACTGTAAAATTCTAAAAGAAGTAAAATTTAAACTTAAGATGTGGAAGGATAAATTTTGGGGGAATTTATCTATTTGATTGATTAGTAATCCTTAAAATCTTGGAATGTCTCTTCCAGCATATCAATGTGTTTTTATGTCTCACCTGCATGAATGTTGTCTGGTGAGAAGGCTTATCTTGCAAAGACACCTGCTTTCAACTCTGACAACCTGAGTTTGACCCCACCACCAACATGGTGTAGAAGAAACAGAATCATAGAAATTATCCTCTGACATCCACATACCAACCAATAGCACATACTTACGCATGTAACATACACACACATAAATGAAAAGTACTGTTGAAAAATTTACACTAGATATAACTGTATGTGGCAGTCACATTGAAATTAAACGCAATGTAAGCGAATCTGCTTGAATTGTGGTAGTGATGAACTCAGTAACTAGAATAATGGGAAGACTATTTATTCAGTTTGTGGTTCTTGTGATTGAATTTGTTGACAGTCAGTGCTGGGGAGGAGTGATAAGCATTAGTATACACAATATTTGTTTATGATCTTAGCAAGTTTGGGAACAAAGAGGAAATATTTTAGTTCTATCATCACTGTGCTAACAATAGTAAAGAGTAGAAATTAATTTAGGGTATATAACCCAGGTGCAATGAAAGATTCCTTGTCCTTAAATAAATGTCTTGCCATCATAAAATGTAGTCTAGGCATGTAACAGCTTTCTCCAGCTTCCAAGAGATATTTGCTAGTACATTATCTATTTCCTATAATGTGATAAATATGTCACAATTACAACAAAGAAAAGCTTTGTATAAACCGAACAGTGGGCTTGAATTTTGCCTCTCTTCTCTGCTAATTATCAGTGTGATCTGGCAGTCACAGGTGAACTTATGTCCATCATCTCAGTTAAGAAGTGTGAGGCTCTAAGTCTAGGAAGCTTTAGCAGCTACAGAAAAAAAAACCACCTACACCCATTATCCAAAGTTAGATTTCACTACATCAGAAGGCTTCTTCCTTCCTTCCATGGCAGTCGATGAAGGTGTAGATTGTATACCCAGATGACTCATATCTACTTGTTTTATTCTAAGAGACAGCCTACTCTCCACAGTGCTAAAGAAGGCATTAGCCCTTTTACTTTGGGATAGTTTGGTCCTTCCTTCCATGAACAAAATTAAAATATAATATAATAGTAAAATTTAAATAATACAGGAAAGTACATTGCCATTGGCTGCATGTGTTTATTTAATGTCTCCTTGCTGTGACAATTTTGGTGTTTTTCCTCAAATGGCTTCAGGAAGCAATATTCACAAAATAAAATTGCCCACTGGTAATTTGTACTAATATTTTATTTTGCCTAAAATGCACATTTGGCCCTGATCTCATTATTGTCTCCAGGTTCTTATATTATTTGTTAAGCTGTTTCAGTGGACATAATAATAAGTTTTGTGGCCTCCCTCTGAATAATACCAGGGGAGCAAACAAATCACCTTTATCTGTTAAGCATAGGAATTGACAGCAAGCAACAAAAAGCATGAATAATCTGAATGATGAGAAGTAAAAATTAGCTATAAAAATATTTATAAAATTCCTAATTTAGTTATTTGTGAAAAGCACACTAACATACATGTAATGAAATGAGTAGGAAAAAAATAAAAACTAAGATCCACTCAAGTTGTAGTTGGAGCAACTATCATTTTACACAGAAGTTATTTAAGATAAGTGTTGTACTCAAAGAGAACCTGAGAATCAAATCTCTATACTTATTCTTCCTTTCAATATTTTATTACATTTATTCATTGAGAGAGAGAGAGAGAGAGATGGGGAGGTGGGAATGAGGTCTTGGGTATGTGCCATGCCATGTGTATGGAGGTCAGAGAACAGTTTGCAGGAATACTCTCTTCTACACAAGTCTAGGTGATTCAACTCAGGTCATCAAGGTTGGCAGCAAGTGCCATGTCCCACCAAACTATCACTCTTGCTCTACTTAATCTTCTTAGTAATCTGCATTTGGCTTTATTTTATTAATTTTTTAAGAATCACTCATTTGTGGATCACTAAAATTGACCACTGTATCAAATCTTTAAAATCAGTTTAAACAACTTTTTTATTAAGAAGAAATAGACATTACTTCTGACTTTTAAGTAGCAACTGCATTTCTATTTTAAATGGGTCAGCAAAAATAAGTGTGTGTGAGTTACACAAAATATTAATGATTAAATTAATTTCAATGTTGTATATTTAAAATGCTTCATATGAAAGCTTGAAAGTAAATAATCTCTAAGAAACTCATTCTGTGGTATCTATAGCACATTGTACCTTCCTATACTATTCATGAAATAAAGATCCAAATGATTAATTAAGTAAATAGCTTATACAACCAGATCACACATGTTCGGTTAGTGGCTTTTCATCCTTTCACGAGCTCAGTTAGACAAAGAGGCAGCAATCAGGATAACTTATTTAAAGAATTGAAGTCAAAACTATCAAGGTTGACATGAGAAGTTCTGACAGAGAGAGGAGTTTTGCATGACCACATCTTAAGTATTACCTGTTAAGGTAATAGAAGGCATATGAGGTTTAGAGTCCGGATGGGAAGAGCCCAATTCTAACAAGCTTATAGTGCTGCAATCACCAGAGTTGGGAACACAAACACTACTACAGGCTTGACTCGCAGCTCCTGTCTTATTTAACAACAGTGGCTTTGGGAATCTGGAGGACCAGTCCAAATCTAGATTCAGCTGTGGGCCACAGCAGGTGTTGTAAGCTGTCTAAGCTGAAAAGATCAGCAGCAGGCCAAGTGACCATGGAGGAGAATGGAAGAAAGTAAGCATCAAGAAAGAGATATTTGGCTGTGCATCAGGCGGCAGATAATGTCACGATCATAACTAGGCTACTGCTACATGAGACAAATTTAAACAGAAATCTTCATAGGCATTGAGATCTCATCTCCAGGAGAATTTACTTTACAATGTTTTGGTTAATGTTCTACTAAGAACAGTGTGAAGAAAAAAAAAAAGTTCGTCATAATGTGTCTATAAGAAGACACATAAACAGATGTCACTGGCAACAGGCAATTAGTCTCCAACTAAACTGCAATGGGTGCTTGATTTACTTCCTTCATTGGACAGCTCTTTTAAAAGTTAACACACTGCATGAGGAAGAGTAAGGATTAGCTATTAAAATGACTGCATCTGCTTGCTTCTTGGGTCTATTTCTTTGTCTAGAATATCTTTTTCCATCCTTTTACCCAGAGGTGATATCTATCCTTGACAGTAAGGTGTGTTTCTTGGAAGCATCAGAAAGGTAGGTCTGGTTTTATAACCCAGTCTCTTAGTCTATATGTTTTTTATTGGAGAATTTAGACCATCAGATAATGTTTTTCACATGTGGAAGAATCCCCTTGATAATGTACTTATTTACATCATCTTGAAAATGCAAATTCTCTACAAAAGGGAGTCTGGAGAGATGATTTAGTAAGTAAGAGCGCTTCCTGGGAAAGCAAGAGGACAGGAAATAAATTCAAATCCCCAGGGACCCTGTAAAACCCAGGCTTTAATCCCAGCACTAGGGCATCAGAAACAGGCAGAATCCAGAAGCTCAAAAGACAGTCAGTCTACCCAAAATGGCAAATAAGATTCATTAAGAGACCCTGTATCAAAAAATCAGTGAGAGAGAAGGATAAAACAAGATAGAGGGATGAATGTATTCAGAATGTATTTTATAAACATAAAAAATGGTTAAAGAATAAACTAACTAAAAAAATAAGCAGGAAGTGATGCAGGAACACACTGGACACGTTCCTATGGCCTCTAAATGTGCTTGCTGCACACATACACACACACACACACACACACACACACACACACATACACACACAGCAACTTTTATGCCTGGATAAATTTTAGAAATACACACTTCCATATCTCTCTCCCAACTGTTCTAACAAGTGTCCAGGATTGAGAACCACTAAGGCAGAAAAACAAGTTTTCTCTATAATTGAGATCCTCTTTCTCTATTTTGCATTGTTATTTTATGCTTTTATAATATTTCTTTTCATTTTTATATTCATTAATGCTTTGGCTGCACGTATATATATCTCCACTGCATGAGTGCCTGAAGAGATGAGAAGAGGGCACTTGATCCCCTGGAACTGGAGTTATACATGGCTGAAGCCACCATGTGGAAGAGGAACCTGTGAACCTGTGCTCTCACATGCTGAGCTGTCTTTCCAGCTCCTAAATAAACTTTGTTTATTTATTTTTAACCATAGTTAGATTCTGAAAGAAGGAATCTCAAGAGAGGACAATGCTCCCTATCACCAGAACTCAATGGCTCAATCCTGAAAGAATCAACCAATCTAGCAATGAGCTATGAAATTACTAGGAATAAATTTTTGTATCTTTGGTATAATTCTTACAAAAAGCAAAAGCTGTTGAATCAAAATCATATTTATAGGGAAACAAGTGGAGAGTCCTTTCACCTGGAGTTCTTTTCTAACATAATGCTTAAATGATTTTGTTTCCTGCAGAGCCCTAACAATTCACACCAAGGTTCTTGTATCCTACTGTAGTCTGCCTGATCATGTCAAATCTGTCCCTCACGCCCTTTCTCCTTTCCAACATCTTTCAGGAAAAAGCCCCAACTCTGTGACTCTGCGATATGCTAATAAAATAAATTCTTATCTGTGCAAACCTAGGTTTGTATTTCCCTCCACCCATCCTATCTACTAATGGATTCTTACAGCTGCCAGCAATAAGCTATTTTGCATATAACTTTATCCTGATTTGTTTTGTTTCCTCTATGTGGAGACTGCTTTTCAAGAGGTTTTTTTTTTTTTTTACAGCTAACTCTTCTTTCAAGACATTTCTCTATCAATGCACTCCCCCCTTTCTAATGCTAATAGTGTTTTTCTGAGTTCCTGGAAAAGTCTGTGTCCCATTCTATAATATTGCTCCTAAAATTGTACCGCACTGTATTTAGAAATTCTTGAAGTATTATTGGTAATTTGGTTCAGGAAGATCTTTGTTGTGGCATGTTTAACAGCATCTTGGCTCTTAGCCATAGTATGCCAGTTTCACTCTCCTCTCAAGCTGTGACCCTCAGAACTCACCAGACATTGCCAACCATCTCCCACTGACAAAAGTCACCCTTGCTGACCTTCCTTTTCTCTTCTGATAAGTCTGTAAGGTTTTTAACAATGAAAATGTGCCTTCGTATTTGTTAATTAGTATCTAGAAGAGGATAAGATGAGCTACATACTCTCAAATTGTTTGTTAATAGATGATTACCTTATAACCAAAGGAAAGGTGGAAAATTAAATGAATTGACATTTAGTCCTTGTCCAGACAGTACCTTAGTGCTTAGATATTCCATCACTAATGGAATTAAAACTTGCAATTTCCTCTAAACATTAATCAAATTAAAATCCAATCAGCTCACCAATAACTAGAAGCAATTTATATTGAGTTAATATGCCTTAATAAAAAAAGAAAAAATAAATGAGATTTGTGGTATGCAAATTGATTTAAAATTATGTCTATTTATGTAAAATTCATGAATTAAACCCCTTGAATTTAGTTGATAAATTAATCCAGTTTTTTGAAAAATATTCAACTAGTATATTTATGTTCTGTACTTTGATTAATTCATTCACTTAATTTTTTTCAGCTAGTATTTTTTATGCCTTATACACGATATCAATATTTATCAGATGAAAGAACCCTTAAAGGTAAATAGTGCAATTTCTTATTAAGTATTTATTCTCATTATTAATAGTGATAGCATTCATTTTGATAGACATGATAATCCAAGGATTTTTAGAAACTAGAAATATATAATTGCACTGAAATTTTAAGGTTTATTCAAAATAAATTTCTGTTTGGAGTTTTTTTTTGTGTGTCAGAATTTAAACCCATGAGCACAAATTCATGAGTTTTAAAGATAAAAATATTCTAGACATGATTTAAACATCTGTAAAAGATTAAAATTGCTAAAGGTTGCAAAATTTTTATAACTTACCATATGTAAATTTTCATAACACATTTGAGATAGAAAAGTTGAGCATGAATTTTTTCAAACATCATAATATTTCTTATCTAATAAAAGATAATTTAACATGAAAGTACAGTTTCTGAAATGTAAATATTCCGATCCTGTGGCTTAATGATAACATGCTTAGGTGGGGATATGCCTGGATACTTCTAAGATAAACACATTTAACAAACCTCACATTCTGACATAAAATAACAAGTGGTGTTTATTCTTCCTCACTCTGTTGAATGAAGCAATTTTACATTTAGTGAGGGTAATGTCAGAGAAAGTTTCAAGGAAGCCTTGTTTTTATAGACTTTTAACTTTTAAAATAATAAAGACACTGATTTTTTTTAATTTTCTCTCAGCTCTCATTTAGAGAAAGTAGAAATAAAAATACCTGTTAGATATTTGATCTTTAGAGTCTGGTGTTTTTTACTCACATAGTGATAAAATCACTAACCTTTCACAGAAATCTAGCTTCAGCTTTGGTGTGCTCAGGGCTCAGCAACTTTGGGGGTTCTTTTATTGGGTTCCATTGTAGATGTTATTTTCTAAAGCATTTTAAATGCTTACGTGTATAATTTTATATTTTTTGATAGTAGTATGTCATTTGTGAGTTATAGACAATGTTTTATACCAAAGAATCATTAAAATATATCTAAATGTTGCCCAAAACCTATTTTTTGTATGGCCCACGACCTGAGTAATTTCTACAGTTTTACATGTTTAAAAAAAAAACAAAGTAAGACAATAACATTTCGTTTAAAAATGTAAAAGCTTCATAGAATTCAAATATAGCATGTCTGTCAATACAGTGTTACTGGAACACAGCTTGTTTGATACACAATTTTCTATGGCTGTCTTTGAGCCACAGTGACAAGAGTAAGAAAGACAGATATTTACAAAAAATGAAACATTTTCTACCTGGCCTCATATGAAGGGCTTTACTTAGTATATATTCATATATACTAAGTGAATGTGAGTATATATATGAATATATACTAAGTGAATTAGTATATGAATATATACACATAAACTCTTAAATCCAGAATGTAGAATGTGATATATTTCTAAGAAAATTTAATGCAAAAAATAGGTTTTCTCTGTTTGCTATTATTATTATTATTATTTATTATTATTATTATTATTATTATTATTATTTTGTGAGCCTGCTCATTAGCCTTAGCATGATTTTCACTCAGCGTTTGGAACAGCAGTGTTCAACTAGCGGGATTGATGGGCCACTGCTTCAGGTACCTCTTTTCCTCATCACTGAAGAAATTGAAGCTGGGGTGCTATATAATTTCCCACTTGATATCACCTTAGACAGCTAATAACAATGAATAATAACTCTTAAGTTTGTAAAAATTCAGCTTAAGGCTTTCATTTGCTGTGTCTTGGCAAAGTTACAATATCTACTTTCCAGCTAAACCATTTTGCGGTGAAAACAAAACACAGCAAACCAATCAAACCTAATATATAGTCTTGATCTAGTTTATATCCCAGCATAAATCCATAAAAACAATGCATAAATTTGATAAATTAGTCAACAATAGCAGTTTTTTGCAAGCAAATATTACTAACAGGATTTTAATGACACAACGTATTACCAGTCTCCCCTAAGAACCTCATGGTGCCGGGGGCCATGAAATGAGTTACAAAAGCGTGACTCTTTGGCTACTTAAGGTTTGATGCCATAACTGAATAGATTATAGTCCAAGCATCTGCCTTTGATTTCACTGATAAAAATCTACCTTTTAAATATAAATTTTTAGCAGTGAAATTCACTTATCTGCATATTATAAGCCCTCTGTAAGAGGTAAAAAGTAAGCTTTAAATGTCATTAAGTGTGTAGTTTACTGGAATACCTATACTAGTCTTGTTCCTGTAGTAGGCTACTATTAAGGATGATGGTTGTATTTTAAGAACACTTTTGAAAAAAATTCTCAAACAACATTACATGCATCATAGTTCCAATTTTTTATATTTTGCTAAGTATTATAATTGTAAATAAAAATTCAAAAGTTACTTAATGACATTAAAAACTTATAACTAGAAGCTATGATTCAAGTAAGAATTCTGAAGTGTGTCACACTCAGAAAGGCCAGAGGTTGGAAAGAAAATTTAAACAGATTTTTCCATATGTATGAAAAAAGATCCTAGGAGTTTAAATAAATTCAAATTCTTTGTTTTCATTGCAATTAAAAATTGTTTTGCCTTAACTTATAAAGTGAATTATATGAAACTAGCCAAGAGAAACAAAGAACCAAAAGGAGTAATGTCTCAAATATATGGACCCAAGAATTAAAACCTCTGCTTTAACACCAGAGACTAACTAGTTCTGGCAAATGTAAAATGGGAAGAGCCCTGGAAAGGAAGGAACCTCCAGAGAAATGGCAATCAAAGGTATCCAATCAGTCAGGTTGACTCCTCACAGGTCATGTGAGATTCCAGGTCAATACTTAACAATGTGAAGCTAGAAGTTAAAATTATTTTCATTTACAGGAAAATCAAGCCATAATTATTTTCAATTATCATATCATCTTTGTAACTAGAGATGATGCCACCCATAGCCAGCCAGTTTCTCTGGGGCAGTGGAGCCTTGAGAAGAAATCTCCAATATAAACTGTCTGTTTGCTTTCACTACCAGAATGTCTCTGGGGCTACATCAGACTGGGAATGAACAGAGGTTGGAGTTTACAGCAAAAATATGATGGTATGGAAATCCTGCACAACTTAGAACCTCAAGTTCCCCTCCGCAGAATGAAAGGCGCTGCTGAAACAGTTGGTCTTTTTTCCAAATCTCATCAAAACAATCACAGAGGTCTGATCTAATTTTGCATCTACCTTTCTGAAGTGAAGTGCAAAACAATTTCATTACTTTTGCTACTTCTACATGTCCCTTTACCTATCGCTAGAACCAAAAACACCCTCAAGAGTTTTCCTAGTGATTGTCCTATGTGAGTACAGAAAACATTATTAATGTTTTTTAATGCCATGCTCACTCAAAGGCAGCATTAGAAGCCACTTTGGGTGGCTCCCGTGCTGGGCACTTACCCAAGTCCCTGGTTCTGTAGAGTCAGCTGTCCTCCATGTGCCTAGTTCACTGCATGTGACCGTGTTCAAATGCCTACCAAACTTTTTCAGAAAAGATTCCAGCCTTCAAATGAGAGAAGAGTTGCTCATTATGAAAAGTCTTTTCAAAGGGAAAAAAAAGAGAGAGAAAAAAAAAGCTGCGTTTTTTGACAAGTAAAAATGCTTCCACGGGTCTGAGATTTTGCAAGACTAATCATCACCAACATGAAACTGGAGCTGCTTTCAGCGTTCATTTCACTCTCATGCTCCTCTTTTTCCATACCTGCTTTTGATCTTCTATTTGACACTGGACAGAAGTCTTGAGCGGTATGTGTGAAGAGAGCCTTGGTCAGCCTGATGAGGGAAAGCCCGTAGGTCTAGAAGAAAAAAAAAATCATCAAGTAAGAAGTAAGCCCTGGGATTGAATCAGGAGCTAATCTCCTTGACTGTCAATGTCCTGTTGTGTTTCATGAAAGATGTCTGGCCCTTTCAATGCTACATTTCATGTAGTGATGAAAATGGGATATGGAATATCATTGTGAAAACTGGCTTGATTGGGGTAATAATGACTAAAAGAATGTCAATGCAAACAAATCAAACAGGACCCAATTGTGAAGAAGAAACCAGACAGTCAACCAGCTGTATAATCTCTGCTTTTGTATAGGGGCCTTCTAACAACTCCTACCCCTACCCCGACCAGCCTTGGGAGCCTTGCATCATGCTAGAAGTCAAATAAGCATTCCATTCAAATAGCTCCTATGATTTCTCATTGGAAAGAAAAGTGGGAAGCTGAGATTCATGCCTTGGGGATGCTTTTTAAGTCACTTCAAAGAAGCTGTGGCAAAGCTTCATTTTGTGTGCTGTTATTCTCAGGGATAACTGTACCTGAGGAAGAAGTCCACTGTGTTGACTTATAGTATTCCATCTATACTTAATAATGCCTCTTCTAAAAAAAGCACAATGCTCATCCAGTAATGTCACTGGCCTGTACCTGTATAACACTTCATTTTATTCAATTGGCTCCGAGAACATTAACAACATTTAAGTTCTCAGTAACCTCCTTGTTATAGTTGTTAAGTTGCCTATGGCTATTGTGAATTGGGATTGAAACTCAAGAGTTCAGTCTCATTAAGATTTCTAACCAATCCTTGAAATCAAATGTTTTCCCTAAACAGTAAGTGATTTTAAAGCTAATGTAACAAATGAAAAATAATAGCCCAAGGCTATTCACTCTGCCTTCTACCTCTTGTTTAAGAGTTTGCTATTTTCCTCACCAAACAAACCCAGCCTCTGCTTTACAAACGGATGTCAGATCTCTAAACAAGCTTAATATTCTTCTATATAAGTCAATGAGAGGTATAGAAATATATTGATTTTTTGAATGCTATTAATATAAACTTCCTTGAAGGGCTGAAGATATAGCTCAGTTGTGGATGGCTCCCTAATACACACCAATCTTCAGCACTGTAAAAACAAATAAACGAAAATATTGTATACATAAGCTGTCTTGTAATTTTGTAATGTATTAAAAACAGAAGCAATCATAGCAATTCTGGTATAATCGTAATCACATAGGCTGGAGAGGCAGCTGTTGCTCATTTCTGGAGGTTACAAAAGGTCTGTCTGTACAGTGAGGCTTTTGAGCCAGGTGTTTTCAAGAGAAGTTGCAGGTTTTACTTTGAAAGTATACCAGCCATGACTGCTACCATTTTAAGTCTTAAGCTTAAAATGCAACAGTTACAAGCAGTAATTGATAAATTCTGTCATCTCTAGAAAAAGAATAAGTTTCTTTAGTCCTAGGAGAAACAAGCATTTCATAAATATTGGATACCGCTACCCACATACTATACAAGTTGGTTAGCTAAAAAGACAATAATTCCATTAGAGGCTTTCAGCAAGGAAAAGATAAAACAGTTGAGATACAGCAACTGACATTATTTATTACTTTTTTCCTTAGAAATGTGGTTCACAACGATGTCAAACATTCCGCAAAATGCTAAAAAAAAAAATTCCAATTATATGAAAACTCTAAGCTCTTATTAAAGAAACTTCTGCTCTTACAGGCTGTGTTTCTCTGAGTAATTGTGCTTTCTGATAATATGCATATGCTTCTAGCAGAGAATAATTTTACTCATATCTAATATTCGTCAGCATCGGATAGTAGCAGAAGTGGAAAGATGAGCGGTTATCCTGTCCAGAAAAGAACTTACTTCATAATCAAAAGGTGGCGACACACCCCAGTTCTTACAAGAGGTTGAATTTAGAGCAAGAATGTACGTACTCTGGTTAGCAAGACTCCTCCAATTAGCTGGCTCTTTCATGACGTTCTTTAAGAGCCATTAACCACTAGTTCAATGAGTGAGTTACTTCAGCTATAAAAAGACAGTCAAAAGCCCTCCATGATAGCAAACAGGTTATATGAGTTAGTATTGTGAAGTTGTACTTTGGAGAGATTTGCAATCTTTGCATCATTTAGAATAAATGTCTTTTTAGTATGAAGAATTGAGCTTGTTTTTTTTCTTTTTTCTTTAAAAAGTTTTAGCTCTATGATAAATCGCTGTATGACAGAGAAACATAACTAACTTGTAGCTTGATAACTTAGTGTGATAAATGTTTAGCCTCCTGTTCAGAATTTTTTTGTGTGTTTAAAATGGGCCCAATGTCAATCACATGCAGCAGCTCATAAATACATGTTCTTTCATTTTCCATTTAGAATAAAATATTCAGTCTGACAACAATAAGGCATATTTTTAAATTTTATAGTATGTGTTCATTATATATAGTACAGTGTTAGGTAACTATTTTTTCATACCAGTGTAGCATTACATTGAATGTGTCCTCCATCATTCATTTTTTTTCCTCCTTCTCCCTTTCATTAATCGTCATGATCATTAAAGACATCACCCCTACAATCCACACAGACCTAATTCCCTTTCTTTTCATAGTCATCTGATACATGGCTATCTAACAAGCATAATCTAATGGTATTTTTACTGTATGCAGAGTTCAGTAATGGAGAGCCATAGGTTTTTCAGATATTCAGAAAGTTGGTTGTAGCAAGTGAACTCCTGAATTAGTTCTGTGTCTCATTAGATTTTAGGTTGTACATTAAAGACAAATTATAAAAAAACATTTAGCTATAGATGAAAATGTGTCTAAATAAGCTTCATGCACAAGTACAAAGGGTTTCTCAGCTCAACCAGCACTCTAAAAAGTACTTCTAATTTAAGGAATCTAAAAGCAGAACAAGTTAGTTCATAAGTTCATAGTTAATTCTCTAAAGCAGAGTCTCACTATGTAACCCAGGCTAGCCTCAGAACTTGCAGCCATCCTTCTGGGTTCTCAGGATACAGATGTGCCCCTCTCTCCTGGCTCTTTCCTTCTAGATCAGCATAAAAGTGCAAGTCTGTAAATTAGTTACACAACAGACATAAAACTGAAATTATATTGTATTTACTTTATCACAAAAGGAGACAATGTTTAAATCCTAACTTTAAAGCACCAGTGGACACTGATGTGCTGTTGCTCTTTTTGACCTGCCTCTTCTACTAGTGTTTGTTCTTTTCAGGTGTTTTTTAGACTTTGCACTTACATGGATGATTTACTGGTATACAGCAGACACTTTCTATGAAGAATCTGTGGTGACTACGGTATTTTTAGTACTATTATCTCTTGGCAGCTGTGTACTTACACATGGTCAGTTCCAGGAACTAGCTTTACTAGGTAACTGATATTGAATAATTTTAAGAACGCTTTTAAATCATCTCCTTATTTGTAAGGCATTTCCTTGTTTCTTGGATTACTTCAGCATACTTATTTCTGGAAATGCCTGATCAAAACCGCTAGACTTAAAATAATTGTAAATTGAAGTGCTGATGGCTATTATGGAGCAATTACTGTATCCTCTCACCAACATTGCCCTATTTGCCAATAAAAGCACTGGAATTGTGGTTTGTATTTCCAGTGACTCTTTGTTGAAACCCACAAACTAGATCATGTTAGGAAAAAAAAAACATTCTAATCATATTTCTGTTGTCATAATAAGACAGCCATATTCCTTTTAAACCAAAGATTCTAAGCAACTTCTAAGCTAAAAACAGGATCTTATCATATTTTAGTACTTACAGCAGAAAGGTGGACATTTATCATGAACCTTATAGTTAAATTGAGTGTTATTTCTTCCTTAGAAGAGGCATCATCAAATTCTACAAAGGCTGGAAGGTAGTGGAAGTTTGCATCATGAGCTACCTAGTTAACTGTGTATGGACACATCTCGGGGGGAGCAAAAGACATGTCCCAGTGGAGAGCAGAGAGCTTCACTAATAGCAGGAAGCTTGCCTGAGGTCTGTGGATGCTATGCTCCTGCACGAGGAGTTATAGGAGAAAGTGTCAGGCAATATTTCCAGAAATCCAATTATCAAAAGGAAAAAAAAAGCAGGTCAAGACTTGTGTTAGAGGTCATCAAATTTTATTGTACTACCTCATGATATTTAGTCATAGTACATAGTTAGCCTACAGTAGGCCCTTGAGTCTCTCTCTACCTTGCCCATTTTTCTAAAGTCTGACAAAGCCATGTCATCATCACACAAGGAAAAAAGTCAGACAATTTCTTGCTAAAATAATAATAATAATAATAATAATAATAGATTTGTGATTTTTTTATAAAGCACTACTACCCCATTAGCTAACAGTGGTACTCTCTTGAGCTGAAAGCTGGATCTTCGGTGCCACATATAAATTCATTATTCTGAATATCGTTTGGCCCAACATCAAACTTTCATGTTTGCCATTGAATCATGTAAAATATGTGACATTTTGAAGCAAAAATAAGTCAAAATAGGGAGTTCATGATCTCAGTTGTCTAATAGGTTGGTCATAATATTATAACCACTTCTTACACATTTAGAAGAATATTAAGTTTAAAATATTAACCGAACAAAGGATAGAAGACGACGAGCAAAATTAATCAGCTTAGAGTTTCTAGATTTCGAAGTTTTACTTGACCTACAGAACATATAGATGAAAGTACAAAGTATGTGAAAAAGAACCCAATCTCTGAAATGTTTTTCATGAGTGAAATAATGCTATTCAATTTTCTCTGTTATCATTACAATTTTTCTCTTTCTTTTGGTCTCCTTCCATATAGCCGAGTTTATAGCAATGAGAATAATGTGTTTGTGTGTCTGTGTGTGTTTACATATATGAAAAATGTTACATAATTTTTACAGGGTAGTCATTTATTTAAAAGACTTTACTGAAACAATTATCTATCAAAGAGCTTTCTTACAACATACTTGCTTTATGAAGAAAATTATTAACAAAAAATAAGCCACTATGCATCTATAAGTTGCAATGAAGCAACTAAATGCATAAAATGTACCTCAGAACAACAAATTATTATCTTTTCAAATTGATTTACTTGAAATGAGAATCTTTGAATATCATAAGACCTTTCTGGTTATTATCCAAGACTACAAATAAGCACACTCAGAAATTTTACTGTTAAAAGAGGGAAAGAAGTCAATCTGCCTTTTCATTTCAATTTTATAGCTTATAGTAAATGCTAGAGAAAGAATATTTTATTCATTTACTCAGTTAATGTTTATTTATTCACTTATCTGCTTACTCTTGCTAAAATCTAAATGTAATAAGCATGAAAGGACGGATAACTTTCATAAAAGTCAGACAAGTTTCTACTCTGAGACCACATTACATCTTGTTAGCTAAACAATATTTATTTACAGAGTCTTCAAATTCTTTAGTTGTAAAAGTCATAGAATAACTTTGAGAACATTTTTAGTAACAGTATAGTGCATCTAGCCACTTCACTCTTCCCAAAATTACCCCCTCCACACACACACTTCATATGTGTAGGATAGTGTGACATGCTCTATAAATCAACATGGCAAATTACATACACCCATTGCCTCATCTCCAAGTTTCCCTTTCTACCCTTTCAACAGTCCTTCTTATGTTAAGCTCAAATTCTCTTCAGTATCATTTCCCTGCTGGTGAGAATCTGCTAAACATACAGTCCAGAGTCAGAAGGCATCTACTAAAATCAATGACTCTCTAAGCAGACTTGTAAAACAAGTGTGATGGTTAGTCTTAAGTGTTAATTCGGGTATATTACAGGGTTATAGTTCTTAGCTTTGAATTTCCTGTTCTTCCTAGCTGAGTGAGCCTTTTTTTTTAATTCTCTCAGTAGATGATACTGGTATAAAATAGATATTAGATTAAGTGATATACAGTTAGTTACATCCTATTGGATCTGTCTTTATAACTATACTTACAGAGCAAGCTAATTTTATAAATACTCTATCTTCTCTCCTATAATTTTAAAGATAATTTCTAACTTTCAATTTTCTGAGCTCAAAATGGAGGAATTATTTTATTTGAGCCAAATAATTATTTTTGGCTGAAAATTCCTTGGAATCATTATCTAGTGTTCCACATACTTGCTCTCTGCTTTGCCTCGACTCAAGGACAGAGCATAAATTCATACTCGCTTCAGCAATCCCAGTTTTAAACGTTAAATCTGTGTCAGAATGGACTTTTGGGCAATAGTCAAATGTGCGTAGTCAGCTGTATTGTCCAAGCAAAAATCATTCTTTTGAGTTATACTAGACAAATTCTAATGCTCAAATTGAATGACACAGTTTATTGTTACACTGCTTATTAAATCATCAGAAGAGGCCAACTTCTTTGAATAAGACAGTATTAAACTGAGCCTGTGTACCCCAAAGAGAATTAGACTAATCTTGAAGTGCAAAGGCATTCTTCTCAACTCTGAAGATATTGAATGCTATTTGCCTCCAGTTCCTGGTTTTTCAGCCTAGAGTTACTTTGTCTATATTAAACAACTTTTATACTATGTTGTTTGGAACTCAAAGCATTTGGTTTTTTTATGACGATTATAAATAGAGATTTTAAGAGCTTTGAAAGAAAGTTTTGAAAGCATCTGAAAATCTCAGGAACTAAAGTCCTTTGAAAAGTACATTCTAAAGGATTTTTTTTAGATTTATATAAGCAATTCTTATAACTAACTGTTGATTTTTTACATAATCTAATAAATATTGTGAAATTTTAATGTTATTACATTTTAAAACATGATGGGAACCTATTGGGCCTTGTATGACCATTCTTCCCATCCCAGCCCCTTTTTATTTTATTTTTTTTCATTTATAGAAACCTTTTAATGAACAAAGACTCCATTCAGGGCTAAAGTTCCTGGGCCAATTTCCAGTCAACAGGTTTCTCACATGCATTTAGGTGCCAAGAAGCATTTTTTGTTTTTCAAAAGAATACTTAATAAAGAGAGAATTGAATTTTAAGTGGCTTCTTGACTTCATCATTTCTGAATCTCAGTGTTAGGTTGCTGAAACATAATGTCACTTATGCCAGCAGCATCCTAAAGGCTTTAGAAAGTTAAGGAGTGATGTAACTCTCCCGGGTTTTTAGTAGATGGATAATAGGAGTAGCTAGAAATCTCTTAAATATATATGCATGTTTTTAGCTTCTCTTAAGTTACCTTACCCCTCTCGCCTCCCAGCCCCACCCTCTTTCTCCTCCCTATCAACCCCAGTTCATCGAGTTGCATCAGGAATGAACTTGTCTTCTTCCCCTGGGGCCTGTCAAGGGTGTCGCACCAGGGGAAGGTGATCTAAAAGCTATCAAGTGAGTCTGTGTTCCATGCAGTCACTACTTCCCTTACTAGATCACACACTTGAAACCTGAGCTACCCATCTGCTACATCTTTGCAGGGGGCCTAGGTCCAGTTCATGCATGGTTGATGCTTCAGTCTCAGCAAAACCTCTGGGCCCTAGTTTGTTGGCTCTATTCTTGTGGCACTCCTGTCACTTCTGGGTCCTTTTCTCTTTCTCCCCACTATTCCTCAGAACTCCCTAGGCTTCAACAAATGTTCGTTTATGAGTCTCAGCATCTGTTTTTAGGTGCTGCTGGGTAGAGCCTCTCAGAGGGCAAGTCTGACAGGCTCATGTCTTCAAACTTAGCAGAGTGTCATTCATAGTGTCGGGGGTTGGCACTGCCCCATAGGGTGGGTCTGTGGTTGGGCTAGGTATTGGCTGGGCATTCCCTAAATCTGTGCTCTATCTTTATTCAAGTATATCTCATAGGCAGGGTAAATTTTGGGTTGAAGTTTTTGTGGGTGGGTTGGTGTTCCCCGCCCATCACTAGAAGACTAGTCTAGTAAGAGGATGTCCTCTTCAGTATCTATGGTCTCTGCTACTAGGAGTCTCTACTTGAGTACCTCTCATATCCTCCCAGGAATCTACCCTGACTTGGGTCTCCAGCTTGTCACAGAAAATGTCTCCACTCTCAGTTTCTATTTTCTCTACAGGCCTTCTGTCCATTTGCCCTTGCACTCCTCAAGTCTGATCTCCACCCTTTTAACTTTTTTTGCCCCCTCTCCTACCTTGTTCCCTCTCTTCAGCCATCACCTCTGTCTATTCTATCTCCCCTTCTGAGTGAGATTTATGCATCCTTCCTTGGCTCCTCCTTATTACTTATCTTCTTTGGGTCTGTGCCTCATAGTATGCTTATCTTGTACTATATGGCTAAAATCCACTTATAAGTGATTACAAACCATGTGCATTTTTATGGGTCTGGGTTACCTCACTCAGGATGCTCTTTTCTAGTTCAATCCATTTGCCTGCAAATGTCATGATTTATTTTTTTAATAGGTGAGTAGTATTCCATTGTGTAAATGTGCCACAGTTTCTTTATCCATTCTTCAGTTGAGGGACATCTAGGTTGTTTCCAGATTCTGGCTATTAGGAATAAAGCTGCTATGAGTATAGTTGAGCAAGTGTCCTTCTTGTATGGGGGAGTGTCTTTTGGGTATATACTTAGTAGAGGTATAGCTGGATCTTGAGGTAAAGTTATTCCTTGTTTTCTAAGAAAGCTCCAAACTGATTTCCAAAGCAGTTGTACAAGTTTACAGCAATGGAGGAGTGTTCCCCTTTGTCCACATCCTCACCAGCATGTGCTGTCACTTAAGATTTTGATCTTAGCCATGCTTTTCCAGAGATGAGCTGGGTGTCCTGAGGTCCGACCTGATGTTCCCCCACCATGGGTTTCCTCTCAACAGGGAGATCCAGCCTGTGGTGTTTGGGGATCCAGAGATCAGTCTGGGAAGGTGAGTAGAGCATGCAGGTACAGGCAAGTGGCTCAGCACTGGTGACTGGGTGCCTGCAGAAACCGGGGAACTTTTCCCAGGAACTTTACATTAGGGTGCAGAGTGGCTAGGTGCCCTGGGGTTGGACCTGATATTTCCTTCACCATGGGGTTTCCTCTCAAAAAGGAAACCCAGTCTCTGATGTTTTGGGGCCCACAGTTCTGTCCAGGAATGTGAGTCCAGCATGCAGGTATGTGTCTCTGGGCGATGCTAACTAGTGTAAGATAGAAATTCATAGTCGTTTTGATTTGCATATGCCTAATAGCTAAGGAAGTTGAGCATTTCTTTAAGTTCTCCTTGGCCATTCGAGATTCCTCTGTTGATAGTTCTCTATTTAATTCTGCACTCCATTTTTTAATTGGGTTATTTTCTTTATTGGTGTTTGATTTATTGAGTTCATTATATATTTTGGATATTAGCCCTTTGTCAGATGTACTATTATTGAAGACCTTTTTCCCAATCTGTAGATTGTCTTTTTGTTCTGTTGACTGTGTCCTTAGCGTTACAGAAGATTTTTAGTTTCAAGAGGTCCTATTTAGTAATTGGAAATCATAGAGCCTGGGCTGTTGGTGTTCTGTTCAGGAAGTTGTCTCCCGTGCCAATGGGTTTGAGGATCTTTCCTACTTCCTCTTCTAATAGAGTTAGTGTATCTGGTGTTATATTGATGTCTGATTCACTTGGATTTGAGTTTTGTTCAGAGAGATAAATATGGACCTATTTGCATTTTCTACATGTAGACACCCAGTTATTCCAGCACCATTTGTTGAAGATGCTCTCTTTTTTTCCATTGTATGGTTTTGGCTTCTTTGTCAAAAAATCAAATGACCATAGGAATGTGGGTTTATTTCTGGATCTTAGATTCAATTCCATTGATCAAGCAGTCTATGCCAATACCATGCAGGTTTTATTACTATTACTCTGTAGTATATGTTGAAGTCATGGACGGAGATACCTCCAGAAGTTCTTTTATTGTATAGGATTGTTTTAGCTATTCTGGGTTTTTTGTTTTGACATATGAAGTTGACAATTGTTCTTTCAAGGTCTGTAACGAACTATATTGGTATTTTAATGGGGATTGCATTGAATCTCTAGATTGCATTTGGTAAGATGAACAGTTTTTGGATTTCCTCAGTGCCTGCTGTTATATCCTTCTTTTCATTTCTGATTTTGTTATCTTGGATACTCTCTCTCTCTCTCTCTCTCTCTCTCTTAGTCCATTTGGCTAAAGGTTTGTCTATCTTGCTGATTTTCTCAAAGAACTGGCTCTTATTTCATTGCTTCTTTTTATTGTTCTCATTCTTTCTAATTTATTGATTTCAGTCCTGAGTTTGATTATTTCCTGTCATCTACTTCCCTTTGGTGTGTCTGCTTCCTTCTGTTCTAAATCTTCCAGGTGGGCTGTTATGTTACTTATATGGGATCATTCCAATTTCATTATGAAGGTTCTTAGTGCTATGAACTTTCCTATTAACACTACTTTCATTGTGTCCCATAAGTTTGGATATGCTATGCTTTCATTTTCATTGAATACTGGAAAGTCTTTAATTTCTTTCTTTCTTTTCTGACCCAGTGGTCGTTGAGTAGGGAGTTGTTCAGTTTCCATGAGTTTATAGGCTTTCTGTTGTTGTTGAGTTTCAGCTTTAATCCATGGTGGTCTGATAAGATGCAGGGGATTTTTTCAATCTTCTTATATCTGCTGAGGCTTCTGTTGAGAGTGATGGTCAACTTTGGAGAAGCTTCTGTGAGGTGCTGAGAAGAGGGTATATTTTCTTGTGTTCGGGTGAAATGTTCTGTAGATATCTGTTAGGTCCATTTAATTCATGACATGTGATAGTTTCTTTGTTTCCTCATTTAGTTTCTGTCTTGATGATCTGTCCACTGGGGAGAATGCAGCTGTTGAAGTCTTCCACTATTAATGTGTAGGTTTCAATGTGCGACTTAACCTTTACTAATGTTTCCTTTACAAATGATGGTGCTCTTGCATTTGGGGCATAGATGTTCAGAACTGAGATATTTCTGATCCAGATGGGCTAGGCAGCTGGGGAACAGGCAGAAAGTTCTCTGAGCTGAGATCTCCTCCAGTGACCCACAAAGAAGTGTATCCATAAAGGTCAATCCCTGAGGTAGTGCTCCATGATTGCCACATCTGTCCATGTTAATTACAAAGGTAACATATGGTCAATGAGGAACTAATATTTGTAGAGAACAACTTTCTTCTGTGGATGCACTTAAAGATAAGCAGGAAATACCAACAATGGAATACTGCTGAAAAACTGCCCAAAACTGGTTCTGACCAACTACCACAGCTTAGACTTAGATTAACTAAGTCTTTTTCTTTATAATGTTAGGGAGACAATCTCTGTCTCATGTATTGAAACTGAACAAAACTCCTAGAGTACAAACACAAACAGATTTTGTCTCAACTCACTCTTACCTGAAATTTTCATCTCAAATTTAGTGGTTCACACAGAGCCACAACCACTATAATTATTCTCTGGGACCTTTCCCACACACACTAGAATTTAAAATTTCTAAGTGAATGCATAGGTGAGGACAGAACACCCAAACATTTGCATGTGAAAGGGCTCAAAATGAAAATGGCACAGTAAAATAAATCAGTTGAAGTACTTAGTGGCAAATACCTCATTTTCCTGTTGTGTTTACCCTTCTGACCCAACAGAACAGCAATGCAGATCCTCTCTCTGCATTCTTGATAAGGTTATTTACACTGCATAGCCAATGAGTTTCTGGCCTGTGCAATAACTTCTCAGCTCTGAAATGTGTGTGAGAGTGTTGATGCTGTTATTGGAGGAATTAACCTTGTAAATGAGGAGGACCTTTACTGAAGCTCTGGATTTTGATTATTCAAGAGCAACACAGGAATGCAGACAGTTTTCCTCCGAATTATAATGATCATCCACACAAATTACCACTGACTATGAATAAGTAATAATATACTGGCAACAAGTAAAGAGCTCTGGCTTCATTTTTTTATACGTGTGTGTGTGTGTGTGTGTCTTGCAATTTCCCATGCCATCATTGGAAATAAATCTGTGAAATCTTGTTATTCAGTAGTGATTTGTGTTAGGAAAAACTTAGGCTGCGGAAAACCAACATAAAGACACATAGGAAAGACATTCTGTTTTTAAGCCATGCTGCCTGCTGCTCACAAGTCACCAACACGCCTCAGAGATTCTACCAAGGTTTCCAGCCATAACCCATCAAAGTATCTTTAACAATACCTACTAAGATACATCAGAATAAGCTAGATGGCCTACTACATGTTCATCATAATGAAGTTATAGGAAGCTAACGGTATTAATAAGACCCTAAGTTAAAGCTCAAAGCTGAATTTCCTGACACCATAAGATAAATAAGTTTCTTTCCTCACTTAGGAAAAAAATACCAACATACAACATTTCACTTTCATTTCAGTCAGTTTTTTGGCAAAAGAAAGCCCTTGAGAGTTGGTGTCAAATTTTGTCTTCTTCTGCTTCCTTCTTCTCCTACTCATATTGAACTATGCCTCTTTTTTAATACTGTGAAGGAATACACACACACACACACACACGCAAAAAAAAAAGATTTTTCACAGAAGCTATGGCTGAGATGATTGTTAAAATCTTTGCTAATAATATGAAAGCAAAGGCTCATCCATTGGATGTCCTTGCAAGCCCATGTATAAGACCTAGCAAACTGACCACCAGGAGGTCTTCCCTTCCTCCTAAATGGATACATACAGAATACATACTATCCACAGCAATACAGATTCCACCACATGTCATGGCATAGTTGGTGTTGAAATATATCAAAATTGTGCAGCTAAAATTTGTGGTTTTCTACAAATTATATCTCCAAATAGAAACATAAACATCAATAATAAAATAGGGAAGGGATTTAGTAGATTCAAAACTAGAACAATATTGTCAGAATCTTTATCTTTTTTTTTTTCATTCTTCTTGTTTATTTATTTTGAAACAAAGTCTTACATAGCTCAGGCTGGCCTTAAACTCTTAAGGTCCTTCTATTTTAATCTATCAAGTGCTGTTATAGGCATGCACCATCACATCTGATACTGAATTTTTTATACATGTAATCCCCTGGATATGAGTATCATCATATAGAATTTGTAGTGAAGAAATTGTCAGTTAGGGGGGTAAAGTAGCATGAGGAAGTTACATATCATGATCATTTTTAAGATGGATGGTAGGCATGTAGAGAGTTCATTAGAGTATTTTATTTACATGTTATGTGTCTTTAAACTGTTCATAATAAACGGTTTTTTGAAAGCCAATTGCTTTGGTTGTAACATCATCCCACAGTAGCAGTTCTGATTACTGTGAAATTCATGATTAAAATCCACTCATATCTTTGACATTTAACAATGCAGACTGAAGACATTTCATTCATATAACCCTACCTGAAGGAATGGCTTGGCATTGCTTAACCTCTGAGTCTTTATTTGCATAGAGAAGGAAAATTAAAGAAGCCCATTCAGTCATCAAATATTATTTAATTGCTTCATGAAAAAAAATCAGTGAAATCTAATAACTACATAGAGTGAGTTTTCTATACATCCCACTGACTAAACAAGGCTAACCTGGTTCTCCTTCACAACTGACTTAACTTTGGTGTAATCTACTATTTCCACAATTCATAGATTAAGAAGTCTATTTACTACTACAAATAACCCAGCTAAAATAGTGGTGTGTCACACCTGAAGTCTTTCTGAAAATGCTTGCAGAGCACCAAAATTTTGTTTTCTAACCAACATGAAGATGAAATTTATTAGGAAAAATGTTTCATATTGCATGACGGAGTGTTAGTTCTTAATAAATATCTAGTGAATTTGTTAATGAAAGAAATAGTTAAGTGATCAAAAGAACATTCTAATTGATAAATATAAAATAAAAATGTTTTTAAAAGGCAATAAATGCTTATAAAACAGTAGTATCTTCAAGGATTTCTTATGTGGGGTTATAAAAAAGCAGTTGTGAAAGGTCAATAAATTTCATGGGATATTGAGGTTTTAAAAATAAAATTATATATATGTAAATATATATATATACTACTAAAATGAGATATTGGCTTAATGGTAGTTCAGAGAACCAATTAGATCTCTGGGAAGAGATGCGGTCACTTACAACACATTTAAGACAGCAAATGCAACTCCAGTTTGTTACATGTGACTATAGAAAGAGTTGATCTTGAATGCTCTAAATTTTCAAACCCAAACGAGACAAAAAACAAAAAGGTTGTGAAGGCCAGATTAGCTAAATGCTTGTTTTAAATCTACCCTTCATGTTTTATCTCTCTTGTACCACATCCTCCTTGCAAAATATTAAGCAGTAACAGTGTGAGAATTCAAATAATCCTAACCACTCATAACAATGACATAGCAAGGCCAAATTTGTATTAAGCACTGTGCATGATGGTTCTCTTTTCATAGCAAAAAGGCATCAAAGGCCAAATCTAATTTAAGATTTAAGCGAAATCAGCTGGTATTTCTCCTGTCATTTTTTTCATGATACCTAGGTTTCCAATTCCCCATTTCAAAGACAGTTAGACACATTAATGTTCTCTTCCCAAAAGCAGAAGAATAGTCCATGCAGCCTTCTCAGATGTCTTGTGAAGATAACCTGTCAGTTATATGAATTACATGCCTATAATATGCAAAACATTCAGAAGATATCAGTATAAAAGCCTCCTTCACACAATTGTGCAAGCCTATCAAATATTGCTGTGCAGGACTTGAAAACATCTATAAAGACTGCATCTAGGAATTTGATATATATATGTGTGTGTGTGTGTGTGTGTGTGTGTGTGTGTGTGTGTGTATCACAGCTCATTACAGAGGAAGCACTGTGTAGCTGAGATGCCAAAGAGACTGGCCATATAACCTCAATTTTCTCTCATTGCCAATTTTTTTGTGCTTTTTCCTTGAGGGCTATATTTTGTTTTCTTCTTAGACTCAGCTCAACAGTGAATTGTAATGAAAATTTTGCCCTAAAAATATTTAGTCTGATTTTAGTTGGTTAGAAAACATCCAAGGAAGCCAAGGTCACAGGCTCATAGAAGTATGAAATCCACATTGGATGGAAATTGTCCACACCAGAGATTAAACCTTACTCAGGTCACTAGCTTCATGCTGAAATATTGTAAGTAAAAGAGAACAGTGTGAAGACTAATAAGAGATCCAAAGCCTCTCAACAGAAATGGAAACTCAGTAGCATTTACTGTTTGCATTAATTAATACCTGTGGGCTGTTGTATTAGGTAAAGAAATGGAAGGAACAGTAGGAGATCGACCTTTCACCCACACAATCCAAGCGAGGGCAATTAGACAAAATGATAGAGGTATAAGACAAATGATAAAACATATCATAGTTTAAGGACCAAATAAGTGGTATAGCCAGGAAGTTTAAAAAGAAAAAGAAAAAAATGGAAAGAGCAGCTTATTTGCTGTATCTAAGAGAAATTTCTAGCAAGGGTGACCTGGGAGCTAACACACCTGAACATGGAAGACAGTAAGTGGTGTTCTGAAGGAGGATCCTAAGACCTTTTCATGCCAGCAAAACACAATTCAGGCATCCCAGTGTGCAGAGGAGACAAGTGTTGCTTTATTCCAGTTCTGCTAAACTTATGACTCAGCTGTTGGTTGCAACAGGAAATGTGAGATGCTATGTTCAGAATTAAATTTCCCATCTAAAGCCCTGCTGAGAAAAGAGCATCAAGGAAAGCCATTTAAAGCAACCACTTCTCAAGGATTTCTAGCCTCCACAAAACTATGTATTGTGGTTAACATTGTGTAGACTCTAAAACACATTTTTAAGCTAATTATTTTCTACAGTGAGGAAGGAAGATAATCAGAATACTTTATACATATGGATAATATTGTTGAATAGCAAAATTAATCAATAAAAATTTCAGATCTCTGGCTTAACAGCATGTATCAAAAATAAATAGTTCCATGTTCTTTGATCTAGTAATTTCAGGTCAAGAAATCACTACTATATGTATCTACCCTTAAACACATTAATATGTGAGTTATCACTTATGTTGCAGGTTATTATTTTATAATCATTGATTTGTTTATTTGTTTCATTGTCTTTGCAATTGCAAGAGAATAAGCAGGCACTAAATGCCTGTTGCCAGTAAACATGTTGTTTACTATTATGCTTATATGATAAATACATTCCAAACATAACAGAAATGAATGGTGTAAGTGTATATGTACATGGCTGTAGCTAACACACTAAAATCTGGTACATAAATAATGAGAAATGGTCATGAATATGAAGATCTAGTGGCAGAAAGTGAAAACAACAGCACATATCCTGGATTGTGTGTACCAAAGGAACAAAAGAGTCACCAATGGCTGATGCTAAATGGATGAAAAGAAATTAAATGAAAAAGTTAAATTAAATGAAAATTTTATATGAAAAAACTTGAATTCAAAAAATACACAAAAAAGTAAATGTCCAAGCTAGAGAGTTGTTTCAGTGCCTGAGATACTGGCTGTAATTCCGGAAGACTTAGGTTCAATTTCCAGTACACACATCATGGCTCACAACCATCAATTACTCCATCTCCATGGGATCTGATGCCCATTTCTGTCCTCTGCAGGCACCAGACATACATGATGTACAGACATGTATGCAAGCAACACAGCCTTACATATTTTTAATACATTTATTTATTTATTTATTTCAATTTGTGTCCCAACTGTAGCCCCCTCCATCATCTCCTCCCAGTCCCACACACCCTCCCTTTTCTCCCCCATGCCTCTTCCCTAGTGCCCTGATAGGGGAAGTCCTCCTCCCCTTCCATCTGACCTTAGCCTATCAGGTCTCATCAAGGCTGGCTGCAACATCTTTCTCTGACCTGGCAAAGCTGCTCCCCCAGGGGGAGGTGATCAAAGAGCAGTCCACTGAGTTCATGTCAGAAACAGTTCCTGTACCCCTTACTAGGGAACCCATTTGGAAAATGAGCAGTGTATGGGCTTCCTCTGAGCAGAGGTCTAGGTCCTCTTCATGCATGGTTCTTGGTTGTATATGGGTCTAGGCAGGCCCCCTTGGGCCCAGATTTTTTGGCTCTGTTGGTGTCCTTGTGGAGCTCCTGTCCCCTCCAGGTCTTTCTGTCTCCCTCTTATTCCATGTTTCCTTCACTCTGCCCACATTTTGGCTATAAATACATATTTTCTTTAATGTGGTAAAGTAAATTTTTAGGGGAAGACATTCTGGAGACAAAATGCCGGCTGTGTCATATATTCCAGTTTTATTGTCTTATCATGTATTCCTTAGAGAAGACAGAGAATAAATATAAACTTCTAAATTGAAGTGTCTTTGTGTGTGCGTGTGTGCACACACGCATGTGTGTGACAGCAAATATGAGAGAAAAAAAAACACACCAAAACTCTAGAGCAGCCATTCAAATTTGTGTTTTTAAGTATTTTATTTTTGCTCTATTTAAAAGCTTGTGGTTGACAGTAACTATGCTTAGGAAGGGATGGAGATTAACCATTCATATTAAAAGCGTACAGGAGAGTATCCAGCCTGTTGACGAGTCACTAGTGGCTTGAGATTTCTCACGAAGAAGATTTAGGGAGTTTTACCCAGAGAAAATAGAGTGCAAGGCCATATCTCAGAAAGATGTATCTTTGGAAGTATTCTAATAGGAGATCGATCACTCAACCTACAAAAGACCCTGGGTTCAATCTACAGCCCTAAAAACAATTTTAGGCAGATGTATATTAAGGTAATATATGAAGGGAAAAGGCCAGCCTGGAGATTATTGTGTTCTTCGTAGTGTCTATATTAGATAGAGAAAGAAGAGATCTCATTATCACCATTGGCAGACAAGGAGGAGAGGGCTCACCTCGGGTCAAACAACAAATCAAAGGAAAAAATGAGGCCAGGCTGCAAATCAAACTTCCTAGTCTAAGCAGACTAATTCTCTAGACTTCTGCTGCCTACATTATTCAAATACAATACGTGAATCCAGCAATTCACATGACCTTTTTCAAATATTAAAGCTCCCTGAAACCCACTAGCTAAATAATATACCAAAGGTCAGAGAATAGAGAAAATAGTGATTCCCCCAAGTTCTGTTTTATTCTCCCCTTTGAGATTTATTTTTACTAATTTTCAACTTTTTAAAACTTGAAGCTGTTATTTAAATGGCATTAAACTTCTCTGCTGCTGCTGAATCCACACATGCATGTGTATATAAAATATGTGTGGGTTTGTTCAAATAAACACATCCTTCTTGACTGTGAATGCGATCTGTTTGCATTAATTCAACAGTGCAGGAAACATTTCTAAAGAGCAATCATCACCCGCTTTACACCGTTTTAGAACAAGTAAACGTTCTTACTTGGAAGCATTAAACTCAGCACTAATCAGTGGTGACTTAGAGCTCATTCTCTCACCTGCTGTGCTTAGAAAACTTGGCAAGCATAGAAGCAGAGGCTGGAAAGACAGTTGCAAGTTAACAGACCGTAAAAAGTTGGGTGTTAAGCCATGGAGGTGACGCAGTGATGAGAAGTACAAAGGGGATACACTGACGAAAAGCGTGGAGGGCATGCAGTGGTTGGAAGCATGGAGGAGATGCAGTGGTTGGAAGGATGCGGGGGAGGGTACAATGGTGAGAAGCATATGGTCCAGTCAGCATCTCTGAATGCTGCATTGCCCATATGCTACACGTCCGTCGTCCTGGAGGAGTTTACTACCTTCTTCCAGCCTCTGTGCTCTCAACTGTGCTGTGTTAGCTTTTATTCATATTGCTATTATATTTTCTTCATGCCAATGATAAATCTTTTCACAGTTTTGTGTCTCTCAGAATCAATATGTCTTTTAACCAAAATCAAGCTGTCTTTTAATCTGACAAGCAGGGGAGCAAGACACAGTCCAGTTTTATCCTGTTTTGGGCTTTTATTGTTATTATTGCTTTGGGCCCATGGATAGAGAACTATTCTGCACTAAAAAAAAAAAAAGTGTTTGTTTTCTAACCCATTTGAGTTCTTTGCATTGGTAGCATCACATATAATTTAATTTTCTCTGAAATATGGATCTCTAATTGTCATTTAAATGTCTTCAAAACAGATTTCGCTATGCGGCTTATGGGAGAGACTGCATATTCAGAAGACTGCCATGTCCAGGTAATGCAATTAGCAGTAGAAGACATTGCCAATGTTTCACAATAAATCATCAGACTTTTAAAGGTAGTGAAGCATAGCATAGCAGATTCAGGCATCATGAAGAACTGCCACCAGGCTCCAACAGCTGCCTGACAAATGCCTCTACTAGGTTTTCAAGAGAAGCTATTAAACATCTAGCAAGATGTAATTCAATTAAGAGAAGAATAGAGCTATGAATTAACAAGCAGGAAATGCAAACAAAACAACTAGCTATATCTACCTGTAAGAAGTCAAGAGCATGAATTATTAAAAAAAAATGTCAAGACTCAACTCTAATTTCTGGTACTCTGAGGTATATCTGAAGAATCACAGGACTATGGGTGTTAAGGAAAGAGGTACAGGTTTGAATACAGCTCATAATGACATGGGCATATAGAATTGCTAATTTCTAGAAACAAATGTTTATATTTTGTAACAGAATTCTCTTATGAAACTGGCTCTGTGTCTTCTAATAGATGATGTCACCTAGACAAAGGAATGTGACATTGTTATTTTAACAAAACAGCCCAAATTTTGAGGCTGAAAACACTAGCTAATAATGAAGCTGTCAAAAGAATTGCATTCTTTAGGTAGGCAGGGATACAAGGTAGGTAGGCACAGTCATAATGTAAAATCTTTAATTTACTTCTGGGTAAATATCTGAAAACAATTAAATCATTATTCACAGATTTTTATATGCCTACCTTTATGGTGAAAGTGATCATGTATAGAACCAACTGAAGTATTTATAGACAGAAAGATGATTGGATTAGCGAAAACTTATGGTCTAGGATGCAGTTCAGGGGTAAGGTACATGCTTAACATGCATGAAGTACTGAGTTCAATCCCAAAAAATAAAGAGAGAAAGAAAGAAAGAAAGAAAGAAAGAAAGAAAGAAAGAAAGAAAGAAAGAAAGAAAGAAAGAAAGAAAGAAAGAAAGGAAAGAAAGAAAGAAAGAAAGAAAGAAAGAAAGAAAGAAAGAAAAGAAGGAAGAAAGAAGGATATAAGGGAAGAAGGGAAGGAGGGAGGGAGGGAAAGAAGGACAGAAAGGGACAGACCTAGGTGATCATATTCTATGCACCAGGCTGTGATTTAGGCCAATTTTACCAATCCTGTCTTGAAATAACTTCTCCAGAAAGTTGGACAGAGGCCAAGGACAGCCCCTAACACTATTAATAACATCGGTGATCAAGACACAGCATTTTAGGAAGGAAATGAAAAATAAAAATCTATGTCAACGAAACCTTTAAAGTTACCAATTTAAACAAACCAAAAAAAAAAAAAAAAAAGCCAGGAAATGAAAGTGTTTCAAGGGAATAATAGCTTGTTCATATTTCATGTACTTCATTCTGAAGTATAACACTTAACAGTGTAATTAGCTATCAAAAAAATTTTATCTGTGCACCACGAGTGTTTGATATTATTGTGAGAGGCTTGATTTTTTTTCTCATTTCCTGACTTCTGTGTTTGAATTTGTAACCTTAATGTTGCATTATTGTCATGTCTTACATCAGCAATTGATGGTTTGTAAATGAAATAGATGCCCTCGCAGGGCTTTTCTACTTCTAACTTCCATAGATAATTTCTGCAGACACACATTTTTATGAACCAACATTACCGAAGCTCTATAAAAACATAATGGGAAAACAACACAGTTCTTACAGAATGTATGGGAGTTTGAAAAGGTTTTTCAATTTGTAACAATTACGTTGACTCTTTGAAAGGTTGTTACTTGTTTTGCTTCTTTATGTCATTACATCAATTCTACCTGATGCTGAAAACTTACTTCAAAAATTAAAGCACCACAGCAATTTCCAACCTAGCAAGGTCTTAAACATAGCCTTAGAAATCCTACCCCACGCTGTTTGCTCTGAAAAGCCTCAGTAAAGTAAAGGCACACTGATCATGAAAGCAATTTCTTTTCTTTGATATTTATGATTTTTCATTGTTACAAAGTGGATAGTAGAATAAGTGGAAAAGATATTTCTAATTAGAAATTTTATAGACTCCAAAGTCTAGCTTTCAAATGCAAGCGGTTTATCAAAATTTGGAAAAAAATAATAAATACAACAGTCTATGAAATAACTCAGCCTGTAAAGTCCTTGCCTCACAAATATGGAAACCTGCATTTGACCCCTAAAACCCAGCCTTTAAAAGTCAGGAAGTAAGTATGGCTGTAATCCCATTACTGGAAACAGAGACAAGCAGATCCCTGAGAACCGATGGTCAACTAGCCTAGCCTACTTACCAAAGTCTAGGCCAGTGGGGGACCCTCTCTCAAAACACCAAGACCCCTGAGAAACAGCACACAAGTCTGGTCTCCAGACTCTTACATGGGGCACCCAGTCCACACATGAGTGCCCTCACACACATGTGTGTGCACTTTCACATACAGTCACTCCCAATCCACACTCATACAAACACATAAACCCACAGAACAGATGTAACAAGCACAGGTGAATGGCTCTTTCCACCCACAGTGAGGAAGGGGAAACTTCCCACTCTCCTGCTTGCTTTGACAACTCCACTCTTACCTGCTGGTTTCGTGCAGAAAAATGATCCGAATTTTAAAATCCAATTGCCTGTCATCATCCTACACTGTTTTGGTGTTTATTTTTTATCTTACACTGGTGAAAGTTTGGTTATTAGTGATTACTGAATCTGCAACTGGAGATACTATAGATAAGATGAAAAGATTTGCTTGATGGAAGAAAAAAATCTTAAGGACATAGATTTTTTTAAAGGGCTGTTGTGATTTTATGGCACAGTAAAGTCATGGAATAGGACTGCTGTTAAATACAGTTCTGGCCTGGTCATTGAATTCAGCAGTGTCTTACAATTTAATCAGTTCAGCCACCTTAAGGAAAAAAGTACTAAAAGTTTGCACGTCATGTTTTAGCATCCTCTAGCTCTGTTTCAATGTTAGGAAACTTTAGCACCTTGCACTGGCTAGATGACTCAATGGGCAAGGGTACCTGTAGTCCAAACTGATAACCAGAAATAGATCCTCAGTATCCATATAGTATAAAGTGACAACTAAACCACAAGCTGTCTCTGACCTCCATAGACATGCAATGACATGCATTATCTGCCCCCATTAGATTGATAAATGATAGATATATAGATGATGATGATAGATGATTAGATAGATAGATAGATAGATAGATAGATAGATAGATAGTTGGATAAATAGGCATAGATAGATAGGCAGACAGATAATAGATAGATAGGTAAATGATAGATGTGTAGATAGGTGCATATAATGGTAGATGGGTAGATAGGTAATAGATAGATGATAGAGCTGCTTCTATCATGAACTTGGTTGTCTGCTCTTTGATCACTTGCCAGTGTGGCTTTACCAGACCACAGAGGAAGAGGATCCAGGCAGTCCTGATGATATTTGACAAGCTATGGGAAGATGACAAAGAAGGAAAACTCCCCTTTTTGTGGACTAGGAGTAGGGGATGGGGGGAAGAGGGAGGGATAGTGAGAGTGGAAGGAGTTGAGGGAAGGGACTTCAATCGGAATATATAATGAATAAATTGTGAAAAATAAAAACAAAAAGGAATCCTTTGAAATAGTTCACAAAACTTGCAGTAAGTATAATGTATCCATGCACTTATAGTATTTAAATTGTAAAATTAAACCCCATAATCTTATATACAGAAGCACAAACACATAATGCACAGACACAAACATGGACATACATACATACATACATAGACAGATAGATACACAGACACACAGGTAAACACATACACACACACACACACACACACACAACAGTAGTAAAATTTGAACTCCTTGGCCTGTCTAAAATAAATAAGCTAAGGAAGTAAATACTTATCAGTATAACAAAAGAAAAGCATGGGTTAAATGGATCCTTTCTTCTCAAATGGAAGAGAAATTTCTTGTGATTCTTTTTTTTTATTTTTGAGGGGGGAGTTTGGTATAGTCCAGAAAGATAATATTATCTTATTATCTGAGATGTTTGCCCGTTACAAGAGCCTAAACCCACTTTTCAATTGCTTCAGAATGCAACATTCCTCTAGTCACTTGTATTTGGGATGTGGATCTAGACACATGGCTGTGAGTAGTCAGTTAAGCACTGTGTGGAAAGGAAAAACTCTGGTGTGCTACCCCTCTCTGCTCCCACTACAGGCCCTACAACTCTGTCAAAATGTGTAGAGATCCCAATTCACCATGAAAACCCACCGTGCATAGGTAACTGTGCATTTTGAGTCCTCTGAGATGATTGGCTCTTCTCCTTCACAATGGAGAAGCTCGCAGCCTTCACAGAGGCATCTGCACCCTATTGAATTATTAAATGAAAACCTTAGGGTCTTAAAAACCTACTCTTTGCTCTAAAAATCTTAGCACATACTGTTATTGATTTTTAAAATCATATTTCTCAGATGATTATGAATATAGATACAGAGGACTACACGATGTTTTTATACATCCATTGATGACATGATTATACTAGCTTTAACATAGGGGAAGTTACTTAGGGGTGGAAACTAATTTGGGGGTAGAAGTTGGTGGAGCACTTTGAGATTACAGTAAGTAAAACCATGCTGTTCTCATGTGGCTTACATGCTCAGGCTTGAAATTATCGTTGCACAAACAACAGATGGCCTTATGGGTGGTATATTTATTTCAGGGAGTTGGTGAAAGCTACATTTAAATGTCAGAGACCTAAGTTTCCAGTCTCTATCAGGTCATACTTTGTAAACAACTCTGAAATCTAATAAGTTTTATGATATGATAAGGACAGCGTTAAATACCTCTATTGGTCTGATTGGCAAGGCATCCCACCAGAGCCTTTCCCTAGCCTAAAATAGCTTGACCTTTGTCAATGCCCAGTGCACTGTATTCCATCTGTCATCACGTATTCACAGCAAATAGTTCTCAGTTACTATTCCTTCCGCCAGCATCATAGAACGACCACATTGAAGATTTTATCTGTAATTATAGTTGTTAACACTCTGCTGCATTATCTAACCAGCTGGCAAGGAAAATGTGTATTAAAAGTGACCATATAAGAACACCCTACCCATCTGATCCTTGGATCATATATTATAACTCAGCCCCATACTTGAATGAAGTTACAGGACCAGAAAGCTATATAAATGAATCACATTAACCTAGAACCACACAGCACCACTTCCTCTGAGTTATGTCTCAATATTCAGCCTTAAATTTATACCTAGGGTCCAAATGAGATGAAACATGAAGTATGCTTTCATGGTACTATAAAACAAAGGCAGAATGACTGCCTTCTGGATCATTCAGGGCTCCTGCAGTAAAACATTTTTAAAAAAATAGGAAATATAATGTTTGAATTGCTGTATGGCTTAAGGTCACTTGTGAATAGAAATTACTCGGTTTAATTTAAAGTGTATGTTTCTTTAAGATTTTCAAAGAGTCCAATAAAATTAATAGTACCAAATACACCCCTATGCACCAAGAAATCTATTTCCCTTATACTCTCAATGCTAGGAAGAACTCTAGGTTAAAATAGCAAGTCAAACATATGTGTTGAGCATCTTTGCCCCAGGAAATTTCACAAAATTTTTGACAAAGGAATAACTTATAAAAACTGAAACTTAATAAGTATTGCTAACCCCTCCATTATACAGGTGCTAGCTCAATTTTTCTTTTCCTTCCTCATTTTAAAACAGGATGTGTCTATGCAGTTCAGAATGGCCTTCAGTTCTTTAGGCATTTGAAGATGACCTTGAACTGCTGATTCTCTTTTCTCTACCTCTAAGCTAGCATTACGCACATACATATCCTTAATTTCTTGCCTGAACCAATTAGATATCTGTGTGTGCTACTTGTGCCCACTCAATGAAGTGGGCAACAAAAAAAAAAGAATAATGAGCAAAAGTGATGGGACTTGAAAGAGAAACAACTGAGGAAAGCAAAGTTGAAATTGCATGTGTTGGACAGGGAAGATGGAGTTCTAAATCTCAAGACAGAAAGACCTGCGTTAATATAGGAAGATTAATTAAGGGGTTCTAGTGTCATTCATCAGGTATTGTCCACTTTATTTGAGACAGAGTCTCTCACTGGTCTGGCACTCTTTGGTTAGGCTAGGTTGACCAACCAGCAAGCCACAGAACCCTGCGTATCATTGCTTCCTCAGCCCTGGGGTCATAGGCTTACCTGGCCATGCCTGTATTTTTAAGTGGATGCTCAGGATCCCAGCTCAGGTCCTCATAATTGAATGGCAAACACATTACCTACTGAACTACCACCCTAGTTTCTATTTAATTCATTTTTAATTGTGATATAATAATTATGCCCGTTTATAGGCTACAATGTGATTTTATTCAGTACATGGATAACAATGTATGGTCAAATAATCTAGGTAATTAACATTTTCTCAAATACCATTTTCTGTGTTGAGAACCTTCACACTTCTTGTCTTCCTGACATTGTTTCAAATATATATATATTACAGATGGCATTTACCCAGTGTGCTTTAGAACTCTAGGATTATTCCTCTTATGTAAGTTTATTTGGGAACCCATGATCCAATCTTCATCTGTGTACTTCCTGCCCACACCTCCTGGTCTTTACTGACAATTCTTCTAATTTTTTAGTTTTATTATTTAGTTAATTGTATAAAATGATGTGCTTCATCATAATGTCTTCACACTGCCATTTAATGTGCTCTCATTTCCCTTGCCCTCTACTCTTCAATTTTTATGAAATCAAATTTTAAGGTGCTTGTCTGTTTTTGTAAATATAGGATCCCTTATTTTGTTGCTTTATTTTGAAATATGGATAAACAAGAAAGATAAAATTTTTGAGAAACATCTGAAAAGTGGAATAGAAAAATAAATCTTAAAAAGAAAAATATTATTATTCCAACAGAAAGACACTGAGAGTAAGTGATAGGATTAAAGTAATAGCAATTGAATCCTCAGAGAGCAGAAAGAAGAAAAAGTCTGTGTGGGAGAGAATCCTACAATAGAATAATAAAATCCCTTATAATCAGAGAAAGGGATATAAAAACAAAAGAAAATACAAAAGAGGCAGAGAACATACCACTGTGTGATTCAAGAGACTTAACTGATCAGCTGTTGATATGATCACAGTAAAGGGGGCAAAGATAACAGAGACATCAGAGGAAAGATGACGTTTTATTAGAACTGAATGGCAAAAACCTCAGAATCAGCAAAACAGTGCTAAGCTGCCCATCATGGTGGGTGGGAAAATACATCAAGGGACATTATGTAAGACATTGGCATGCCAAAGGTATAAAAACGAAAGTCCAGCTCCCTGTTTTCTCCCTCTTCTGATGTTCATACCATATGCCTTTCTGAATAAGGATTGAACATCTTACCCAGGGTCCTCCTTCTTGATTAGCTTCTTTAGGTGTACAGATTTTAGTATGTTTATCCTATATTATAGGTCTAATATCCACTTATACTTATAAGTGAATATATACCATGTGTGTCTTTCTCATTCTGGGATACCTCACTCAGGATTATCTCTACTAGTTCCCACCATTTACCTTCAAATTTCATGATTTCCTTGTTTTAAATTGCTGAATAGTGTTCCACTGTGTAAATGTACCACAATTTCTGTATTCAGTCTTCAGTTGAGAGACATCTAGATTGTTTCCAGATTCTAGCTATTATGAATAATGCTGCTGTAAACATAGTTGAGCAAATGCTCTTGTTGTGTACTTGAGCATCTTTTGGATATATACCTAGGAGTGGTATAGCTTTATCTTGAAGAAGGACTATTTCTAATTTTCTGAGAAAGTGCCAGATTGATTTCCAAAGTGGTTGTACAGGTTACATCCCCACCAGCAATGGAGAAGAGCTCCCCTTTCTCCACAACCTCTCCAGCATTCATCATCTTTTGAGTTTTCGATCTTAGCCATTCTGATGGGTGTGAGGTGGAATCTCAGGGTCATTTTGAGTTGCATTTCTTGAATGACTAAGGATGTTCAGCAGGGTATAAAAGGAGAGACTGAGACTCATAACCAAATTTTGGGTAAAGTGCAAAAAACCTTATGGAAGAATAGAGAGATAGAAAGACCTGGAGGGGACAAGAACTCCACAAGAAGACCAACAGAAAAAAAAAAAAACTGGAACTGAGGCATGACTGTAGAGACTGATACTTCAAGCAAGAACCATGCATGGAGAGGATCTAGACCCCTGCTCAGATGAAGCCCATAGGCTGCTCAGTTTCCAAGTGGGTTTCTTAGTAATGGAAGCAGGGGCTGTCTCTGACATGAACTCAGTGGCTGGATCTCTGATCACCTCCCCCTGGAGAGTGCAGTCTTCCCAGGCCACAGAAGAAGATGATGCAGCCAGCCTTGATGAAACCTGATAGTCTAGGGTCAGATAGAAGGGGAGGAGATCCTCCCCTATCAGTGGGCTAGGGAAGCTGCATAGGGGAAGAAAGAGGTAGGGTGGTTCTGGGAGGAGATGAGGGAGGGGGCTACAGTGGGGATAAAAAGTGAAAAAATTGTAGTAAATGAAAGAAAGAAAGAAAGAAAGAAAGAAAGAAAGAAAGAAAGAAAGAAGGAAGGAAGGAAGGAAGGAAGGAAGGAAGGAAGGATGGAAGGAAGGAAGGAAGAAAGAAAGAAAGAAAGAAAGAAAGAAAGAAAGAAAGAAAGAAAGAAAGAAAGAAAGAAAGAAAGAAAAAACTATATAGGGGTAACCCTAGCCAAGCAACTGAAAACTTTTATAATAAAAACTTTAAGACACTGATGAAGATATCAGAATATATCTCCCATGCTTTGGAATATATCAGACATATTCTGATATACATATCTCCCAGAATATATCAGAAAGATCTCCAATGCTCATGGATCAGTAGAATTAGTTAAAAATGGCCATCCTACCAAAAGCAATCTATAGATTCAATGCAAACCCCATCAAAATTCCAACACAATTTTCCATCAAATTTAAAAGAACAATTTTGGGCTTTATATTAAAAAACAAAAATTCAACAAAAGTAAAAATACTCTGAATTTTTAAAAATGCTGGAAGTAACACCGTTCTTAGCCTCAAATTGTACTATACACTTGTAGTAATAAAAACAGCATGGTATTGATGTAAAAATGGATGAAAAATACCACAATTTCTGTATTCATTCCTCCGTTGATGGACATCTGGGTTGTTTCCAAGTTCTGGCTATTACAAATAAAGCTGCTATAAACATGGTTGAACAAATGTCCTTGTTGTGTACTTGAGCAAATTTTGGGTATATACCTAGAAGTGCTATAGCTGGGTCTTGAGGTAGCACTACTCCTAATTGTCTGAGAAAGTGCCAGATTGACTTCCAAAGTGGTTGTACCAGTTTACATTCCCACCAGCAATGGAGGAGGGTTCCCCTTTCACCACAACCTCTCCAGCATGTGTTGTCACTTGAATTTTTTATCTTGGCCATTCTGATGTGTGTAAGGTGAACAGAGGAATGGATACAGAAATTGTGGTATTTTACACAATGGAATACTACTCAGCAATCAAAAAGGAGGAAATCATGAAATTTGCAGGCAAATGGTGGGATCTAGAAAAGATCATTCTGAGTGAAGTATCCCAGAAGGAGAAAGACAAAGATGGTATATACTCGCTTATATAGATCTACAAGATATGATGAACATAATGAAATCTACACACCTAAAGAAGATAATCAAGAAAGCAGACACGGGTGAAGATGATCAATCCTCATTTAGAAAGACAAATGGGATGTGCATTGAACGTATGACAGGAGTCTACCGCAAAAGGCATCTGAAAGACTCTACCTAGCAGTGTTTCAAAGCAGACACTAAGACGCATAATCAAACCCTCGGCAGAGTGCAGGGAATCATATGAAAGAAGGGGAGTTAGTATGATATGGAAAGGATAGGAGCTCTACAAGGACCAAATATATCCGGGCACAGGGTCTTTTCTGAGACTGACACTCAACCAAGGACCATCTATGGATATAGCCTAGAACTTCTGCTTGGATGTGGCCCATGGTAGCTCAGTAACCAAGTAGTTTTCCAAAGTAAGGGGAACAAAGACTATTTCTAACAGGATCTCAAGGTCAGGCTCTTTGACATCCCCACCCCCCCAGGGGAGGAGCAGTCCTGTTAGGCCACAGAGGAGGACTTTGCAGCCAGCCCTGAAGATACCTGATAAAACAGGGTCAAATGAAAAGGGAGGAGGTCCTCCCCTATCAGTGGACTTGGAAAGGGGCAGGGAGGAGACCAGGGAGGGAGTGTGGGGTTGGGGAGGGAATGAAGGAGTAGCGGGATACAGCCAGGACACAGAGTTAACAAAATATAACTAAAAAGAAAAATAAAATTAAAAAAAAAGTAATTCAAAGAATCAAACTTTAAATAAGAAGCCTCAAAAATATCTTAACCAATTTATTTTGCTTATATTTTATCTTACATATGTGATTAATAATAAACTTTTATGAATGAGCAAAAAAAATGAATGAAAAAATTTTGATCAACAAAATTTAATTGAAGAACCAGAGATAAAGTTACATACCTATGGGCACCTAATTTTTGAGAAAGGAGCCAGAAACACAACTGGGAAGAAAGAATGCATCTTCAAAAAAATGGTGCAGATCAAACCCGATGGCTGTATATAGAAGAATCTAAACAGATCCATACTAACTAACCTGCATAAAACTTAACTCCAGAGAGTTCAAAGATCTCAACCTAAGACCAGATACACTGAATCTGATAGAGGAGAATGCGGGAAATATTCTTGAACTGATTGGCAGAGAAATGGGTTCTTTGAACTCGTTAGCACAGGCACTAAGAACAACAATTAAAGCATGGATCTCAGAAAAGTGAGGAGCTTCTGTATAGCAAAGAACAACCACTGAATTTATTATCAGCAGCTTTTTATCAGTGCTTTGAGAACTTCATACAAAGGATTTTGGTCATAATCACTCCCCTCCTCCAATTCTTCCCAGAGGCAACCCCTCCCCCATCCACCTAACTTTGTATGCTTTTTATTTAAACGCTTCAAATTTCTGAGATATAACAATAAAGCACTTAAAAGTACTTAATATTTAACTTTTAAAACATTCATCCAGTAAAAGTTCATAAATCTTATTATTTTATTGCCTTAAGTATGGACAGTACTATAATCTATTATGTCTCCTTTGTCCATCAGGAATCTGAGGAATACTACAGTCCATCATATACAATATTATTTGTCATTTATTAAGCTTAATTTTTATTATTATTATTATTTGTATAGATATGTCTCAAATGTGTTCAGATTTCTGAGTATGTTATAAACTACCTCAGCTGGATTTGGAGGAGCAGTAGCAATCACATATTTATCAAAAGCACAAAATCCATGCAGATACCATAATTAATACTCAACAACAACCCTATGAGATTTGTATTACTATGCCCATTTCACAAATGAAAAACGCATCCAAATGTGTATTGTAAAATTTTCAAGCAAATTAAAGTTAATTGTCCATGAATATTGAGCTAAAGTTTCAAGCCACATTTTTCAGCACAAAGCCCATATTCAACTTCAGTACAATAACATTTCCCTTTCCATAGAAACTATAGTTACCACCACAGACTTGATGAAGGATGTTTTACCAGGTTGTGATTACAGTAGACACATGCTCCTCTAGCCAAGGCCCACTTCGCCATGAAAAAAAAAAAAATGTATAAAGAGACAAAGAGCAAAGAAAAAAATCACAGTATTTGCAAATGTTGCTTTTGTTCTCCTTTCAGAGTGACTCTTCTCTTCCCTGTCAAATCAGCCTAGGAAAATGGACAAATATCTTTAGCTTCAAGGGTCTATTCAAAGAAAGACAGGAAGAAATACTCTTTTCCTGGCTGTCATTCCTGAAATCAGATTTTTGGAGATAACTTGAGCTCAGAAACTTTCCCTCAATCTTTGACATGATGAAAAACTTTGAACATTACCTCTGTGCTGCTGAAGACATGCTCAAAGATCAAAAACTGAAATGTTCTCAAAGTAAAATACTACCATTAAAATTTGTGAGGAAACAATTAAAATGAGTATGTAAAATTAAACTTAATAAGTAAATCTGAAATATTGCAAGTAAGATACTCATGAAATACAAATTCCCATCTAATGGAACTTCTCCAGCTTTCTGGTTCTTACTATCACTTTCTAAAGACAGAAATAAAAGCATGTTCACATAACTCCAGTTATTCCCTGCATGATGGGAAAGTTATTGTAAGAGAGATGTTAGCCTACTAACTATGCTGACATGCAATCTAAGCTTACACTGCTTAACAAAATGAAACGTTATATGTTATTATAACTAGAGAAAGACACTTTACCCTGTAAATCCCTTTTAAATGCTAAAACAATTCTCAGAGGATTTCTAACCTCTATTTACTTTTTATCCTACCCTCACTGGTAAATTCCTATTTATTTATTTGTTTGTTTGTTTATTAAAGTGGTTTGTTGAGGGAACTCTCTATCATCACATATTATTAAAGATGGGTTTTGGTCTGTGGCTAAACACAACACAAAAAAGCCATAATTTTTTCTGAAAAGCACCCCATGATTAGAAAGGGACCAAAACGAACCAGCTCCATCAGTAATTCAATAGATATTTATAATTAGATGGGCTTTATTTAAACTAATAAAGTCTCTCTGCCAAAAAAGTTTGCTCAGCCTTGTTCTCTGTTGGCAAGTCCCTATTTGCTTTCTAAATTTCCATTCAGCTATATTCAAACATTTTTTAGAATTTATTATTAGTTTGTCTTATCTCTAGAGAAATTATATAAATGTAAAGCTCCCAATAAGGCTCAATTGGTCATTTTTATTGACCTGAAAACTGAGTCAAGACTACATTTTCATTTTCAAATGAAGAAGAGGGCACACTGAGTTTAAGTGAATTGATAAGGTCAAATCATAAAAAAAAAAACTTATGCATATATATTTACAAATTCTAGGTTTTTACTTTTAATTTTTTTAAAGCTGTGAGGGTTTTGGTTGTCAAACATTGCTAAAAAATAGACATCTCAGAACCCACGAAATGAAAATGAAAATGAAAAAAGTATGAAAACATAAGTAATCATAAAATAAATAAGTAATCACAAAATCAAATCAACTTTAAGCAACTACAAAGGTTATAACCAAACTACAGTTCTAACATCTGTCCATGTTCGATCCAGGAGCTATAAAGAGACATGAATAACCTCTGCATGTACTATTTTCTAAGAAGAGTAGTAGCTTTTCGAATCATTTGAATAACTTGCTCCTTCAATGTTCGCACCTTGGGTAGTATACAGCCAGAGACTCTTTTTGAAATTATTCTTGCTTCCAATAATTAATGTAGCTCTTCATAAGGTCTTATAGAAGCAGCATCTTAAGAAAGAGTGAGGAGTTGCAAGATGAGTCCAAGGATAAAGGCACCTGTCCCACCACAACCCTGACAACTCAAACCCATCCTCAGAACCCAACTAAAGACAGTAGGAGAGAACTGACTCCACAACACTAGCCTGCAAAAAAACTCATCTAGCCTTCAAAGACACTGACACACACACAAAAACAAAAGAATAAAAAATATGAATTCTATATTCCAAAATGCATACCATAAACCCAAGATATCTCAAGAACAAACTCTGAATATTGATTTTTCTCCCAACCATTCCAATTTTTATGATAATGGTTATAGACAATAGAATCTATGTGAGTCGCTGACAAGGAGCACTGAATTTTTCTTCACTGCATGTTTTTTTAATGAATTACAAACAGAATATTCTGAATCTTTCCAGGTACAGTGAGAAAGTTCAATGAGGACCTACCTATGCAGTGCATTCTCTCCCTTCTATACATGCAAACCAGCACATATTTCTGTATCAGGCTCCCTGATACTCCCAGTAAGGATGCAATGGAAATGGTACTCTGTGTCCACCCACCCCAGCTGGCCAAATACACACTCTCCCTTTTTCCATTTTTGAGCATATTGGTCCTGACATTTCTCCTCACAGTGAGAAAACTCCAGATACTTTTCAGCAATTCTTCAAAGCAGTTGAAAATAAACATGTGAATAAGTAGGAAAAAGAAGAAAAAGAATGAAGACCACAAAACCACTAACGTTATTGAGATCATTCATTGGTCTCATAAATATTCATTATGTCTGTTCTGTATTAGGACAGGTGACTTGAGTACCAGAGATGAAAGATACAGCTTGTCATTTTAAGGAGAGTGAAATGGTCCTAAACCACACATATCTGTTTCTGAAATAAGATCAGAGGACAAAAATCCTCAGATGGTAGATATTCGCTCCTTCTTTTCCTTTCTTGCTACTGACCAGAGGCTGAGATTCTCAATCCAGTTAGTATGACTTTAGTAAGATACATAATATCTGCTTGCCCAGTGTCTTCATTAATAAGATGAAGGAGGAAATAGCATGTTTAATAGTTACTCTAAGTATTAAGTTAGCTGATGGATGTGAAACACAATGCAGAACTGTGCAAAATATAGGATACAATTTCAGAAAAGTGATAGTGGCATTACAATTTTATTATAATCTCAGATCTTTGTATCTTTTAGTGGTTGATGCAGAAATCACAAGAAACCATGACATACAAGTTCCAAGGCCTAGATGGAAAAAGAGGTGGCTTGTGTGTGGTTCTAAGTTAGATTCTTGGCATTACAGAATACAATTTGGATATAAGAAAAACTTTAAAAATCATGACACAGCTAGATGCAATCAAGAGATATAAAAATTATGTATATTGTATGACAAAACTTTCTTTAAACATTGTATATATACCAAGAAGGCCATAAGAATATGTAAGAAAACATCTATGACCACTTTGTACAATTAGAATTCCTTTAATTTTAATATTTTTCTTAGTGCTTTCACATTTTCCAAAAATTTTATAGATAAGTAACTGTATTCATAATGAAGAAAAATGGGTTTTATGAAATGACCAGGGAGCTTGCCTGGCACTGACTTGGGCCTTCTGCACATATGTTATATTAGTTTAGTTTGGTCTTCTTGTGGGACTCCCAACAGTGGGAGTAATCGCTATCTCTGACTCTGTATCCTGCCTTTGGGACCCTTTCCTCCTATTGGGTTGCCTTGTATAACCTTAATAGAAGGGAAGCTGCATAGTCTTACTGCAACTTGGTATGCCATGGCTGGTTGATATCTATGGAGGCTGGCCATTTTCTGAAGAAAAACAGAGGAGGGGTACACTGGAGGGAAGGCTGGGGCTTGGAAAGAGCAGGGAGGGAAAAACTGCTCTCCGGATTTAAAATAAATATATTTTTTAAAGTATGCCAGTTTTTTAAATGTAGATTTGTATCTCAACAGTACATGTTTTGGATATTGAGTCTTCTGTGGATTCCTGGTGGAAAGCAACAATCACAGGTTCTCTGCTGGCCCATGAAAGTAAGAGGTACTTTCAGGGACTAAAAGGCAACACACAACTATAAAGAAAGAAATGGGCCCACAAGCTCTACACAGGGATACTACCAGACTGTATTGTGGAAAACAAGGTAATGAAAAGTACCCCACTCTACATCTGTTTGTGAAGAAGGTCCTGGGATTTTCGGGTGTACTAAATATGCACCTCAATTTTTGGCAGAATGATTGTTTTAGCAATATTATTTCTATCAACCTGTAGACATGAGAGGGCTCTCTAACTTATAGTGTCTTCCTCAATTTTCTTGGAGATTTAAAGACTTCACTACAGAGGTCTTATGCCTCTTTGCTTAGTTTAATTCCTGGCTTTTTTTTTTCCATTGAGGTTGCTGTAAATGTGAATGTGCCTGTGATATTTCGCTCAGTGTGTCTTTTCTATTGAAAGGTTACTGATATTTGTAAGTTGAGTTTATACCATGTCACTGCTCAACTTGTTGATAATTTCTGTAAGGTTTAAGGTGTAATTCTGGAGTTTGTTATACATGTATTTGGTTTGCAATTGTTTTATTGAGGAATTTTGCATCTATGTTCATGAGGAATATTGGTCTTTTGTTTTGTTGCTGTTGCATCTTTACTTAGTTTAGTGCTAGCCTGAGAGAGGTTTTCTAAAGGGTTTGGAAGTGCTTGCTCCTCAGCCCAATCCCATACTCCTGTCCCAGCCCTAGGGTGGAGCATATATACTAAAAGGAAGAGCATAAAGTAAGTTTTCTTTTTTACCACACTCCTGGGGTTACACCACCAGAAATTTCAGGATGTCAGTCATTCCAGTGTCAGGCAATTCTCAGAGAGATGAGTACAATAGGCACAGTAAGTGGGCCAGAACTTGGTCGGGAGTCATAACAGGTACCATGGGTCCTGAAACACAACAGTTCTCAGAGGCCACATGAGCATCCTCCAATGGAAACTCAATATATTGGTGTGAAAAACAGCAGTTCTAGACTTTCTACATGGCAGACACTTGAGCTTATTGAGCTAAAACATAATGTAGTGTGTCTGTCACTTTGAGACTATTTCTGCTCAGCGTGTGTGGCTTAGGTTATTTTAATTGTATTTCTTTTTTGTAAAAGCACTTTAGATTTTAATACATAAATATTTTAAGTGTATTATTATAATGTTTCACCTCCTACCTATTATTTTGAAGCAGTAATATTTTTTTTCACTGATTTTCAGTGAAGGGTAAGAAGTAAAAAGTGCTCAGTATATTTTTTTAGGGAACACAAAGTTTACTATCATGAGTAATTCCCCACTGAGCACCAATCTGACATATGGATAATACGTCCTTTGACCAGACTCTGGTTTAGAAGCCACAAGGCTGCAAGATGTTGCTTCCAAATGCTTGTCTCTTGGGTAATACACAATAATGCAGGAGTTGGACTTCACGCTTGAGTGAGAAATCACTAACTCTAGAATAAAGAAAATTTGGAAGCTCAAATTTGACACTCTCAGCTCAATTACTATTGGTTTCCTGCTATATTGAATAATTTTTAGTTAAGTGAATGTTTAATAAACATGCCGACACATGGTTCTTAGTGAATACTGTCTTTCAAAAGATCTATAAAATTACTTATTATGATGAAAGTTGCTGTAACTCAAAACTTGATTAAAATTCATTTTGCAGATTTTTTTTCCAAAGCTAGCTTATTAACTATACAAGGCACCAGGTGCATCAAATAAATTAGACATTGCCATCTATCCAACAACTCAATTTGACTATTAGGTCTGTTTCAGAACCTCTTCTTTGGAAACAACAAACTCATCAGAGCAAGAGAAAACTCTACAGAAGATTTACAGGAAGAAAATCTCAGAAAAGCATGACTGAGCCAAGTGGCAACATTAGGAGAGACCAGATGATACATACAGTAGGTTACAACCTTTCCATATGTATTAAGAAGTAAGATTCATTGTGTACAGGATTAAAAATTATATGCTTCCAGAACACATGTATTTGAATGTTTCCATCAGAAACATGCCTTTCAGCAAAGTCGAAAAGAAAAATTATATTTTTGGAGTCAGGCATTTTGAAAATTATGCCCAACAATTAATGATTGCTTTATTTAGTAAGTCTTTTCAAATTGTTTGCCTGATTAAAGTTAGTGGTAGGATATTTTCTGATAATTGTTTTTTTAATGAAACCAGTGACCTTCTACTTGACCTTTACTTTCCTCTCCACTATGTTTTTCAGTTTTGAGTTCAGTGTTCTGGAATTATTCATGGGTTATGATACATTGTATTCAACACAAAGATAGAATTGTTATTCCCTGAATAGGCTAAATTGGTTCCAGTTTGAATTTTTTCTTTTACTTCCCAGAATGCTGACACCCACAGATTGGTCAAAATTGAGCTGTCTACCAAAGTCATGTGTTCTCAATATTTTAGCACAGTATCTCAGTCACTTTGGGTGGGAAATTATTCCCTCTGCTGGAATACAGTGTGTGCGCTAACTGGCATCGGTCAGGAAATTCTGAATGTCAATGCTATCACTAATATCCAGACTTCCCTTTCCTCCACAGTCCTTGTTGTAGACATTAAAGGCTTTGGAGGAGACACACTGTATACTATAGAAGACAGACTTTATTGCATACCGGGGTACACTCTCAATGGATGAGAACAGATGATAAGAAGACAGACAGATGATCCTGCCTACAATCAGACAGGCTATTGACCATTTTTAAACTCTCTAGAACAAGCAAGTTTTCCTGAAGGATTTTGTTTTGTCCAGGAGACTGGCAGCGTATTTGGCTGACTCCTCTAGGAGAAAGCCCAGCGATATGTATCACAGATTGGTGTGTCTTTGTGCATTATTGAAAGCCTCCTGCTATGAAGTAATCTTATCAAGTTTAAGTTTCCTGGAGACAAGGCTATGTCGTTTTCATCAATGGCCTTTCAGAAAAGCAAGTATGTCACAGTACCTTCAAAGATGACAAATATGACTCAAATCCCATTCTGATGACCGGAAATCATACACTGCTTCAGCCTTCAGGTTTACAAACTGTTGACTAGTCTCCAGGTCTTCTAATAAAAGAAAATATTTTTACTGAAAAGCCTACTCTCATACAGTTTGGGGGAGAGTAATAACTTGGGCATCTGGCACTGTCCTTAGATAAGACTGTTTGGCCCACAGGATTGATACCCAGGGAGCTTCATCACGAATTCCGGAGGCACCAACACATGCACGTGCACATGGATTCAAGCTGTACTAACAAAAGCGTAATGTTTCCATAACGGGATTAATTATTATTGACATGTGGAAGATGGAAGGGTCCATCCTCCTTAACGATCAAGAAGGAAGCAAGTACCAGGAGACAACCAAAAGTGAGCAACTGTCCTCATCTCTGACATGAATCATTCCGGAAATGGTGATTAATGTTTTATGCTTGCCTACTTCTCCTTCCAGTCAAATTAAATTAACAAACATCAAGTTACTCATGAGGCTGCATTTCTATGACCTTCTCAAAGGCTAGTTTACTATTTATGGATGTGGTTAGATGCTGTGCTTTTTACATCTTGTTAATGGCCTTGATAATGGTAAAGACAGTCCGTGTTGCTGTGTTTTCTCCATTTAGTGAGCTTTGTCTTTGTCTCTCCTGGGGCAGCATGGGTTCTGATTGAACAAAAAGAACCTTTTTCATGCACTTCTCTTCTAGCCTCTGTTAAATACATACATGCTTCTCCTTTCAACACAGCAGCCTCATGAGCGTTGTGCTTTTGGTAAGGTGACATTTCCATTTGAAATCAGACATACATGCAATTATTAAATATGGCAGGTTGACTATTCTCGCTTGCCATGCTTTTACAAACCTCAGATAACACCATTTCTGCTGCCTGGATATTAGGATTGGTTATAAATCATTTCTCTTGAACACCTGCAGGACAGCATTCCCTTTGAATCTTCCAGCAGAAAGTTGTGATATACAGCTTGCAGCTGCCCTAAATGCTAACAAAATGTGTGTGAGCCTTGCTCTTTAATAAGAAGCTCTGTGTTTTGAGTGTCTGAGGTCCAAAGTAGAAAAGACTTCTGTCCATTATCTGAGTAATATGGTCAGTTCTTCATCTCTCTAAATCTCCATTAGAAAAGTCTTGAGCTAATTATTTACAAAATGGTGTGGTGGGTAGAGCGTAACAAATTTAGAGTTAAAACATCCCACATATAGTAAACATTCAATGGATGTTAGCTGCTGTTAAATATGTTAAATTTGCAACTGTCATATCTTAATAAATTCTGCTCAGCTATGTAGTTCTATACTGCTGCATTGCTGTGTTAGTAAACTCAGCAGCCTTAATTCACAATATGACTAGGCATATTTAAGAATTCATAAAATGAGAATGGCAGTTCAGGCCAAAAAATCTTAGCCCTTGAGGCAAAAGAATTTTCACAAATTTGAACGCAGGCTAGGCTCCATATGAGATTCTATCTAAAACAATGAATTCATAATTCATAATATGATAAACTAACAATCACTTAAGTGAAACAAAAATAAGATGTGTTTCGGATCACACTCTCAGAAGAGTAGTGGCAATAGTTACAATGAAGCAAAGAACAGAAATTATTTAAAACAGAAAGCAAACCACAAGTAGATTTAGGTGATATTTACACATATATTCTATAAAAGCAAAAAACAAGCATAAGTTGAAGTGGCAATATCCATGTAGCCATTGGGGGAAAAAAGGACCAATTTCAGAATATGACTTTGTTCTATGTTATCTTAAAGAAATTATTATATTCTTAAAAATTACATTTCAATGATTACATTTTATGGATTTTTCTTCCTTTTAATGAGAATGAAATAAAAATTGTCATGTATGGTACTCTACCTTTCTTAATTTGTATGTATGTGTGTTCATATTCATATGGATGTAGGTGCATTCATATGCAGGTGTGCACATCGCATGCAGGTGTGCGCATGTATGTGCAGATCAGAGGATCAGAGGATGACCTTGGGTTTCATCCTCAGGAGAGCCATCTACCTTCGTTGAGGTGGTTTCTCCCATTGATCTGTAACTCAGTAATTAGGCTAGCCTGGCTGGCTAGCAAACTTCAGCAACCCTCCTCATGTGCCTCCACAGCACTGAGATTACAAGTACATAACCACCATGCCATGCTTTGTTTGTGAATGGAGGAACCCAAATTCAAGTCCTTAAGCTTACAACACACTTTACCAACTGAGCAATGTCCCCCAGACCTTCCTTTTATAAATTTTCACAGTGCATTGATTCTATTTATACAAGGAAGCATATGTGATAACAATTATGAGCATGCCAGAACAAGGAGAGACGAAGACGAAGATGCTGCACCAAAGTCACAGTGGGTCCTATGGGAACATTCTGGTAGGGCGGTCTCATTGTATTTCATTGCATGTTTACCTTATTTGCAACTTCTAAATAAAGCACTAATGAAAGAACATTTTCTCCATGTTTCTCACTCCACATATACAATAACATGACATTCATCATCACTTAAGAAGATAAAATGACATTTACAATTCAATGTTCATTTCTTCTAACTTACAGGCTATATTTGCCCAATGGCTTACTTATATTTTTATGTTCATTTACTTTTGATATTGTTTGTTCTTTTTTATAATTACTTTTATTTTTTACATTAATTATAATTTATTCACTTTGTATTCCAGCTGTAGCCCCCTCCCTCATTCCCTTCAAACCCCACCCTCCCACCCTTATCTCCTCCCATGTCCCTCCCCAAGTCCACTGATAGGGGAAGTCCTGCTCTGCTTCCATCTGACCCTAGCATTTCAGATCTCATCAGAACTGACTGCATTGTCTTCCTCTGTGGCCTGGTAAGGCTATTCCACCACCAGGAGGAGGTGATCAAAGAGCCAGCCATTGAGTGCATGTCAGAGACAGTCCCTATTCCCCTTACTAGAGAACCCACTTGGATACTGAGCTGCCATGGGCTACATCTGAGCAGGGGTTCTAGGTTATCTCCATGCATGTTCCTTGGTTGGAATATCAGTCTCATAAAAGACCCCTGTGCCCAGATATTTTGATTCTGTTGCCCTCCTCGTAGAGCTCTTCTCCCCTCCAGGTCTTTCATCTCCCCCTTCTTTCATAAGATTCTCTACATTCTGCCCAAAGTTTGGCTATGAGCCTCAGCATCTGCTTTGATAACCTGCTGGGTAGAGTCTTTCAGAGGCCCTCTGTAGTAGGTTCCTGTCCAGTTCCTTGTTTTCTCCCTCTTCTGATATCCATTCTGTTTAACTTTCTGAGTGAGGATTGATCATCTTACCCAGGGTCCTCCTTCTTGCTTAGCTTGTTTAGGTATACAGATTTTAGTATGTTTGTCCTATATGTCTCATATCCACTTATAAGTGAGTATATACCATGTGTGTGTTTCTGCTTCTAGGATATTTCATTCAGGATGATCCTTTCTAGTTCCCACCATTTGCCTGCACATTTCATGATTTCCTTGTTTTTAATTGCTGAGTAGTATTCCATTGTGTAAATGTACTATAATTTCTCTATCCATTTCTCCACTGAAGGACATCTGGGTTGTTTCAAGGTTCTGGCCATTACAAATAAAGCTGCTACAAGCATGATTGAGCAAATGTCCTTGTGTAGTTGAACATCTTTTGGATATATGCCTAGGAGTGGTATAGCTGGATCTTGAGGTAGCACTATTCCTAATTGAGAAAGCGCCAGATTGATTTCCAAAGTGGTTTTACAAGTTTACATTCCCACCAGCAATGGAGAAGGGTTCCCCTTTCTCCACAACCTCTCCAGCATGTGCTGTCACTTGAGTTTTTGATCTTAACCATGTTGATGGGTGTAAGGTGAAATCTCAGGGTCATTTTGATTTGTATCTCCCTGTTGGCTAAGGATGATGAACATTTAAGTGTTTCGCTGCCATTCTATATTCCTCTACAGAGAATTCTCTATTTAGCTCCGTACCCCATTTTTTAATTGCATTGCTTGCTTTGTTGCTTTTTAACTTCTTTAGTTCTTTATATATCCTGGATATTAGCCCTCTGTCAAATATAGGGTTGGTGGAGATCCTTTCCCAGTCTATAGGCTGTCATTTTTTTCTTATGACTGTGTCCTTTGCTTTACAGAAGCTTTTCAGTTTCATGAGGTCCCATTTGTTGATTATTGATCATAGAGCCTGTGTTGCTGGTGTTCTGTTCAGGAAGTTGTCTCCTATGCCAATGAGTTCAAGGCTCTTCCCCACTTTTTCTTCTAACAGATTTAGTGTGTCTGCTTTTATGTTGAGATCTTTGATCCACATGGACTTTAGTTTTGTGCAGGGTGATAAATAGGGATCTATTTGCATTTTTACATGTAGACATCCAGTTAAACCAACACTATTTGCTGAAAATGCTGTCTTTTGTTCCATTGTATGGTTTTGGCTTCTTTGTCAATAATCAAGTATCTGTAGGTATGTAGCTTTATTTCCAGGTCTTCTATTCCATTTGATCCCTCATTCTGTTACACTGCTAATACCATGCAGTTTTTATTACCTTTGCACTGTAGTACAGCTTGAGGTCAGGGATGGAGATGCCTGCAGATTATCTGTTGCTGTACAGGATTGTTTTGGCAATTCTGGGTTTTTTGTTTTTTCACATAAAGTTGAGAAGTATTCTTTCAAGGTCTGTAAAGAACTATGTTGATATTTTGATGGGAATTGCATTGAATCTGTATATTGCTTTAGGCAGAATGGCCATTTTCATTATTAATCCTACCTATCCATGAGCATGGAAAATCTTTCCATCTTCTGATATCTTCTTCAATTTCTTTCTTCAGAGACTTGAAGATTTTTCAAAACAGGTCTTTCACTTGCTTGGTTAGAGTCCTACCAAGGTACTTTATGTTATTTGTGGCTATTGTAAAAGGTGTAGTTTCCCTAATTTTTTCTCAGCCCTTTGTCTTTTGTATACAGGAGGACTACTAATTTTTTTGAGTTAATTTTGTATCCAGCCACTTTGCTGAAGGTGCTTATCAGCTGAAGGAGTTCTCTGGTTAAATTTCTTGGGTAGCCATGTATGCTATCATATCATCTGCAAATAGTGATACTTTGATTTCTTCCTTTCCGATTTGTATCACCTTTATCTCCTTTAGTTGTCTTATTGCTCTAGCTAGGACTTCAAGAACTATGTTGAAGAGATAAGGAGAGAGTGGACAGCTTGCCTTGTCCCTGATTTCAGTGGGATTGATTTTAAAAAGTTTCTCTCTGTTTAGTTTGATGTTGGCTTTATGCTTGCTGTATATTGCCTTTACTATGTTTAGGCATGTACCTTGTATCCCTCATCTCCCCAAGATTTTAAACATAAATTGGTGTTGGATTTTGTCAAATGCTTTTTGGCATCCAAGATGATCATGTGGTTTCTCTCCTTCAGTTTGTTTATAAGGTGGATTACACTGATGGATTTCCATATATAAAAGTACTTAATCACTTTATTAATGTGTAATCAATGATCAACAAATTGCTTCAAACCCCAGTGCCTATAAACACCTTTTGGTTACTTATTTAAGACAGGGTCTCATTTTGCTCAGACTAAACCTCAGACTTGCCATAGAGCTAAGGCTGCTCAGAGACGTACGGGAATGATGGGCATGTAGCACCATGTTTAGCTTAGAGCTATTTTACTTCACAATTCATCAATATGACTAACAAGATGCTTTAGAATGATTTACACAAAATCAGAAACGAAGGCCAAATGCAGTTAGAAGATGAAAAGCTTATTTATTTATTAAGATACAATGTAAGAACACAAAAATTAATGTCTTGGAGATACATGGAAAAGTAAACTTATCTTAATTGAGAGAATGCAAACAAATATCTATGCCAAGTGCAATTTGAAAAGAGAAGAAGATACTAAAAAATAAAGAAAAACCAGTGTCAACTTTCTTTTAAATTAATTAGAGAAAGTTTTAAATTAATACTACAATATATCCACTGTAATTATATGCCAGATACTAAATCAAGACTCTCTGGTTGCCAGGGATTGAAGGTGATCCTTCTAAAAGAGGAATCAAAAAGAAAATATGATTTATCCCCACTTGTAAATAAAATAAATAAATGAGCAAAAATTAGAGGATCAAGAAGAGGTGAAATTCTATGTGAAGGCAAATTGCTCCAAGACTTTAAGGAACATAATTGCAATTTTAAAAGTAAAAACATTTGGAAATAATTGGGTTTTTTAAATTCAAATAAGTAATGTTATTTCAGCCCATGTGTTTATTATTCATTGTCACTTAACTATGGACAAGCATAATAACCTGTTCTGAAATGAAAATAGATTTTGTTTACTTTTTAGTCGGTACTCTCCATTGTAAAGCTCCTATTAGGATGAGTAATGTTTGGGCTAGGACTTGTAGCCATACTTCACTTGACTATGCAACAATCATACTTTTGCAAGTGATTTTAACATTAAGAGAAGTTTATGATGGTTTCTCAAAGCAATGTGTGTTATAATTGGCTCTATGGTCATGGTGACAAATTGGGTCGAAGAAAGTACTTGTTGAAAATGTAGGAATGTAACTTATAAAAATCTTCTTCTGGACACATGGCAACTATTTTGCTGGTTAGACTAATTGTCCCAAAAACGTTTAAGCTGATAGTTAATTTTTAACTACAAATTATTAAGAATCACAAGAAATTTCATAATAGCTCCTTTTCTTTTGGCATACATGAGATATGAACTCAATGCAGGCTTACAGTGCTTTAGGTAAGCCTGGTGAAGATTTTTTCACTTGAGTCTCTGATGCAGAGAGTGGAGTTAGGTAGAAAGGGGAGACATAGTTTGAGGTCATTTTCCCAGGGTTTTGGCTTGAATGATCACTACATTTTGTATATGCCTTAGAAAAAGCCTTGGGCTGGAAAGATGGCTCAGAGGTTAAGAGCACTGTCTGCTCTTCCAGAGGTCCTCAGTTCAATTCCCAGCAACCTCATGGTGGCTCACAACCATCTATAATAAGATCTGGTGCCCTCTTCTGGCCTGCAGATGTACATGCGAATAGAGCACTCATGTAAAATAGAGAAATCTTTGAAAAAAAAAAAAAAGAAAGAAAGAAAAGAAAAAAGCCTCTAGACGGCTATACATATCAAGTGATTCAGAAATTTATTCTGACTTCTGGTTACAAGTCCGTAAATCTGGGGTTCCAAGATGGCAGCAAACAGAGCGCACCGTTTTGGAGAGGCAGAGGACATGAATCTCCGAAATTGGTGAGTGGAGAGGCAATCGAAACTAGAATTTGGACTTTTGGGCTTTCTAAAGGAGAGGGGACATCGCAGAAGCATGGAGTGCTTGTAGATTTAGATCGGGAGCGGACCTCTCTGAGAACGAAGTGGGGCACTTGCCTTGTCCGGTCCTCTGGTTCAGGGAAGCCTGCACACAGCACCAGGCAGGTGAGCGCAAGCTCACAGCCTGGGGACTAAGACAGCAGAGACAGTGCTCCAGGCCCAATAGGCTGTAACCGCTTGCTGAACAACACCCCTCAGACACACATCTGAGGAGCCCATGCCCCAGGCCCCTCCTAAGGCCCTCTTGCTGAGCTCTGGAACCGAGAGCATCCGCTCCCCTCCACCCCGCGGGACAGGATCCCTCCACAAGAAGCACAGTGGATCTCTAGTACCTCCGGAAATCCCGCCCTGCCAGAGTGCACACACCTCCAGAAAATCTGCCCCGCAGTAGCGCACACATCTCTGGAAACCCAGTCACACCAGAGTGCACACAACTCCGGAAACCCTACCACACTAGAGGAATGCACACACCTCCGGAAACCCCCACACAGCAGAAAGCACCCACTGCCAGTGCCAGACCCCAGGCCCAACCACAGAGCGCCAACCACAGAGACTCAGTTCTGCAATACAATCCTTCCTGGATCCCAAATCCGCAAAGTTCAGTGCCAAGGGCCCAAGACAGCAGAGGCGGGGCTTCAGGCCCCTCAGCAGTGGCAGAGAGCTGTGACAGCCCGCTGAATGCCACGCCTCAGAGCACACATCTGAGAAGCCCACACCCGGCCTAGTGCCCTCTTGCCGAGCTCTGGACCCTCGGAGTGCAACCCACCACCACCATCACCTGGTCCCGCCAGAGTGCATGCACCACCAGAAAACCCACCCCACCAGAGCACATGCCTAAAGAGTGCCAGCCACAGCAATGAACAAGCAATGAATCACAGTAACACCACGAACTCCACAATAATAGGAAATAACATTCAATGGTCACTATTATCTATCAACATCAATGGACTCAACTCTCCAATAGAAAGACACAGACTAACAGAATGGGAGCAGAAACAGGATCCAACATTCTGCTGTATCCAAGAAACACACCTTCGCAACAAAGATAAACACTACCTCAGAGTAAAAGGCCGGAAAACAGTTTTTCAAGCAAATGGACACAAAAAACAAGCAGAAGTGGCTATCCTAATATCAAATAAAATAGGCTTTCAGTCAAAACTAATCAAAAAAGACATAGAGAGGCACTACATTCTCATGAAAGGAAAAATCCACCAAGAAGACATCACATTCTGAACATCTATGCCCTAAATACAAGAGCACCTACATTCGTAAATGAAACATTATTAAAGCTTAAATCACACATCAACCCCAACACCTTAATAGTGGGAAACTTCAACACCCCACTATCACCAAGGGACAGATCATCTAGACAGAAGCCAAACAGGGAAATAAAGGCACTTACAAACGTCCTAATTCAAATGGACCTAATAGATGTCTACAGGACTTTTCACCCAAACTCAAGAGTATACCTTCTTTTCAGCACCTCATGGAATGTTCTCCAAAATAGACCATATAGTTGGTCACAAAGCAAGCCTCAACAGATACAAGAAGATTGAAATAATCCCCTGTATACTATCTGACCACCATGTACTAAAGCTGGACCTGAACAACAATGGAATTAGCAAAAAGCCTACATGCACATGAAAACTTAACAACTTACTTCTCAATGACAGCTGGGTTAAGGAAGAAATAAAGAAAGAAATTAAAGACTTCCTAGAATTCAATGAAAATGAAGGCACAACATACCCAAGTTTATGGGACAGAATGAAAGCAGTACTTAGAGGAAAACTCATAGCACTAAATGCCTTTAAGAAAAAATTTGTAACATCTCATACAAACAACTTAATGTCTCAACTGAAAGCCCTAGGAAAAAAAAAAGAAGAAGCAGAAACACCCAAGAGGAGCAGACGGCTGGAAATAATCAAACTCAGGGCTAAAATCAACCAATTAGAAACAAATAAAACAATTCAAAGAATCAATGAAACCAGGAGCTGGTTCTTTGAGAAAATTAAAAATATAGACAAACCCTTAGCCAAACTAACTAAAAGGCAGAGAGAAACTATCCAAATCAGCAAAATCAGAAATGAAAAGGGGGACATAACTACAGAAAATGAGGAAATCCAAAAAATCATTAGGTCATACTACAAAAACCTATATGCCACAAAGTTCGAAAATCTAAAAGAAATGGACAATTTTCTTGATAGATTCCATCTACCAAAATTAAGTCAAGACCAGGTAGAAAGATTGAACAACCCTATATCCCCCAAGGAAATTGAAGCAGCCATCAACAACCTCCCTTCCAAAAAAAGCCCAGGGCCAGATGGTTTCAGTGCAGAATTCTACCAGACCTTCAAAGAAGGGCTAACTCCAATTCTTTCCAAATTATTCCACAAAATAGAAACAGAAGGAACATTACCAAACTCATTCTATGAAGCCACAATCACCTTAATACCTAAACCACACAAAGATCCAAAAAAAAAAAAGAAAAGAAAAAACAGAACTTCAGACCGATCTCTCTTATGAACATTGATTCAAAGAGCAAAGATACTCAATAAAATACTTGCAAACCAGACTTTCAAAGCAGATGCTGAGCCTGATGGCCAACTATTGGGCATAGTGAATGGAATTTTATGTAAGAAGTGGGAAATAGTAAGAGGACAGGGTCTCCACAAGGAGAGCAACAGAACAAGAACATTTGAACACAGGGTACTTCCCAGAGACTCATACTCCAACCAAGCACTATTCATGGAGATAACCTAGAACCCCTGCATAGATGTAGCCCATGGCAGTTCAGTGTCCAAGTGGGTTCCATAGTATTGGAAAGAGGGACTGCCTCTGACATAATCTGATTGGCCTGCTCTTTGATCACCTCCCCCTGAGGGGGGAGCAGCCTTACCAGGCCACAGTAGAGGACAATGCAGCCACTTTTGATGAAACCTGATAGACTAAGATCAGAAAGGAGAGGAGAACCTCCCCTATCAGTGGACTTGGGGAGTGGCATGCATGCAGAAAGGGGAGGGAGGGTGGGATCCGGAGGGGAGGAGGGAGGGGCTTATGGGGGATACAAAATGAATAAAGTGTCATTAATAAAAAATTTAAAAAAAAAATACTTGCAAACCGAATCCAAGAACACATAAAAGATATTATCCACCATGACCAAGTAGGCTTCATCCCAGGCATGCAAGGGTGGCTCAATGTATGGAAATCCATCAATGTAATCCACCATATAAACAAACTGAAGGAGAAAAACCACATGGTCATCTCCCTAGATGCCGAAAAAGCATTTGACAAAATCCAACGCCCATTCATGTTTAAAGTCTTGGAGAGATCAGGGATACAACGCACATACCTAAACATAGTAAAGGCAATATACAGCAAGCCTATAGCCAACATCAAACTCAACGGAGAGAAACTTAAAGCAATCCCACTAAAATCAGGAACAAGACAAGGCTGCCCACTCTCTCCATATCTCTTCAACATAGTGCTGGAAGTCCTTGCTAGAGCAATAAGACAGTTGAAGGAGATCAAGGGGATACAAGTTGGAAAGGAAGAAGTCAAAGTTTCACTATTCACAGATGATATGATAGGTATACCTGAGTGACCCCAAAAACTCAACCAGAGAACTCCTTCAGCTGATAAACACATTCAGCAAAGTGGCTGGATACAAAATTAACTCAAAAAAATCAGAAGCCCTTCTGTATACCCAAGACAAAAGAGTCCAGAAAGAAATCAGGGAAACAACACCCTTCACAATAGCTACTAATAACATAAAGTACCTTGGGGTGACTCTAACCAAGCAGGTGAAAGACCTGTTTGAAAAAAATCTTCAAGTCTCTGAAGAAAGAAATCGAAGAAGACATCAGAAGTTGGAAAGATCCCCCTTGCTCATGGATTGGTAGGATTAACATAGTGAAAATGGCCATCCTGCCAAAAGCAATCTACAGATTTAATGCAATTGCCATCAAAATACCTACACAATTCTTTACAGACCTTGAAAGAAAAATTCTCAACTTGATATGGAGAAACAAAAAACGCAGAATTTCCAAAACAATCCTGTACAACAAAAGATCCTCCAGAGGTATCTCCATCCCTGATCTCAAGCTGTACTACAGAGCAATAATAATAAAAACTGCATGGTACTGGCATAGAAACAGAAAGATGGATAAATGGAACTGAATAGAAGACCCAGAAAAAAACTCACACACCTATAGATACTTGAATTTTGACAAAGAAGCCAAAACCATTCAATGGAAAAATACAGCATCTTCAACAAATGGTGCTGGTCCAACTGGATGTCTACATGCAGAAAAATGAAAATAAATCCATATTCATCACCCTGCACAAAACTAAAGTCCAAGTGGATCAAAGACCTCAATATAAAACCAGATACTCTAAATCGGTTAGAAGAAAAAGTGGGGAAGACCCTAGAACTCATTGGCACAGGAGACAACTTCCTGAACAGAACACCATCAGCACAGGCCCTAAGAACAACAATCAATAAATGGGACCTCATGAAACTGAAAAGCTTCTGTAAAGCAAAAGACACTGTTGTTAGAACAAAACGACAGCCTACAGATTGGGAAAAGATCTTCACCAACCCAACATCTGACAGAGGGCTGATATCTGGAATATATAAAGAACTAAAGAAGTTAAAAGGCAATAATTCAAGTAACCCAATTAAAAAAAATGGGGCAAGGAGCTAAATAGAGAATTATCTGAATATTGAATGGCAAAGAAACACATAAGGAGATGCTCAACATCCCTAGCCATCAGAGTGATGCAAATCAAAACAACCCTGAGATTTCATCTTACACCCATCAGAACAGCTAAGATAAAAAACTCAAGAGACAATGCATGCTGGAGAAGCTAAGGAGAAAGGGGAACCCTCCTCCATTGCTGGTGGGAATGTCAACTGGTACAACCACTTTGGAAATCAATCTGGCGCTTTCTCAGACAATTAGGAATAGTACTACCTCAAGATCCAGCTATACCATTCCTAGGCATACATCCAAAGTATGCTCACATACACAACAAGGACATTTGCTCAACCACGTTTGTAGCAGCTTTATTTGTAATAGCCAGAACCTAGAAACAACCCAGATGTCTATCGACAGAGGAATGGATACAGAAATTGTGGTACTTTTACACAATGGAATACTACTCAACAATCAAAAACAAGGAAATCATGAAATGTGCAGGCAAAATGGTGGGATCTAGAAAAAAATCATCCTGAGTGAGGTATCCCAAAAGCAGAAAGACACACATGGTATATACTCACTTATATAGACCTATAAGATAGAATATACATACTAAAATATGTAAACCTAAAGAAGATAAACAAGAAAGAGGTCCAGGGGTAAGATGATCAATCCTCATCTAGAAAGACAAAGGGGATGGACATCAGAAATAGGAGAAAACAAGTAACAGGACAATAGCCTACCACAGAAGGCACCTGAAAGACTCTAACTAGCAGTGTATCAAAGCAGATGCTGAGACTCATAACCAAGCCTTCGGCAGAGTATAGGGAATCATATGAAGGAAGGAGGAATTAGTATATCCTAGAGGGGACAGGGAGCCCCACAAGGTCCAAATATATCTGAGCACAGGGGTCTTCTATGAGACTGTTTATACAACAAAGGACCATGCATGGATATAACCTACCACCCCTGCTCAGACATAGCCCAGGGTAGCCAGTATCCAAGTGGATTAACCTAGTAAGGGAGACAGGAATTGTTTCTGACATGAACTCATGAGCTTCCCCTCTCCCCTGAGGGAGGAGCAGCCTTGCTAGGCCACAGATAAGGACATTGCTACCATCCTGAAGATACCTGATAAGCTAGGGCCAGATGGAAGGAGAGGAGGACACCCCCTCTCAGTGGACTAGGAAGGGGGCAGGGAGGAGATGAGGAAGGAAGGGGAGGTTTGGGAGGGAAAGAGGGAGAGGGTTACAGCTAGGATACAAGTGAATGTATAAAATTATTTAAAAATTAAAAAAAAAGAATTTTCCCATAACTCATGGGGTTAACATCATTGTTCAACGGGCTATATTTTCTTTTCTGTTAAGATATTTTGAGTAGAAAATTTAAAAAATATGTATTTTTAAAAAAGTCAGTAAGTCTGGACTAGCCATGCATACACAGTTGCTAGAGACAATCTCCTAGGAGGTGCTAAGGATCCTCAGATGTCTGCTAGGTGTGGGTTCCATATTTCCTGAAGACACTGGAGACTCTTTACCCATACTGATTGATTTTTGGCTTTCTAATTTAAGACATGATTAAAATGTTCAAAATGAAAGCTTATTGCAGATTTGAACTTTTGTGGCTTGTTTTTGAACTATAAAATCAAATAGATATTCATGTTCATACAAAGCAATTGAAAAGTAAAACAATAAAATAATTTCAATAGTGTAGAGGAATGATGTTAATCATATGATTGTTGTTCCCAGTCTATGAAGAAACTACAAGTTAGATAGGATTTGTCTTAATCCTCCTTCCTTCACTTAGTTGTAAAGGAGAAGTGAGTTTGGGCCCTCAAAAAGTGATATAAGTGGTTTCAGTTGATCTGAGTCCTTCCTTCAAATCCTCACTCTCTTTATGGAGCTAGGAAGCAGTGTAGGTGATGAGAGGATAGACAAAATCTACCACATTGCCAATGTCAACTCCAAGCAAGGCTTCAGGCAATAATGGAAACCTGAAAATATTCTTGCTCTATTTATGAAACTGCAGAACTTCTTTTTTGACATCTTTAATTCTCAGGTTTTTGTCTTAAAAATAAGAGAATGACACAATCACAGTGAAGATTTGAAAATGTCTCATCAATGAGGGTTCTATGTATGAGAACCTACACAAATGAAAAATAGATAGAAGCAAAAGGAAAATAAATCAATAAAAATTTTCTAGATAATATAAATCATAATCTAAAGACGATGATATTAAGAAAATAAAAAACCAGGGGTAAAGAATAATTGGTTAAGTTGAAAGATAGTTTGCCGCTGGAGAGATGGCTCAGAGGTTAAGAGCACTAGTTAGTCTTCCAAAGGTCCTGAGTTCAATTCCCAGCACCCATATGGTGGCTCGCAACCATCTATAATGAGGTCTGGTGCCCTCTTCTGGCATTCAGGCATACATGCACACAGAACATTGTATAATAAATAAATAAAGTCTTTAAAAAAAAAAAGAAAGATAGTTTGCCACAAAAATTAAATTTCATGTTTGTAATCTTAAATCTCGGATTTTAAGACTATGATAGGCCTGTCAATAAAATGATACAAACTCAGATCTCAAAAGCAAAGGCAAAACTCGGGGTGATGCATCACCTCCTTGCTTCTCCATCTACAAGAACAGAGGTCAATTAATCAACTGTCTCAACTAGTATTTAGGAAGGATCCACTGTGCATTCACAAATGCAAAATACCATATCTCTATATGCTCCGATTTTTACTGTTACTTTAACAGGAATAAAATTAATTGACTTTTTTTTTCTTACTGACTGTGTGTAATCTTTTATAGTTTCGCTGCAGCAAGAATAAAATCAGGACTATTTTTTATCACATATCTGAGATGAGTCAGCATATGTTGCCTTTTTGATTTGGAATTCCCCATTACACATCAAACTTCAGTAACAATGTGATTATTGGTAAGCACTCAGCCATTGTGCAGTGACCTACACATTAAAGGAAAGTCCATTCATGACTCAATCTTGTACTACAGAGTATTGTTTAATTCTGCTATGTTATATAACTCTTTTATTGTGAATCAAAAAAAAGACTCAGAAAATTCCTCTTGGTTCTGAGGAGATGGCTCAGTGGATAAAGAGCTTGCTATGCAAGTGTGTTGGTTGGAGCCCAGGTACTTAGCACACACACAGAAGCTGGATAGGAGCAGTGCCTAGGAGGCAGTAGCAGGAGATCCCCAAAACAAATTAGCGTAAGAGAGATGTTCTGGATAGAAGTGAGAGACAGCATCTCAATACATCAAGGTGGAAACTGATGTAGGAAGAAACTTGACACCATTCTCTGGCCTCTACATCCATGTGCACATTTGCACATCCGTGCACATGCAAACATGCATGTGTACCGTGTAACATGTAACCACACACACATAACATAGTAAGAAATTTATTTTGTCAAATTACCGATAAATATTGCATGTTTATTTTTCAATCCTATGGCTTATGAAAATAACATACATTTTCATCGATATAGTAAGTAAATCCATTTGCTGAAAAATTGCCTATGATGTTTGTTAAGGTCCATGCAACTTTCTGATAAATAAACTAAAACAGTCCTGAGAAAATAATTAAGCAACCAATGAAATAAAATAAAATGTATAAACCACTGCAAAATATTTGCAAACCATATGCCTGATAAAAAGTTTTTTTTTTTTTTTAATATATAAGGAGCTCTGACAATGCAGGTCAGTTCAAATATGGGAAAGAGATTTAAGATACACAATAGCCAACAAGCATGTGAAAAGGTGACCACTACTACTAATCAGTAGATAACTGCAAATAAAAACAGGATTGAAAATCAACTCATAGCTAGTATAATGGCATTTTCAACAATTGTGTTGATGACTAAAAAAAAAAAAAAATTGAAAAGCAGTAACATTGTGGATAGGAACATGAACTGGTATAATTACCAAAGAAAAGTACTATGGATTTTCAAAAAAATAAAATGAAATAAAAAAATATATAACCACCCCATGATACAGCAACCCTATTTCTGGGCATATATACAAAGGAAATGAAGTTAAATGTGGAAGAGACAGTTACATTTCAATATTTACTTAGCGTTGTTCCTAATGACCAAAGTATGCAAGCATCTTAAGTGCTCATGAATAGATGAATACCTAATCAAAATGTACTGTATGCATATAGTAGAACATTATTCATCTTTTAAAGGATGAAACCTGTCATTTGCAGGTTGGAAATTAAATGAAACAACATAAAGACAGCAGGACACTTATAGAAGTATAAAAGGTTATTTCCAGAAGCTAGGATGGGAAAACTGAAATGGGATGTTGTTATTCATTGCTTATAAATTTTCAGTTATATTTGGTGTTTCAGCTCTAGTGATTTTTCATGATACATGTTACTGACATTGTATTGTAAGTAAGTAACAAAACTTAAGTAAGTTTTGTTAATTGTGTAGAAAAAAAACAGATGCAAAAAAAAAATGAGTAGGTGGTCTGCCTAAGGACATTGTACTTTGAAAAGATGTAAGAACACAGAGGATACATTTCTTGTCCCTTAAATTTACTATTTCTTAATAATGGGGACTTGGACAATGCTTATAAGTATATCAACATGAATTAGCTCAGTTAATACAACTCTAGGAAGAGAATGATACTTAAAGCATTCATCAGCAGAAGCAACACAGGCACTAACCTGTGGGGAAATGCTGGGCAGTGCTGGGGCAGGCTACTAGAGGGTCCCTACTAAGCACACACAATCCCCACTGGATGGCTGCAGTGTACGAAGTTTTAGTAAGGCAATAAGGAGAGGAGGCAGGGCATGAGGTGGAGTTACAAAGCCAACTATGTACTAACCACAGCAGGACTATTTCAGGGTTGTAAAAAATTGCACAGGTACACACCTCAAGGATGTCATTCTTTAGGGTGATAATATTATTCTCATTTAATAGATAAAGAAATGAGGCTGAGTAAATTATCTTACCATATTCATTTATCATATTAAGGAGGACATGTTTTGAAGCAGGGTTCCCTTACTATAGATGTTCTCTCTTAATTTATGTCTCATATTTACAATGAAAATAATTGGTTTTGAAATCAATAAACTGTTATCCAACAAACACATGCCAAGTATTATGAAAGGCAAGCTATAGAGAGATGTGAACACAAATTCAATAGAATTTAAGGGAAGACAAGCATTCTAACCAAAATTGTTCAATGGCAAAAAAAAAACTTTAACCTTAAGACAGAGATTTTTCTCAATTGAGCCAAAGGTGAAAATGTACTTATTTATACATATTATTTGAATAATTGTTCCAATGTTCCAGCAAGTCATAGTGTATCAGAAGATAGTGGACAGGAAACAAGGACGTGTGGGTAATGTCCCCACGGATGGAACAGAAGTCATTCCAATTGTATCTTGGCCAAATCTCTTTTCATTTTGGAAGTAGATGGTTATCCATGATCGGTGACGATTGCCAGTGATAGGAGTGGAGAAGTCCATGGGCCATGCCAAAATATCTCCTAGATGAATGGAGAAGGAATGCAGATTCATCATCTCTTTCTTCCTTGTTTTAACTTTTGATTATTTCAAACCACAGAGGAAAATTTTTTCCTACTGTTTCTAACTACCTGGCATTGGATTGGCACTGAACCCAGCCAAATATTTGTGTTCAAGGCTCTTGCAAATAAAGAACATGTAAAATGGATGTGTATCACCATCCATTTAAAAATAAATTGTGTCCCCTGCCTTCTATTGCTGCATTAACCCTTTTGTGAAGTTAAGAAGGTTATCTGAGATCAGATTACCTCCCTTAAAGTAATTTTAAGGTAAAAACAGATCCAAGAAGCTCATACCACTGCCTTTTGTTTTTATTAAAAGAAACAAAGACTAGAGACCAGGTGTTTTAAAGAATTCCAAAGTACCACCCATTTGCCTGAAATTTTTGTGATTTCCTTGTTTTAAATAGCTGAGTAGTATTACATTGTGGAAATGAACACAATATCTATAGCCATTCCTTCGTTGAGGGACATTTAGGTTGTTTCCAGATTCTGGCTATTATGAATAAAGCTGCTATAAACATAGTTGAGCAAATGTCCTTGTTATATGGTTGAACATCTTTTGAATATATATATTATATATATATATATATATATATATATATATATATATATATATATATGCTCAGGAGTGGGATATGTGGGTGTTGAGGCAGCACTATTTACAATTGCCTAAGAAAGCGCCAGATTGATTTCCAAAGTGGTTGTCCAAGTTTACATTCCTACCAGCAATGGCAGAGGGTTCCTCTTTTTCCACATCTTTTCCAGCAAGTGTTGTCACTTGAATTTTTGATCTTAGCCACTCTGATTGGTGTAAGATGGAATCTCAGAGTCATTTTTATTTGCATTTCTCTGATGACTAAGGATGTTGAGCATTTCTTTAAGTGTTTCGCCACCATTCGATATTCCTCTATTGAAAATTCTGTTTAGTTCTGTGCCCCATTTTTAAATTTGATTATTTGATTTGTTGGGGTTTAATTTCTTGAGCTCTTTATTTTTTATATTAGCCCTCTGTTGGATATAGGGTTGGTGAAGATACACATGTAATATACTCACTTATAAGCAGCTATTAGCCATATAATACTATATAGCGGTACGACAATCCACAGACCTAAAGAAGCTAAATAACAAGAAGTAGCCTAAGCAGTATGCTTAACTCTCATTCAAAGGAGCAAATAGAATAGACACCAGAAGTGGTTAAAGAGAGGGAGTAATGGAGAGGACAGGGACCCCACAAGGAGAGCAACAGAACCAGAAAATTTGAACAGAGATCTTCCCAGAGACTCATACTCCAACCAAGTACCATTCATGGAGATAACCTAGAACCCCTGCACAGATGTAGCCTATGGCAGTTTAGTGTCCAAGTGGGTTACATAGTAATTGGAAGAGGGACTGCCTCTGACATAATCTGATTGGCCTGCTCTTTGATCACTTCCCTCTGAGGGGGGAGCAGCCTTACCAGGCCACAGAAGATGACAATGCAGCCTCTCCTGATGAGATCTGATAGACTAAGATCAGAAGGAAGGAGAGGAGGACCTCCCCTATCAGTGGATTTGAGGAGGGGCATGTTTGAAGAAGGGGAGGGAGGGTGGGATCGAGAGGGGGCTTATGGGGGGATACAAAGTGAATAAAGTGTAATTAATAAAAAATAATAAAAATTGTATATTAAAAAGGGGGGAGGAAGATGGCAGCCTACCAAAAATGTCCTCTGAAAGACTCCACCGAGCAGGGAATCAAAGCAGATGCTAAGACTCACAGCCAAACTTTGGGCAGAGCACAGGGAGTCATAGGAAGAGAAGGACCCAGAGTCAATAAGAGCTCCATAAAAAGACCAACAAAGCCAACAAATCAGGGTCTGTGGGGGCCTGCTGAGACCAATGCACCAACCAAGGACCACGCATCAAGAGTGCCTAGACCACCTGCTCAGATGTAGCCAATAGGTAGCTCAGTATCCAGGTGGGAGTAAGGGGAGCAGTAAGGGGAGCAGAGGCTGTCTCTGAGATGTACTCTGTTGCCAATTATTCGATCACTTTTCCCTCGGGGGAAGAGAGCTTGCCAGGCCACAGAGGAAGAGGATGAAAGCAGCCCTAATGATACATGATACCCTGGGGTCATATGGAGGGGAAGAGTTCTCCCCCTTTCTGAGGACTAGGGGAGGGGAGTAGGTTGGAAAGAGGCAAAGAGAGTGGAACTGGGAGGAGATGAAGGACGGGGCTACAATCAGGATATAAAGTGACTAAATTATTAAAAAAAAATAGATTAAAAAAAGAAAATCTACAAAAAAAAAAAAAAAAAAAAGAATTCCAAAGTATTTTTAACAGAATATTTTGACAAAGAAGCTTTTAAAAGGCGGGGCTGGAGAGATGGATCAGCAGTTAAAAACAGTCGTTGCTTTTGTGTAAGACCCGGCATTGGTCCACAATACCCACATAGCAGCTCACAGAGTCCTGTAACTCCGGTTCCAGGGATCCAAGGCCTTTTCTGGCCTCCCCAAGCATGAGACACACACAGTGCACATACTTACATGCTGTCAAAACACTCATACACATAAAGGAACAAAAAACAAATTATTTTTTAAAGTTTAGAAAGTAAAGCCTTTAATGAATATTTGTGTTTCTCAAATAGTCAAAAATACCGAAGAAGCGTTTGAATAATAAATTCAATACAACGAGCAATTTGATAGACACTTAATAAACTGTACCAATTAGCTGAGAAACCCAATCCCATAACACTAGCTTTCATTTCGAATGTTCTTCAGGTGGCTGCTAGCCATTTGCCACGTTGGAAAAAAAAAAAAAAAAAAAACTGACACTTACTGGAAAACAGACTCCAACCATTAAAAGAAAAAAAAAGTACGCTCAGTAGAGAACAGACAATGTTGTGCTAAAAGGCTATGTTATTTTGCCAAAAAAAAAAAAAATGCAATCTGTGCACAAAATACCTCTTTTTGTGTCTTTTGATCTGCTGTAGCGCTTGTCCAAATGGATGGGCTCCCTAAAGGGAAAACCCATTTCAAACACGGAGGAGCTTGAACAAATGGAAAGCACTCAACCTCAGGCTTAAATATCCCAAATGGTCTCTTGCTGGTAACATGAGAACAAAATCAGAGTTTCGCTCGAAAAACAACTTTCCTACCTTTTATCTCCTGTTCCATTTGTGCATTGATATGAAGATCAGAGTCATCAACTTGAATGTGATTTAGAATCTCGATACAAACAATGAGACATTAAACACTTTCTGCCCTTCTAAAATTTGTATTCAGAATCCTTTTTTTTTTCAGGGTATAATATCAGTCCCATCAGTATTCGAGGGATTTGTGCAATACAGGCTACCTCTATCAAAATTGTACTGAGCTAATGCATTCCAATATAGCCCATTTGTGCAAAATATTGCCTAAGAAGAAGAGTGTAATGTAATATTTTGACATATGCCATTTTAAGTTTTGTTTTGTTTTAAATCTCAAATTTCATTTCTAGGGACTTTTTTTTGTCTCAGCTGAGTCACTTGAATATTTGGAAAATGAAATTAAACTTTAAAAAAAAAGTAAAGTAAAAAAAAAAAGCAAGCATAGAAATAATGTTGTATAGTCACAACGACAGCAGAAAGCAACATCAGTACTATTCTGATGCTCACAAAACTAGTGAGAAGTTTTGCTAGTGTGGGCAAAGACTTTGGGCTTTACTTTCTGACTTTACAAAGTGACAAACAATGTCACTAGCATTTATTCATTTCCCGGGACTTAACAACATGTATTGCTTTCTTTCATCATTTTGCCAATTTTCTTCAAAGAAAATTACTATTTCAAGCTCTCCATAAATTCTATAACCTCTCTGGGCTTCGTTTCCTCATGGGTAAAATGGGAATAACAATGCCTGACTGTAGGGTTGGGATGAGGGTTAGAAATAATATATGAAAATCACCTAATAGTGCCTGGTGCATAATGGAAGCCATCACTATTATTATTACCCCAAAGCTATATCTGGACATGTAAATTGGAATAAAACACTAAGGCAGTTTTCAGACTAATCCAAAGATGAATACATTTTCTTGCAGACCCAAGGTAATTGAAGTAAATGTTAGAACATTTATTAGAATTATCAAGATACATAAATTGTTTCCATTTTCTACTTTACATGTCCAGATATGGCTTTTGTGCATAGCCCGAGAGTACTTCACAGACTTTTGAAACTTTATCCATTACTGAAAGCCCACGGCATTAAGTTTAGCCAACTCTGATACGTAGCTGAAAGTGTGTTGCAGGACAAGCTCCACTCATTAGAAAACAAAGCTGATCCAATATATAATTTAACTACCTAACCTGTAATTTAAATCAATAAATCAGAAATTGAGAAAGTATCTTCTTCTTCTTCTTCTTCTTCTTCTTCTTCTTCTTCTTCTTCTTCTTCTTCTTCTTCTTCTAATTTATTCTACTATCCTCTTTTAGAAGTCTTTTAGAGTGCTAAAATAATTCCGGGAGGCTAAAATACAATCTGCAAGAAACGAAAGGTTGAAAGGGACTTACCTCTAACTAACATCAAGAATTATAAAACTGTGATTTTTTTATCAAAACAAGTCAACTGTTAAAAACAGTAGCCTAGGAAGAGAAGCTGTAATAAAATCTTCTCAAAAGAAAGGAAAAAAAAGAAAAAAACTTTTACGAGAAAATAGTGTTCTGCTGGCCTCAAACTTCAGCTCCTCCCACCCCAGCCTCGTAAGAGCTGGGATTCCACACTGATGCCACTGCTTCCAGCTAAAAGCAAATCAGTGGGTACAGAGAGAAGGGGAGCTTTAAAGAAACACGTGATCAATGTCGAGATGTAGGTAGCATTAATGCCAGTGGCTCTCAGACACTGGCCAGAATGGAGGAAATCCCAGATCCACGCCTGTTGTTACCACACACCAATCCACAGCCTCCACTAACAGCTAATAACTCCTCCCTTTCTGACACTCCCCACTTTCTATCATGGATTTTTAGGAGAAGCCTATGAGGTGTCCAGGAATAGAGTTGTAGTCAAGCCTTAAAAGACAGAAATAAACTCAAATATATTTTGGTTATATTCCTTGGATACTAACATATATGATTTTCTCTTTGGATACCATATTTTGTGTACCAATTTACAATTCCAGGCAACAATAGTACAAACAGCAGCATGCTTCCACTTTGATTCAATGAACCTATCCTTAGTATGAATAAGGTATACCCAGCCTTCCCCTAAATGATATGCTTCTCAAGTCCAATACCACAAGGGGTCCAACTCCATTGATGCAACACCAAATGTTGCATTAGGAGTCCATATGATTGAACATAGCTCTCCTGCACCAGCTGATATATTGATGATCTGCAATGTGACTGATTTTTTATTTTTATTTTTATTTTTTTATATTAATTACAGTTTATTCACTTAGTATTCCAGTTGTAGCCCCCTGGCTCGTTCTCTATCAATCCCAACCTCCCTCCCTCACCTCCTCTCATGCCCCTCTCCAGGGCCACTGATAGGGGAGGTCCTCCTCCCCTTCCCTCTGATCCTAGCCTAACAGGTCTCATCAGGAGTGGCTGCACTGTTTACCTCTGTGCCCTGGTAAGGCTACAACCCCCTCAGGGGGATGTGATCAATGAGCCAGCCAATGAGTTCATGTCCTAGACAATCCCTGTTCCCCTTACTAGGGTACCCACTTGGATACTGAGCTGCCATGGGCTACATCTGTGCAGGTTTCTAGGTTATCTCCATGCATGATCCTTGGTTGAAGTATCAGTCTCAAAAAGACTCCAGATTTCTTGGTTCTGTTACTCTCCTTGCAGAGCTCCTGTCACCTCCAGGTCTTTCTGTCTCCCCTTTCTTTCATAAGATTCCCTGCACTCTGCCCAAACGTTGGCTATGAGTCTCAGCATCACTTTGATACCATCCTGGGTAGAGTCTTTTAGAGGCCCTCTGTGGTAGGCTCCTGCCCTCTTCCCTGTTTTCTCCCTCTTCTAATATCTATCCTGTTTGCCTTTCTGAGTGAGGATTGAGCATTTTACCCAGAGTCCTAATTCTTGCTTAGCTTCTTTAGGTATACATATTTTGGTATGTTTATTCTGTATGATATGTCTAATATCCACTTTTAAGTGAATATATGCCATGTGTGTCTTTCTACTTCTGGGATACCTCACTCCCAGGATGATCTTTTCTAGTTCCCACCATTTGCCTGAAATTTTCATTATTACCTTGTTTTAATTGCTGATTAGTATTCCATTGTGTAAATATGCCACATTTTCTGTAACCATTTCTCAGTTGAGGAACATCTGCATTGTTTCCAGATTCTGGATATTACAAATAAAGCTCTATGAGCATAGTTGAGCAAATGTCCTTGTTGTATACTTGAACATATTTTAGATATATGCAAAGGCCTGTTTTATAAAGAGTTCTGTCTCTAGCTTGGTACATCTCTGAGTTTGTGAAAATGTTGAGGAGAGGGACCTACTAGAAAGTCCTAGGTCAATTGGGCATGGCTTTGACATGGATATTGACATTTTGGCCCTTCCTTTAATCTTTATTGCTTTTGATCTCCATTAGAGAAACAATATCCTCTTCCAGGGGCACCTAGATGATGAATAGTTTGACACAGGCTCAAAAGCATGACTATTGACTAAAACTTCCAAAAGAAAGAGCCAGAAGACCTCTCCTCATATTCAGTTGATAATTTTACATATTTTATTACACTGAATACAACCTACTAATACAAGGATAGTGGCAAGTATGAATATTTTCATTTTTACTTATTTATGTATTAAACAACATATAATTATTTTCCTACTCCACTCTGTTACTGTTTTGTATAAGTAGTGGGGCTGATGGTTAAACTCATACGTTAGCCCTCTAGGACTGTAACACAAAATACCACAGCCTGTCTGGTTCAGAAAACAAAGACTTTTTTTCTTACAGTTATAGATCAGTGTGGAGTTCAAGATTAAGTGTTTCTATGAGAAAGCATCCATGACATAAGACAGCATCATGTTGCCTTGTTCTCACATACCCTTTTCTCAACACATGCCTTTCTGCTACCTCTTCATCTTCTCAGAAAGATACTAGAACTAATAGACTAGGTGTTGTCCCTATGACCTTATTAGCCTTAGTTACCTTGTTAAAAGGTCAATCACAGAAAGTTTTCAGTTTCATGAGGTCCCATTTAATTGTTGATCTTAGAGCCTATGCAGTTGGTGTTCTGTTCAAGAAGTTGTCTCCTGTGCCAGTGAGTTCAAGGTTTGTCCCCACTTTTTCTTCTAACAAATTTAGTATGTCTGGTTTTATATATCCACTTAGACTTTAGTTTTGTGCAGGGTGATAAATATAGATCTATTTGCATTTTTCCACAGGTAGACATCCAGTTAGACCAGCATCATTTGTTGAAGATGCTCTTTTTTCCATTGAATGGTTTTGGCTTCTTTGTCAAAAATCAAGTATATGTAGGTGTGTGGGTTTATTTCTGGGTCTTCTAATCTAGTCCATTGATCCATCATTCTGTTTCTACATCAGAAACATGCAGTTTTTATTACTGTTGCTCTGTAACACAGCTTGAGGTCAGGGGTGGAGATACCTCCAGAAGATCTGTTGTTGTACAGGATTGTTGAACAAAACAACAGCCTACAGAATGGGAAAGGATCATCATCAACCCCATATCTGACAGAGGGCTAATATCCAGAATATATAAAGAACTCAAGAAGTTAAAAAGCAACAAACCAAGTAATCTAATTAAAAATGGGGTATAGAGCTAAACAGAGAATTCTCTATAGAGGAATATCGAACGGCAGAGAAACACTTAAAGAAATGTGCAATGTCCTTAGTCATCAGGGAAATTCAAATCAAAGTGACCCTAAGATTTCACCTTATACCCATCAGAATAGCAAAGATCAAAAACTCAAGTGACAGCACATGCTGGAGAGGATGTGGAGAAAGAGGAACCCTCCTCCATTGCTGGTGGGAATGTCAACTGGTACAACCACTTTGAAAAATCAATCTGGCACTTTCTCAGACATTTAGGAATAGTGCTTCCTCAAAATCCAACTATACCATTCCTAGGCATACATCCAAAGTATGCTCACGTACACAACAAGGACATTTGCTCAACCATGTTTGTAGCAGCTTTATTCGTAATAGCCAGAACCTGGAAACAATTCAGATGTCCCTCAACTGAGGAATGGATATAGAAATTGTGATACTTTTACACAATGGAATACTACTCAGCAATTAAAAACAAGGAAATCATGAAATTTGCAGGCAAATGGTAGGAACTGGAAAAGATCATCCTGAGTGAGCTATCCCAGAAGCAGAAACAGACACATGGTATATATTCACATATAAGTGGATATTAGACATATTATATAGGATAAACATACTGAAATATGTTCACCTAAAAAAGATAAGCAAGAAGGAAAACCCTGGGTAAGATGATCAATCCTTAGTTAGAAAGGCAAATGGGATGGACATCAAAAGAGGAAGAGAAGTAAAGCAGAATGAGTTTTTTTTTTCTAACTGTGAAGACAAATTAATACCCTTCATTACTAGGAAAGAGCAAATATTATTAAGATGTTACCAGATGGATGACTTTACTCTACCAAGCAATGAAGGGACTCAAAATAAAGAGCTATCTATGATTGGCACGTGAGTTTTTCAGTAGTAATGATAACCAGTTCAGTCTTGACATAAATAAAGCCATAATTTTAGTCCATGTATAAAAACCTCAACTTCTAAAGTCATGGCCATTGAGTTAGTTAGCCCACTGAGCTACCTTAGGAATGGCTAAAGAAAAATGTTGCCAGCAACAGAACAAGAAAATTTGAACACAGGGAACTTCGCAGAGACTCATACTCCAGCCAAGTACTATTCATAGAGATAACCTAGAACCCCTGCACAGATGTAGCCCATGGCAGTTCAGTGTCCAAGTGGGTTACACAGTAATGGGAAGAGGGACTGCCTCTGACATAATCTGATTGGCCTGCTCTTTGATCACCTCCCCCTGAGGGGGGAGCAGCCTTACCAAGCCACAGAAGATAACAATGCAGCCACTTCTGCATTGTCTAAGATAGTCTAAGAACTATAGTCTAAGATCAGAAAGAAGGAGAGGAAGACCTCCCCTATCAGTGGACTTGGGGAGGGGCATGCATGCAGAAAGGGGAGGAAGGGTGGGATCGGGAGGGGAGGAGGAAGGGGCTTATGGGGGGATACAAAATGAATAAAGTGTAATTAATAAAAAAAGAATACAAAAAAAGAAAAATGTTGCCTAGTTTAAATGGAATAGATCAGCTTCCCTGCATGATAACCAGTTTTCTGTACTATATCAGTAATACAAGAGTCCTTTCTACAAATCTCTGCCTCAGACATTTTTCTTTGTGATACTTATATAACATCTCTGAAATCTCAACTATTAACTGCTGGTCCTGTCATCCTTTTAGATATGTACTTTAATAATACTTCTTTTAAGACAAATGCATTGTCTAAGTTTGGCTTCCAAAACCAAGAAGACATTGGAGTAGCTGAGCCTTTAGTTTCACTAACGTATGAAGAAGCCAATAAAAAAGGCTAGATCTGTTAATCATGTAATAATAATGCCCTTTTGTACATAGGTTTGGGTAAGGGACTCATAGCAATGTAACAAGAGCAAGACCCCTACCTACCTGTACTACTTAAATATATTCTCATGGCCACCTTGAGCTTGGCTTCACCTATTCTCTCCTGTATGACATGGCAACACTATATACGAAGACAAAGTCATGAAGTGAATAGTCACCTAGCACAGAGTTCAAGCCTCAGCTTGAATGCTATAACCTCCTAATAGGAGAAAGCTGTTAACACTATGGATGGTTTTCTTTACATTTAATGCTCTTGAAGGGGACAATGCGATTGGAAGGTCATGTTGGCCATTTTGTGAGTAAGGACAAGAAGAGAAATCTAAAACTATGTCCACATTCCATTTTCCAGAACTCATTTTCAAGACCTTTCTAACTTCCAGAGTTTCTAGTCGTTTCTTAGTTCCCTCCTCTCTACTCTACCAACACAAATATAGAATTGGTTCTCTCAAAGACCAGTTGGACCAGTAGTTTTCAAAAGGCCTTTGACCAGTAGCAACAGCATAATGAAGGGAGTTATTCCTACATTTTGGAGTTATAAGCCCAAATCTCTATTGATATGGTCCAGCTCACTGAGTTTTAACAGTCTCCTACATGACTAATACATGCCATTTGTACTTCGGTCTAGAAACAAAGAAAGAATAAGCTAAAAATATCACAATTTCATATTAACTACTCAAAAACACATATTAAGTGAGCCTTACTATGAGTGAGTGTTTGTAACTTTTTTATAGCTCCTCTAGCTCTGCAGGAAGTTCACTCCATCTGATGGAGGGGAAGGAGGTGTCTTTGCACTTCCGGTTAACATTATTTTCTTCTAATGGCTACCATCAAGAGCTGACTTATTAATGCAATAGTGATAGTAGATAAACTTAATGTCTATCAACAGTGACATAATCTTAAAACTTAAACATTCAGAAAGGAAAAAAGACTAGTCATCTCCAAGAAACATGACAATAATCTCAACCACTCTAAAATATCAATGTGCAGCTGCCTTAACTTTAAAATCAGCTGCAATCACCTTTTGAATATTTATTAAATCTTAGTTCTTGGTATCTAAGCTATGCAGAATTGGAGCTATATCATTTGTGTTTCAAAGTAAAGATTATTCATGACTTTTAATTTGAATTTATTCTTGTTTTCACTTACTTTCTCATTAGCAAATTCAATAATACAAAAATTAACCTTTTGTACTTGAGAAGCAATTAAATCTTACTAAGTCATGGTTTCGTATGTTTTAGTCTGTTAGCTAAATTGATATACACCATAATTATTCATTCAAGTGGCTAGAATTTTTTAGTCAAGTACTCACTGGCTGTGCATTAGGAAGTAAAATACACAAGGGTTTTAAAGTTCTTTTGGCTTTCAGAAGTCAATGTACAGTTTGTAGAAATATTTTAGTTCTCAACATTGACTAATTACTATTTAACTAATTACTGCTTTACAAAGTTTTGGAAAGTTATTTACATTTAGATATGAAAAGTATGCAAATATGATTAAGAATGATTTGAAATGTTGGCAAGTAGCACAAAAGCAAAGGAACATATACTAAGGGGCTATGACTGCTGAAGTGGGTAAGTCAAGTTTGAGGACACATTCACGTAAGCGGACAAACCTGTAGGCTTAGATTTTTCACCAAACATGTTATTTAGAGCTCCTGAACGCTTCTACCTCCCTTCTACCTACTGGCCAGAGGTAGTGGAGAAAGAAGGTTATTAGGTAAAAGGGGTTGTAGACCTTTTTAGAAGTAGTTCTTTGGGATGAGTCCACTCTTTATTGTCTAGATACCAGCAGTCCAGTTGGCCTTTGAAGGCCAACACCAAGCAGCAACACAAATCAGCATGATTCAGAAGGTCGAAACAAGTCAGTGAAAGCCGCAAGACTCAGGTGGGTTGCCCTGAGAAGCTCCCTGGAACGTTTCTCTCTGCAAAGTCAAGTGACAAAGAAGGAAGATCAGCGCAACGATGTCAATCCAAAAGCAATGTCTCACTGCCTGTGGGCCACTATATATCTCCTCTCCTCAGAGTCTACCCACAGATACTCTCAGCTGGCCAAAATCATGCCCCTCTCATGAGAGAGCTCACAGCAAAAAATCATGTTCTGTCTCACAAGCCAGTCTGGGCAAAACATCACTTGTCCCTTCATAAGACACTTTCTAGCAAAATATCACATGACTTAGCAGAGTCTTCAAAGAAAACAGAAACTTCCACTTCAGAAAGGGCCTAAGGAAAGAATAAACTCATCAATAGCTGGATATATAATATCATACAATATCACTATATATATATATAGTGATTTTACATATTATTTTGTGTGATAGTGTTTGAAAACCTGACAATCAATAATTACCTCTATCTTCTACACCCAAGCAATTCTTCCCATCAATAAGTAGAGTTCAATTCCCCTCCCCTTGAAACTGGCTGGATATGTGACTTATGTGAACAAACAAAATGTGACACAAGTGATTTTGTGTGTGCCCCCATTGCATTAGTCCAGTTTCCACCACTATAATAAAACATTTCAGGCAGGCTACTCTAGAAAGAAAAGAGACTTATTTTGGCTTCTAGTTTGGAGGGCAGAAAGTATAGACTTGTAACACGTCCTAAGATCTCAGCACAACAACACCATGTGAGAGGCACCATTCTGACTTAGAACCCAGCACACAGGCCCCCACACCTGCCAAAATAGGAGCAGACACCTAATTTGTAAAAGACCAAGTTCATAGTTCCAGCATCTAGGAAAGTCTCTAAATATACTTTGCTTTTTGGCTTCTATAGTTTCAATTCTCACTAACTGTTCTTCCTAACTGAATTGTGCCAATCAGGAAGTGGCCTTTGTGCTTAGAACCGCATGATTTGGGTAAGTTTCCCAAGTAGTTACTGGCCAACAATGAAGTCTTTTTGTGTGCCTGTGTGCCTGTGCTCCCTTGTGCAATTACTTCACAAAAGAGTCTACACCCAGTCATATGCTTCTGGCTGGTAGAGTATGGAGAAACTACAGAGAATACAAGGTAAGAACCAGGAAGTGCCTGAGTGTGTGAGTGTGTGTGCATCCGTGTGTGTGTTTGTGGTGTGTGTGGCAGGTGGTCTCTCTGTGAATGTGTGTGTGGTGTAGTGTGTGGCATGTATGTGGTATGTGTATCTGGAGTATGTGTGGTATGAGTGGTGTGTGTGTGTGTGTGTGTGTGTGTGCCCACATGCCCCTAGTGAACACATTTGTATGTGCTCAGCATTTGTATGTATCAAACTCAGTGCCTCTCACATGCCCACATGCTCCTTACATGTGAACTGTACCCTGAAACATCTAAAGCTATATCCTTAAGGATCTAATCATGGGTGTCTCATCCTAATGACATTATCTAATCCTAACTCAAGGACTCCATTTCTAAATATCAAAGTTAGGGTAACTTTCTGTCTTCCTAGTATGGATTAGATGTCAGCACGAGATCTCAGCAGACACACAGATTACAGGTAAACCACAGCACACCCTGGCTGCTTCTGCTTTCATCATCTTGAAAGTCAGCAGCCATGTTCAAATAAGAAGCTCTGGCAGACAGTTCAATGATGAGTAAGAAATTTCAGAAAAATAAAAGGCATCCAATAAGATTTTTATTAGTTCCTCTCTGATCCTATTCCCACAAGGAAACTAATCAGACCCTCCCCTGCTGCCTAACTTCCTTCTCCCACCCCTCAGTCTCAGCCACCAACACCTAAGCCACTCTCACCCTGGAAACCCAGTGGCCGTGGCAGCCAGGGAATCAAGTACAAAATTTTTCCTGTCCTTCCCATCTCTAACTCCAAGTCCCCGGTATTCTCCCCATCCCTGTAGCAGACAACCTACAAGGGCCTACCTTCCCTATTTTCCCCCATTCCCTATGAACTACACAGATCCTTGTGGCAGACCCAACTTTCTCTCTCTTGTGGACACATTTAGCATCCTGTCTTTTTAGCACATCAGCATTCCTGCTTGTCAGCTCCCAATATCTAGAAACAAGTTCTTCCAGGCACCAAACACAAGGGCACCCACGTTCAATAAAGAAATACTATTATAGTTAAATTCACAGATTGATTCTCACATTGTGGTATTGGGTGATTACAATATCCTACTCTCACCAATAGATAGATCATCCAGACAAAAAACTAAACAGAGAAATGCTGGAATTAGGAGGCATCATAAATTAAATGGACCTAACAAATATTTACCTAATTTTTATACAAACACAGAAGAAAAAGTCTGCACAGCATCTGAAGGAAATTTCTCCAAATTTGATGAACACAAATTAAGTCTCAATAAATACAAAAAACTTGAAATAACATCCTGCATTCTACCTGACCACCATGGATTAAAGGTAAATGTTAACAACACAAAAAAAAGAGAAGCTTACAAACTGAACAACTCACTGCTGAATGAAAAAATAGGGCACAACAGAAATTAAGAAGAGAATTTTAAAAACATTCCAGAATTGAATGAAAATAAAAACAGAACATACCCAAATGTGTGGGATACAATTAAGGCAGTTCTAAGAGACAAGTTCAGAGAGATCTTATGTTAGTAACTTAGGGTGCACCTAGAAGCTCTAGAACAAGAAGGAAAAATAACACCCAAAAGGAGTAGACAGCAAGAAATAATCAAACCCAGAGTTGAAATTTTGAAAAATGAAACAAAACAATACAAAGAATCAGTGAAATAAAAAGTTGGCTCTTTGAGAAAATCAATAAGATTGACAAACCCTAAGCAAAATTAACTAAATGGCAGAGAAGGCAGATCAACTTAACAAAATTAGAAATAAAAAGACACAGATGCTAAGGAGATCCATAGAATCATAAGGACATATTTTATTCCACAAAATAGAAACAGAAGGAATACTGTCCAGTTTTCAGAAATATGGAATCCTGAGTTTTGATTTTTTTTAAAAAATAGAATATACACTGGGGTGGGGAGGACAGCATCTTCAACAAATTGCTCTGTTTAAGCTGGGTAGCTACATGCAGAAGAATTCAAATAATCTATACTTATCACCCTTGCACAAAACTCAGCTACAAATGGACCAAAGACCTCAATATAAAGCTACATACACTGAACCTGATGAAAGAGAAAAATAGAGAATCATCTTGAAGTCATTGGCACAGAAAAAGACTTTCTGAAACAGAACACCAATAGCACAGGCACCAAGAACAAATGATTAACGAGATGTCGTGAAACTGAAAAGCTCCTGCATGGCAACAGACATCATCGTTCAGACAAAGCAGCAGGTTATAGAATGAAAAAAGATTTTTACCAACTACAAATCCTATGGAGGTTGAATATTTAAAATATACAAAGAACTCAAACAACTAGAAAACAAGAAAAGAAATTGCGTGCAGGGAATCTTAGGAAAGAAGTGGGAAACAGTAAGATCTGGAGGGGAGGAAGTATTACCAGGCCACAGAAGAGGACAATGCAGCCACTCCTGATGAGACCTAATTGACTAGGATCAGAAGGAAGGAAAAGAAGTCCTCCCCTATCAGTGGTCTTGGGGAGGGGCATGCATGCAGAGGGTGGAGGAAGAAAGGGATTGGGATAGGAGGAGGGAGGGAACCACGGGGGGGGATACAAAGTGAGTAAAGTGTAATTAATAAAGAAAAATAAAATAAAAAAATAAAAAAAGCCACATATTGTTTTTTGGAGGCTATACCCTACAGTGGACTCTTGTTTTGAAGACCATTAGATCCATTCAAAAGAACTTTGGCTGTGCAGATGAGTATATTTTGTGAAGATTAAGATGAATGTATTTGATTTATATAACCAAATAACATAAATAAAACACTTTTATAAATAGAAAAAAAAGAAAAGAAATTGCCCAATTTAAAAAATGATATACATACCTAAACTTACTATTCTCTAAAGAGGATACACAAACGATTGAGAAGCTCTTAAAGAAACATTAAGCAACTTTAGTCATCACTAAAATGCTTAGTCATCACTGAAATCAAAGACTTTTAGACTTCATCATACACCAATCAAAATGGCCAAGATTATTAAGTGACACTTCATGCTAGTGAGAATGAAGATTAAGGGAAATGCTCATCTATTTCTGATGGGGGTGCAAACTTGTACAGCCATTATAGAACTCAGCTTGGGGGTTCCTCTAGGAAGCTGAGATGGATCTACTTCAAGATTCAGCTGTAACACTGATGTGCATATGACCAAAGAGCTCTACTACAGAGACAGTTACTCACCCATGTTCATTGCTGCTCTATTCATTATAGCCAGAAATTGGACACAGGCTAGATATATCTCAATGGATGAATAGATAAAGAAAATGTGGTATAGTTACACAATAGACTATTTCGCAGTTGTTCAAAGTGAAATTATGAAATTCACAAGTAACTGGATAGATCTAGTAACTGAGTAAACTAACCCAGACCCAAAAAGACAAATACGGCATTATTCACTGACAGGTGGGTATTATTTGTTAAATTTTGATAAATAGGCTACAGTTCTTATAACCACAGAGGTTAGTTAAAGAATAAAGGACTTGGGAGAGGAAGGATCACCCTAGGAAGGGGAAATAGGCAGTTATGGATGGTTGGAAGCACTGAAATGGGAGGACCAAATAAGTAGCAGGAGGGAATGACAAGGTGAGGAGGGGATACTGGGAGAGGCAGTTAAAGCTAAGAGATTTCTGAGGGCAAGTGTGGAAACCCAATATGGTAGAAACTTTCTAAATATATACATAGATGGAGGTGGTCTAAATGAAATCCCCCCCCCTAAAAAAAGGAGAGACAGAGCCCCAACTAGACATGAAGCCTCCAGTTCCAGGAATGGGTAACATCAAAACGCCTTGTTGGCCAAAGGGGTTCCTTGGGAACCCCCAAACAACTCAGGCTAATGCCAACGCTGTTGGTTGTCCTCCACAAACTGCTGAAAAAAAAAAGCTACACAATTCATTGAGCATGGAAAAGTTTAGCGGGAGGCAACGTAGAGCCTACATTCATAATGACTAGTGTTCTTGGTACTGGAAAGTATTCTACATACTACCAAATGAGAAAGGTAAACATCAACCCAATTACAAACCCTTTGATCTATAATAGCAAGCTGCATATAAGATGTGCTAGAGCAACAGTGCCACAAAGTTTGTGAAGCTAGCCAACCAATATCTAGTTAGATTTTAGGTCCAGTCCATGAGATGGAAGCCATCTCTGGCACTGCTCATGTGGCCAAGAACCTGAGACTAGATAGGCTATTGATCTAGGAGGAAAAAATGCTATGGTTCTGCGAAAGAAATGTAACAACAAAATGATTCCTGACACTATTCTACTAGCTCACTGATAATGTCTTACTCATTATAAGAGAAGTTTCCTCCTGAAGGAGATGGAAATACATACATAAACCCAAAGCTGAAAAAGTGAGAGACCTTGAAATACTCTGCCATAAATGGGATGTTTTCATGATTAACTTCTTGTCAAGGCCTATGGAACACTGTGGAAAAGGAGGCATGAAGAGTGAAATAAACCAAGGGTATGGAGGACGTGAAGGAAAGAAGACCTTCTAAACCCAACACAACCCATCCGTGTATGCACTCACAGAGACAGATGCTGAGAGAGGAAGTGGACACAAGCCTCCATCCCTAACCCAGAAACTCTCTCCAATTGATAATCACTCACAAATGAAAAGTTAACTTTATCCAGCATGGTCCCACTGGGTATGCAAACCATGAGTACCTTATGCCCAGCAGTAGATGATCAACACAAAACAAGCAGAGTGGTATTGTTGGAGGTTATTTTTGTCTCATAACACTTTGCATGAGCAGGATTTTTTTCTTACCCTACAGGTCATTTGCTTACATATTATAGTTTCTGATTATGTGTTTTAGAGGATTTTTTGTAAAAAAAAAAATGTTTAAAAAGAGAATTCTTCATTAATCCATTTTATTTTATATTACATTACACATAATGTTCTTGCTTCAGATCCAAGCATGATGTACAGAGAAAAAAAAGAATGTTAAATTCCATTTTGTCACTGTTTCTAAATGCTCCTATTTATAGTATTTACCTCCACTTCCTGGGAGCTAGGATTACAGGCATATGACATGACACTTAGCTCTTAATATTAACTTTTAACTTATGTTTATATATGTGTGCATACCATGTAAATGCAGGTACCCGTGAAGGCCAAAGTCCCTTAGAACTTGAGGTCCAGGTGTTTATGAGCTGTCTGATGTGGGTTCTAGGAACTGAATTCCAGTCCTCTGGAAGAAGAAAAGGACCTGTGAGTGCTAAGCTACCATTGCTTTTGCAAATCTTTGAACTACAACTGCCAACTTAATTATACCTCATTTCATTACTTCTGCTCTGCTGCTCTGCAAAACAGACTGAAGAACGAAGCTTTAAAGTTTTAGTGGTATCTTTAAAAAGCAACTTAGCTCCCTTCTTTTATGAATGACTGAAGACTACAGAGACATTAATTAGGTGGTGTCAATGCTTCTCATTGTCTCCTGAGCTACAGTGATAGATTTTATTTCGGAGCTTAAAGTTACTTGAGCAGCTTAAAAGGGCCTGTAAGGGGACCCAAGAGGAAAAATTACAAGACTACTAAATGTAATGATTTCTGGTTAGCGGTTGTGTCAGCATCCAGCTAGAATCACTCTTGTCACAGTTACTCCACTTTCTCCCCTGAGGGAAAAATCTGCATTGCACTCAAAGGGTGTGGTCTTACCCTCCACAGCTCCTTTAGTACAGCAGCCTCAGACTCACTGGACACTTTTCCTAAATCTTTGGCATCCTTAAAGAAAACTATCTGCCACGGAGGGAAAGGATTGACAGAAACAGCAGCTCGTTACGGTACAGTCTCACTCAGAAGCAATATCAGAATTTTGACAAGTACATCCTGAACTTACTATGTTCCAAGAGCCAAGAAAAAAACAAACCAAACAAAAATGCCTGTGCTTTGTCTAGTCAAATATATTAATTTATATAGTTAAACTATGTATTTCATTTATGCCCTGTTTTCCCACCTAATGAATTATAATCTTGTTTTGTGTAATTACTTAGTGCTTCTTATGCCATCACTCACATAGCAAGTGTTCATTACATGGTTTTTAGTGCATGAATATCTCAAGATGAAAATGATATTGTGATCATTGTATAGCAAAGAGTAATTAGTAAAAGAATGCAAACTTTTCTGTGAGGCAGCTCAGTTTCATACTCAACAACTGTGTACCAAATCATTTGTTGGAAGTAAACAGACTATGCAACAATATTTCCACATATGTCACAGTCACAGCACTAATTTAATATAAATTCACCATTCCAAAATAATTAGCCCATTTTAAAGATGAAACAAACAAACAAAAAGCTAAGATTAGACACGTACCCATAGCTTCATAACCACCAAACTAAATTACCTCACACTTAGATTTGGGCTAACCTTTCAAGTCAGATATGTGTCTACTAATAGAGAGATATTGTATTTTTACGAAGTTCACCTGATTTCATAAAAAGCATATCCAAAAATCATTCATCTAAGAAAGCTGCAAAAGCAGGATTTGCAAGGGCAGACTACACTCAAAACAAATGGAACCTGAGGGTTCAAGAAACGCAAAGTACTTTCAGAAAGGAAGATAACAAGGGGCCATAGTGATTGGTATTCACAGCTGAGTCAAGATCATAAAACTAAGTGGCGTAAAGCAGCCATGTTTCACTTTTTTCTAATGTTAAAATTAACACATCATAGGCTGTAAAGGTGGCTCAGAGGTTAAGAACTTTTACTGCTATTTCAGAGGACCAGGGCTCAGTCCCCAGCACCAACATGGCTGCTTACAGTCATCAGTAACTCCAGTTTTAGGGAATCTAATGCCCTCTTCTGACCTCTGAAGGCCCTGAGTGCATGTATTGTGCATACATACACGCAGGCAAAACACCATTACACATAAAAGAAAAGTAAATGGAATATTTTTAAAGTAATACATCAACTGCAAAAACATTGGATGTATAAAGTTATGGAAAATGGCAGATATAATCACTGTCTATATATTGTTGAATTTTCTCTGCCTCCATTTTCCTCGCATCATATCTAAAGATCATGCACAGCTTTTCATACCTCATAGTACCGTGGAAGCTTTCGAAACAAACACATCATTCACCACACTTCCGGTGCTTACACCGTATTTCATCAAACTCCTCATTTATAACAGTGATATGGCTTTCACTTTCAGTGTCTCAAATTATTAAAATACTAAATGATCCTAGGATGTGGGGTGTGACATTTAAGCTCACTTCCCTGGCCAGATCGGCCTGCAGTCATGACTGGTGGGTACTGAGAGGGGAAACAAGGCAGGAAAGGCAGGAGCAGGAAAGAGAACAGACTCTTGGGAGGCAGCTTCAGTGAGACAGCTCGTTTAATGGGGGAAACAAAAGCTACTTAAACCTTTGGGGGGTAGGTAGGGCTTTCAGAGTGGGTGTACATCAGGGTTCTGGAGATGCCTCATTTGCATAAGGAGGAATTTCAGATGCCCGTAAACATGACCTTATAAAGGGATAGAAAGTTTAACCTGGCTACAGGGCTATGTGTCCTCCTTCATGGGGCAATGGTTGGGGTGCAAGGCAGAATGATCCTACTCCTGCAGATCTCAGGAAAAGATTTCTTGGGGTGGGACATGCTTAGACCCCATTCTTTCCCCAGTCCCATGGATCTCCTGCCCCACTGGGGTGGCTGGTTTTGTTAGTTTAGGGAAATAGAACAAACCTTTCACAGTTCTTACTTAGAATTTGTCCCCATGTGTAAACTTAAGTGCTATGAATATTTTAGGATGGTGGTATGTCTTGCCAAGTGCTACATCCAACGTTGTAAGTCTGATTTTTTAAAAATCCCCATCTTTCTATCTACATTGGTACGAATTTTTGAAAGCTAGTTTTGCTCAATGGTCCCTGGTATTTTGATGCCAAGATTTGCTATAGATTTAGTATTTAAGATTTTTAACTTTTAGTACATAACCTGACCTCACTAAAATCTACAATAAATTTAATAGATATGTCAGTATTCTAAAAAAGGCAGAAAATGTGTGTTTTCTTATTCTTGAAAAACATTGAGGGTTTTTTAAGTTGATTTTCTTAATTGCAAAAATATTTCAATGGGCAGGAGATAAACAATGCACATACTTCATTACATTAATTTTAATTGTTCCACTTAAATGAAATGAATATTTCCCTCCTCTTAAATCTAAGCTCATCCAATCCAAATCCAATTTATTAACACTGGCCTCTGGAAGACACAAAACTACACATCTATCTCTACAGTTGGAAACAAACACATCTTCCAACAACCCTACTTTGCATTTAACTACCTGAAATTAAAGGGGGAAAAAAGGACCATGAGAAAAGAAAATTAGTATAACAAAGGAAAGCTAATGGCAAAATAAGACAAAAGAACACACAGAGACTCACATCTACATACTGTTCTCAAGATATATTTTCAGTGTTGTTCTAACAAGCTGGGGTAATGGAAAGCACTTTGGGGGAGGATCATATTTCTCAGAACTTGAAGACAGAATCAGTTCCTGAAATTTAAAGAATTCTTATGAACTATAGTAGATCCACTTAGAACATGTGATAAGAAATAAATGTTCAGAATGTAACCCCAAACCCTGCCTTTGGGGCTGAAACAAAATGCAGATGTCAGAACATGGTTATAGTCAAAGTTACAAATTATTACTAACTACTCATGGAGAAATAATAAAACTGCTGAAGACATCAGAAGTTGAGACACTATTCTATGACTTCAAGCAGACTGAAAAGATAGCTAAGTTTCATGTGAACTTCAACAGCCCTTTTTATTCACATGAAAAATAGATCTTTGTCAAGAAACCATCCACACCAACTCATCACAGGCAGGACTAAAATGCCAAAATGAGTGTTCTTGGAACCATTTCTGCCTTGTTCTACAATCTATACAAAGTTGTTTGATATTTCCTTCTTATAACTTAATTCACTAGACATATATGAGAAGCATAGTCTGAGATAAGCATGTTTTTCATACTAAGACACGAAGATGAGTAATATATAATGTTTCCCTTAAAGCATTTTTCTTGATAATACACTTTTTATTTCTTCCATTTTCACAGTTCATTCATTCCTTTCACCAATATTCAGCATCTATGATATAAGAACCATTGTTCTAGACAGAGTACAAAGGTATTCACAAATCAAAATTTAAATTCTTGCCCTCTTTGATTGTGTTTTTTGGTCTAGAACATAAATTTCAAATTTATTTTTCTGTTCACTGTCCTCTAACTTCTATTCTAATTTCAAGCCACAACCCTATATCATTAGAACAACTTCACTGCTTCCCTTATACTTCTTCTCACATCCACAAATGTCCTTGGATTCTCTACACAGCAAAGAGAATAATAAATCTTTTTCTGTCTCCTGGGAATGGCAGGAACCTCACCAATATGGCTGTCCAAATAAGATCTGAACAAGAACAATATCAATAAATTAGATTTGCTAATGTGAAAGAAAAAAATTCTCACGGTGCTCCATCTCTAGACAAAGAACTACAGTCGTGTAAGGAATACTGAGAAAGTGAGATTTAGTCAACTCCAGGGACAAGCCCTTTAATAGATTATCCAATACCAAATGGCCAGTCTTGAATTTATTTTCTTTTTTTCACTTTTTATTTATTTATTAAAATTTATTCATTTTGCATCCCAGCTGTAGCCCCCTCCCTCATCCCCTCTCAATCCTGACCTCCCTCTCTCTTCTACTCCCATACCCTTTCCCCAGTCCTCCTCTTCCATCTGACTCTAGCCTATCAGGTCTCATCAGGACTGGCTGCATTATGTTCCTCTGTGGCCTTGTAATGCTACCCCCCTCTCAGGGGGAAGTGATCAAAGAGCCAACCACTGAGTTCATGTCAAAGACAGCCCCTGTTCCCCTTACTAGAAAGCTCATTTGAAGACTGAGCTGCATGGGCTCCATCTGTGCAGGGGTTCTAAGTTATCTCCATGAATGGTCTTTGGTTGGAGTATCAGTTTCTGAAAAGACAGCCAGGCTCGGATTTTTTGGTTCTGTTGCTCTCCTTGTGGAGCTCCAGTCCCTTCCAGGTCTTTCTATCTCCCCCTTCTTTCATAATATTCCCCGAACTCTGCCCAAAGTTTGAACTTAAAGCATTTTTTTTTATCTAGCACCATTTTGGGGCTGAAATAAAAACTGGACTATGTATAACTGGTTGCATACTTCCATTTATCTTTCAGAAAATATGCAATTTTTTTTCATTATGTGCAAAAACAGTTAACTTGGGTTCATTCCTACTAGTTCGTCTCAGTTAGTAGCCTCAAGAAACCCCTGAGATAGCTATTCCTGATATTTTTATTTAGAAGAAAGCAAAACACAGTCTTATAGAGTCACATGCCACAGAAAGAGCCAAAATTCTAAGCATATTGTTGTAATTCAGACCACAGAGATCACCCTTTTGACCCTGAAATTATTCATGTTGAAGTCATCTTAATAGAAAATTTAATTAAATAGCCTTGACTGGGGAGACTCATAAGAACTTCATCTCTCTAAATACTTCATCTCACTAAAACACGTAGTGCCAAGTAGTGCCTCCCCAATGACCCATTATCTTCTGAAGAATTTCCTCCTGTCATCATCCTTCTTTTTCCTAAATAAATAGATACCCCTTTACCTATGGTGGAATTTCTTTGCCCTCTTCATTCACAAACTTGACTTCTTCCTCGATTCTGCATGTTCTACTGTCTCTCCTCTGGCTTTTATTCCGAGACATCTGCACTGCATCTTCTCATATCAAAGGCCAGTAGGCACTTTGATGTTCTCATCTTGTTGCCTCTCAAGTGAATTCAATCATGTTCTTTAGTTCTACAAGGCCACTATATTGAAGTGACTCCTGTCACATTTGGTGGCTTCATCACTAAATGCTAAATAATTTTCTGATACTGAGCCTTCTACTCTCAGGAGTAGATGTCCTTAGTCAAGGTAACACCCTCAACAGCAGTAGCTCTGTCTGAACACTAGATACATGGAGAGAATTTTGTGCCTGACATTGCTACTTGGTATTTGATTTTCCCAAGTTGTTCCCCAAAGTGTGCTTCTCTTCTTGATTTTCTTATTTTGGAAAATTTTACCATAATTTTATGCAATTGCTGTATAAAAAACTTAGGAGCTGGTCTTGACTCCATAATTTTCATGTTTCCCACATTCATCCTAGTTTGCAATATCATCTATTGAGACCCAACAAAGCTGAAATTTTCCATTTTTCTCCATTCCTGTTCAGATCACTCTTGTCTAAAATACAATTTAGTACAGCATTTTCTGAGACAGGGTCTCATTATATAGCCTACATAGCCCTTCATAATTTGATGCCCAAGTACGTAGACTAGACTGGCCTTAAACTCAGAGATCTACCTCCTTCTGCTTTCTGAATGTAAGATTAGAGGTAAATGCTATAGAAATTGTTATTGTATCTTTCTGTTTGATCTTACTGCTCTAATAGACTCTCTCCCCTCTAAAAATTCATAAATTTATTCAACATTGTTTACATATATATATTCGAAGGTTTTTCTCCAGCTTCTAGGTTAACAAATGTGAGCAAAAAAGTCGTAATAATTGCAGAGCTTGTACTCTAGTGGAAGCTTCAGATAATAAACAATAAACACAGAAATAAATATAAAGTATGTGAGACAGATATTAGTAGATAAGTAGTAAGGAAAAAACAAGCCTACAAGATTATCAAGATAGAAAATGAAAGGAAAATAAGTTGTGATGTAAATAGAGTAGTTGGGTCTACAAAATCTTTTAGCATAAAATCTGAAGTCTTGATTTTGGTGATTTTCCTTCTTTGTCTCTACCCCACCGTGACACTCTCCCTCATCACTATACTCAAGATAGCTCTACACACATTCTTAAAACCCTAAAGGTTTGTGTCTCAAAGTCTCTACACTAACTGTTATCTCCACCTGCAACTCTCAGTTTCATTTTTATAAATCTTCTTTTCTTTACATCTCAAGGGATGTCTTTTGTAGGTGTCCCACCTCACACATCATGACCTCCTGCTTCCTCGCTGATTTACTTCCTCTTGGAATCTCTCATGGTTGTCTTAAATATACATTTTAGTACTTACATCTTTCCCCACTAGAAGGTATGTAACATGAAGATTTACTGCTTTTTTCCCAACTTAGACTGTGTCTGGCACAAAGGAAGGTACTATTTAAACATCCTGTTCATTGATTGATTGAATAAGTAAACATAAGTTTTAATCTTAGCTGTTTTCATGTATGAAAATTATTGACTATATACTGTCTGCCATATTCAAGCACAATTCTGGATACCTGGATAGCCTACAGAATTCATGCTAAGCACTTTGTTCAGAATTAGAGAAGTATGAAATTCTAATAATGAAAGACTTTAAAGTGCTTTTTTCATCCAATGCTTCTAGAAGCTGAATGATGTTGAACAGTGTGTCCAAATCACACAGCACTAGCACAATAAAAACACTTATCAGCGCTACAAACTTCTTACTCCCAGTCCATTGCCTCTTACAGGATGAGAACACTGTAATAAGGACATGAGGAACAAAGTGTCTCAGGCTTGAGAATATCACAGTGAGTTTATATAATGCCCACATAGAATAACGAATTATGTCAGTGTTGACTATAAGGTATAGATTATAGCATATCATAAGTAAAATCAATAGACAGCAAGTATAGGGAATACAAAACTACCCCAATTCTCTTGGGGCCCCAGGTGGGCCCAAGAATCAAAGACATAGAATAAAAGCATATAAATTTTTAATTGTTTTAATAGCATGAGATCCCTCATAAAGAAACCAGGTGTCTAAGAAGCAATTGGGTTCAAACACTTATACGCTGGACCCAGAATATTGCTGTTAAGTGTGATAAAGTAAAAAGCTGAAGGTAGGAGAAGGGAGATGAACTGACAAGTAAGATAAGAGTGTATTTAATAAAGTGTGTTTATGCAAATTTTCCAGGATTCAGCTTTCCATCCCTGTTGATAAGAATGCTGTTTTCAAGCCTGGTATAGCTTATTGCCAACTGTCAGAGGCAAGGAAATTACAAGATCAAAGCCAACCAGAGATACATATCAAGACCCTGTCTCAAACATTTTAGCTGTTTTTCTCTTGGTTCAAGGAAGATACCTTTCACATTAAAATTTCATCTCTAATCTCCATCTCTTGCTTTTATGAAAGAGGCTGAAGGTTCAGAGTGATATTGCTGCTGTGACTCTTTTAGAAGTATGTAATTCAAAAACGGTACACAGAAACAGCATGTTGGAGGATGTCTGGGTTTATACACATTTCTAAGGTTTTGCCATGAGTTTCTGGACAGCTGTAATTAAAGTATGTCAAAACTAAGTTGGGTTTTAAGCTACACTAGATAGATTGGTGGTGAAGAAAGAAAGAAAGAAAGAAAGAAAGAAAGAAAGAAAGAAAGAAAGAAAGAAAGAAAGAAAGAAAGAAGCTTTGAAATACCCAAAAGTACATCCAAATCACAAAATTGCCTACCATTAACTTATTTTTCTCTCCAAAAACTAGCCAACAAATGTATAGTAATTAAAAAGTACAAATTCCAAATTGAAGAAGAGGGTTCAAAGAGACAAGAGTAGTACCTTCAAAGGAACATCTGTAGGCAAGGGAGGCAGAATAGAAGTCTCACTCAGAACCCTTACAGAATGATGCATGTGGAACTGATCCCCACAGAACCCTAAAATGTATGTCGGCAAGATATTCAAAGAGCTTATAGAGCAAGGGGTAAGAATTCTATTCTGAAAGTGAAAGCAAGAACACAGGTTGACTATATGTATATATATATATATATATATGTATATATATATATATATATATATATGTATATATATATATATATAATTAGCCCCTAAAGGTCAAAACCCATCAATTAAATTTTTTCTCCCAGGAAATGAATGAAAAACTTTCTCCATGATGAAGCTGAAAAAAGCCAGAGACAAGACATCCTAGCACATGAGGAAACAAACAAAGGAAAATCCAGCTGCTACTGCTAGCCTTCTAAGAGGTCCCATGAGAGGACTGATAAAAAAGCCAATCCCCTGTGATGAGGCAGCATTCTTTTTCATTGCTTTACTCATGAATATAAACAAAGTTACCAAGCTTTTGTGGAATACTAAAAGGTGAGGAACAGAGAAAATTTAAGGATTGAGAGAATAATTGAATAAATATAAAAAAATTTAATTTCTAATTAATATAATCAACTAGATAAAAATTATAGATACAAATAACAGAAAAAAAACTTTTTTTGCTAATCACCCAGATTATAAATTCATGAATAAAACAATAGTAACAGAAAACAGAAGCTTCTACACCAAATAATAAGAATAGTTCTGAGGTAATTCCTTTAGGGAACACACAGAATTTTTATTTATTTTTTTATTTATTCTTCTCTCATACAATACATCCCAACAGCAGCAACCCCTTCCTCCATACCCAGCCGCCCCAACTACTTCTCTCCCCCAGATCCATTGCTCCTCCATTTCCCTCAGAAATGAGCAGCCCCCGCCCCCCGTCTGCACCCAGGAATATCAACAAGGAATAATAAGACACAATAAGCTTAAGCATGAGTTAATAAAATGTAACTGATAAAAAATAAAATAAAATAAAATAATAAGCTTAAGCATATAACAGCATATCAAGGCTGGATGAGGCAGTCCAGGGGGAGGAAAAGGCTCCCAAGAGCAGGGAAGAGTCAGAGACACACCCACGCCCAGTATTGCAAGTCTCACAAAAACCCCAAAGTAAACAAACCACAACATGTATGTAGAGGACCTAGTATTGTAGAGGTCCTTGATTGCTGCTTCAGTTTCTATGACTCCCTGTGAGCCCTGCTTAGTTACCTGACTCTGTGGACTGTGTTCTCCAGATGCCCTTGACCCCTCTGGCTGTTCCAATCCTTCTTCTTCCTCTTCCTCTTCCTCTTCCTCTTCCTCTTCCTCTTCCTCGGGGTTCCAGAAGCTCTGCCTAATGTTTGACTGAACACATAGACTCTTAAAGCCTAATAGAAACTCATTACAATCAGCAAGTGGCTTCACAGAGAACTTGCCCGAATCATGGAGCCCTGAGCCTTACCATTCTTGGGTTTTTAAGAACAAAAAACATCCTCGATTGACATACTCCAGTTGCCAAGAAAAATTAGCAACAAACAGAACTACAGAAGCCAAAAGGCAAGGTGTATATATTTAGGAACTTTTCCAGCTGCATCCTGGAACCATTGACTTATCCTTTTAATCCTGGTGGTCCAGATTCCTGTTTGAACAGGTGTTGTTTCCTACAGGAGTGGGTTCCACAGCCAGAATGAGTTTCTATCATGGCATCAGTGTGCTAAGGTCTGGGAGTCTACTAAATCTAAGGGCCGGTTACAAAAAAAAGAGATAAGATCCTTTTCAAAAAGAAACATAGAGAATGGATTAAGGAAGCCTAATAACCAATTAACAATACACATATGTTAACAACATAACAATTAACAGTGCAAATACATAACATAGATATATATTCAATTCATCATATATATAAATATATATGTGTATATGTGAGTATACATGTTTATGTAAACAGGAGAGGAAGTTATTACAGAAGAACTTAGGACTGTAGGATCTATCAAAGACACATTACAGAACTCAGCTTATTAGGACTTTTAAGGCCCAGGCTTTGACCCTGACAACCCCAGTAATATTTAAAACCATGGTAGTAAAAGATATTCCTCTATTTTTTTGTGCTCTAGAGAATGTTTTACTGAAGAAAGAAACATCCTTCCCCAAGGATGACTTAGATAACACTTACAAATGTCCATATCTCTGCCCAGGGACAAAGCCAGACACAAGACCTGTGAATTCCTTCTCTGTCTGACACAGCTGAGGTTCCTTTTTCTCCTGCAGACCTGTGGTTATTGATCCACCCTAGCCTGAGGCAGTACAGAACCCCTTAGTAATGGCCTTTCCTGAGGATCCTGTCTGTCTTTCGTGTGAGCATTCTGATCTACTGTCTTCATAAAGCCACACTGGATCCAATTTTACACCCGGGGTTCTGTGTAGCCTTGTGCATTCCTCTTCCTAAGAGAAACTCCTTTCAGACCAGCCTCTGAAACCCTGTGGCCAAACATCCTCCCTTTTGCCACAGTACTCCTTCGAAGTCCCATTGCAAAGTTTCCTTTCCTGCCTATAATAAAGTCCCTTTTTACTTAAGTCTGCCCCTTTAAAATTTTGATGCTGGAGCTAAGGTCATGGCTCATTTGGCAAAGTGCTAGCCATGTAAGGCTGAAGACCTGAGTTTGATCTCCAGAACCCACATTAAAAAAGAAAAAAGAAAGGACCTAGACCTCCTACTCAGATATAGCCCATAGACATCCCAGTCTCCATGTAGGCTCCCTAGCAAAGGGACCAGGGGCTAGCTTTGACATGGACTCTGTGGCCTGTGCTTTCACTACTTCCTCTGGACGGGTCAACCTTGCCAGGCACAGAGGAAGAGGAGGCAGTCAGTCCTGAAGAGACTTGATAGTCAGAAAAGGGAGGAGTGCTCCCCTTTTCTGAGTACTAGGGGAAGGGGATGGGGTAAGAGGGAGGGAGGAGGGTAGGATGGGGAGGAGACCAAAAAGAACGCCACAATCAAGATGTAAGGTGAATAAATTAAAATACATAAATTTAAATTTTAAAACTATAACAGAAAATACACAAAAGAAAAAAGAGAGAGGGAGACAGAGGAAGGAAGGAAAGAAGGGAGGGAGGGAGGGAGGGAGGGAGGGAAGGAGGGAGGGAGGAAGGGAGGGAGGGAGGGAAGAAGAGAGGAGAAGAGAAGAGAAGAGAAGAGAAGAGAAGAGAAGAGAAGAGAAGAGAAGAGAAGAGAAGAGAAGAGAAGGAAAGAAAAGGAAAGGAAAGGAAAGGAAAGGAAAGAAAAAAGAAAGCAGGCCAGGTGCAAGACACACTTCTAATTCCAACCCTGAAATAGGAGAAACAGGCAGATCCCTAGAGCTCACTGACAAGCCAGCTTAGCCTACTAGGTAAGCTCTAGACATAGTCTCAAAACAAAAACAGAACCAAAAAGACAGAAAAGGAACCAAGCCAACAATAATAACAAAGAAACAATGTGGAGGCTTCTATAAAACAATCAAAGTTAGACCTCTGGCCTACACAAACAGACAGACAGACACACACACATATGAAAATGTATTCATATGAACCCTCAAGTACACAGAATACAAAATGAGTCTCTAAAGAGAACTGAAGAAAAGCTTAGACAGAATAGAGAAAATGAATACAGAACTCCTCAGAGGCATCTGGTCTTCACCCAGCCTGACAGTGGGGAAGGGGGTGGGGTGTGGGGAGGAATACCAGTCATAGAGTTTCAAACTGATTTCTGAAAAGGCACATGGAGTGTTCAGAAATCTTCAACTCCTTGATACAGTGTAAGACTACAGCTAATTGTTGAACTGAGGAAGGTAAAGAGAGGGCAGGGCTATGGTCAGAGGAGGCCAAAGACTGACTAGGCCAGCTGTGCACAAGAGAGCAACTAAATGCAACTCTGGGAAGGAATGTGCTGAATATTAAAGCATCACTAGAAAATAACCTCCCCCCAAAAAACCACAAATCCAACTGTAAGCCTTTCTCATCAAAATAACTGTCAATCTTCTCCCGGGCCTGTATCACAGTACCCTTAATGAGGCCCTCTCATGTGTGGAGTCAGAAGCTGCACATGGATGACAAAAAGAAAAAGAAAAAAAGAATACACCTTTTAGGCTGTAATCCTTCTGATCTCACTTCTCAGCAAAACTGGTGATGCCTTGGGCACAGAGATTCAGCTTTCCTGCTGCTTCTGAAACATTGTTAGGGCAACTAGGCAGCAGAGTTTCTGATCTTTTGCCCTAAGGGAGGAATTCAAGAAAGAGCAGAAAGCAGTTCTTCCTTGAATCCCTTCCCTCGCAACAAGGTAAACTCAAGATTATCATTACGGTATCACCCTCAGCACAGGGAACTTTTGGTTTTCAGAGCTAATGAATTACCCTAAAGCAACCATCGGTAAGTAGGGCCGCTATTCAGAATTATGCAGAAGTACAGTTCTTGACTCTCCTATGATAGCTAATATTCACCAAAAAAAAAAAAAGAATCCATCCCATCATCAAGTTTATTATAAATGATAAATGAAAAATACACATCTGTTCATTGCAGGTTACGTATGTCTTTAAAAATCTCTAAGTAATAGCTTAAAAATTGTAGTCTAACCATAAATTACAGCAAATATGTATATATTGATATTGAAAGATAGCTATGATTTTCCAAAAATTAAAAAGTACCTAGCGAGCTACATCCCAAAAGGGGAGATACGGAAGCATTAACGGCAGTTTTCTCTGGAGAGTGGAATTATAGGAAAACTAAAGTTAAGAACAGGGCTTCAATTTTTATGTTTCATGTTCTTCTATATCCCTTTTCTTTGCGATAAATCTGTGCTGCTTACACATTCAAAACTATCAGTTTTGATTTAATAAAAATGGATGTCGGAGTGCAGGCAAATGCGCTTTGAAAACATGGACAGTTTGTTTGGAATACAGCGATCCTTTCACAACGCATATGAAGAAGGAAACACTGCCCTGCAACTCTCCACATAGCTACTCAGCTAAATCAGGGAAGACACTTTAAAAATGTGAGGAAATGAGCAGTACAGGAGATACAGCATCCTGTCTAGAGCACACCTCAGCCTGTATAAAAAGAGGCTGCCCTGAGCAGGAGAAAACCACATCGTATCATTCTTTCATGGGTAGAAAAGTATGGCATTTTTTTTAGGGGTTTCTTTCATTATTTTTATTCCTTGGCTCATGCTTATGCCTCTTTATTCCCTTGAACGTCTTTATACAAAACACAGCTTCAATGGTGTAATTATGAAGAATTTCAAGAGGGCAACAAATAAGAGACTTTATACCCAAACTGAGTCCCTTCAAATATCCTGCCTCCCAAAAATGCACTTGCATGCCCATAAAGGCAGCCTTGAATTCTACCCTGAGAAGGGACATAAGACTGCACACCATCTCAAACCAGTGTCTGTCTGAGATTGGGAGAAGAGGGGGTTGATCCTCAAAATTGAGGCAATACATATATAGCAGGCTGACCTCTTCTTAGCATAGACCATAAAACAAGATACCTGCAGCCAGGAACTCAAATGTGACTACCTATCTATATTTTTGCTAAAATGCTGCTTTGCATTTTAGTTTATTTTTCAAGGAACTGCTTCATTCAATGATGAACCAAAGTGGCATGAGATAGAGTTTTCTTTAAAACGCAAGTGCTGATGTTCTGTTTCTCAGGATACTCGATGATACCCATGTAAGAAGTGTCTTTTGGTATTTTCCACCTACACTTGAAGTCATTGTTATTTCATTGACTTTTGGCAAGCCATGTGTCAAAATCTGCTGACGAACTGGCATCCTCTTCAAAAGTTAATAGCTACTCTAAGAAAAACAAATTCAAAGACAACAGTTTGCCATGTACTTTATACAACTCTATCAAGCATAATTTTTCATTATGATGCAAAGATTCTTCTAAATTAATTTCAGTCTTTTATTAAAACCTATGAAATATGAAGTGCTAGCTGCTAATGTGTGGCTCCATTAATTGTAAGATTCGCAAGTATTTAATGATGTCAGTTACATATTAATGCCATTGTGTGTTACAAATAGAAAATCAATTCATTTTAATATTGGATTAATAATTTCATAAGAATGTAAAATTAAAATGAAGTTTTGAAAGTTTATTGATTAAACAGTTGACTATGTTCAAATTTAGCTATGGACATGATAAAATGCACACCTTTGTAACATATTAATACTGAATTTTGACACATGTGAAGGCATAGGTAGGCATAATCTCAATGAATACATAGGAATTTTTAGCCATTCTTTGATACAAGGTCACAGGATGCATCCAACCAGTAAAGTGCTGTCACTGCAAGTATAAATTCCAGTTTCTATAATGTCATATAATGGAATCACACAGAATTATTCTTCTATATCTGGGTTATTTTATTCAATATGACATTGATTTATGTTGTCACATGTATCATTTTGTCTTTTGTCCTTAACTTTTGTTAAAGAATATATCAATTTAATTAACCATTTACCTGTTAACAATTTCACATTTTTAGACTGAGCCTGTGATGTTCAAACCATCATAACAATTCTTGTGCCAAATTTTTTTGTGTTTAAATACGTATGTGTGACATTCCTTGATCAATTAAGTGTGTGTTTCATTTAACAAAACTCTGCAAATGTATTTCCCAAAATAACTGTACATTTTTGAACTTACACAAGTCTTGATGAGAATTCCTGACATTCTTCATCTTTGCCAACAAGGACAAAGAAATTCTTTCATTATTTCAGAAAGTGTTTACTTTGTGTTTTGCAGGGGTTTTTTTTTTTGTATTATTATTTCACGTTCTTATATTTACTTCGAAAAGTACATTACCAATTACTTTGCTGTTTGTGTTGTGGAGTTTCTTAGATTTTTTTTAAGTAGCAAGATTGTAATATCTAAATGCAAAAGTTAAAACTGGTGCCTTCAGGCGGGGCAAGATGGCGGTGCCGGGAGGACTCTCATTCTGAACAGGAGCACAGCGGGATAGGCACAGTGACCAGCAAGCAGAACTCGCGGCCATAAAACACGATTGTGTTTTATGTGATTGTGATTGTGTTTCTCAGGTGAGAGGATACCCCACGGTGGGGGATTCAATCAGCTTTAACTCACCCGGCTAAACCTCGGAAGAGACCCTGGTTCCGCCAGGCGCTTGGTCACCAGCCCAGAGCTACACGCCAGCGTGATCTGGACACTGTCCCAGACTGAACTGTGGCCCAAAACATCACAGACTGGATTTTCCAGTCGAGAGATATCCCCACGGAACAGGAAACTATTGGGACCGACCTTAGGTCACTCAGACATCCCCTGGAAAAGACTCGGGTTCAGCGGGCGCCCCAGGAGCCAGCCCAGAGCCAGAGCCGGGGACCCAGGAGCCTTCACAGAGCCCTGATTGCCTGCACGCCTGACTCGCCGCCTGAGATAGAACTGTGGGCCCCAGGGCACCAGAGACTCAGTTTCACAATTGGGTGCAAACCCACAGGGAGGGAAATGGCTGGTCTGACCTCAGAGCACTCAGCTGATACCACCACCCGGAAAAGGTCTCGGGAAAATTACCCAGTTTAGGCAGACGCCCAGGATCCCAATGGCCAGAAAGGCGGAGCCACGGGCGGGCGTCTGTGCCTGTGGGTTCTACTCGCCGCCACCCCAGATAGAATGGAGGTCCCCAAAGCAAAGACTGGGTGTCCCTGGCAGGAGGAAACCCCCAGCAGGGGGCGGGAATCATCAGGTCTAATGCTCAGGACACCCAGCACCAAAAGACTTTCTGGATTCACACAGACTCTAGGCTCTAGCTTTCTAATGCAAACAAGAGCGCTGTGCTCAGCCTCCATTATTGAGTACCCCTAGGGCACTAGGGCACACAGCTGCATCCTCAGACCTACAAAAGCCAGAGAGCCATTACAGCAGCCCTCAGATACTGTGCCAAGGATCAACCAGTTACCCCTAGCTAGACTGACAAAACTGTGGGAATCCCTGGTCCTTCAAGAGGGCTGCACCCACAGCGTCCGGACCAGAGCAGTACCTGCAGCCGACATCCCAGACAGGGACACACAGCTTCCGGTCCAGACTGAGGCACCCAGCCTTGAGACCAGAGTGGAGCCCTCAGTTACCAGCCTCCAGACCAGGTGCCAACTCAACCTAGGTGCACATTCTCCAGGCAAAGAGCGGAGCACTCAGCCTCTGGCCCAGAGACTTGCTGGGTGCTCCTCTCACTTTCCCGGACAGAACTGTGTGCCCCAGGATAACAGACTGTGTTTCCCTGTTGGGAGAAAACCCCACAGCTAGGGAACCAGCAGGTTCTTCAAGAGGACTGTACCTGGAAAACTGTAACAACAGCAGCAGCTCACTAAATTTATAATGAGAAACCCAGCAGTGGGGCAGCTGTCTTGAAAACCTCTATGGGTAAGAGGAGAGCCCCCCCACCCCCGCCTAACAAAGACCACAGCTACTACTCAGGGCTATACACCTGAGGTGAGCAGTGGCAATTCCTGAGAAACACTGGCCATACAGTGACCATAACCAAAAAGCAGAGGAGGACTCCTTCAGGAAAAATCATCTTCCGGCCAAGGGGATTCTCCCTACCTCAGGACTCCAGGAAGCACAGAAACTAACAGCCAACACCTAAAACAGCCCAATGGGTAGAGGTCAGCGTAAAAGCTCAACCATCAAAAGACAATTAGAGCAATATAGCATCTCCAGAACCCAGCCATCCAGGGGCGAACAGCCCTGGACAATGCAGTATAATAGAAAATCAAGAAGATGACCTTACATCTATGCTGATGAGGAGGATAATAGAGGAAACAAATAAATTATGTAAAGAATTAGAGGAAGATAAAACCAACCAGATCATGGCTATCCGTAAAGAAATGGAGGAAGTTAAAGACAAGCAGATTATGGCCATCTGTGAAGAAATATGGGAAGATGCAGCCAAACAGTTTGCGGCCTTCAGAGAAGAAATAATTAAATCAAAATCTCAAGTGAGAACACATGCTGGAGAGGTTATGGAGAAAGGGAAACCCTTCTCCACTGCTGGTGGGAGTGTAAACTTGTACAACCACTCTGGAAATCAAACTGGCACTTTCTCAGACAACTAGGAATAGCGCTTCCTCAAGATCCAGCCATACCACTCCTAGGCATATACCCAAAAGAGGCTCAAGTACACAAGAAGGACATTTGCTCAACCATGTTTGTAGCAGCTTTATTTGTAATAGACAGAAGGTGGAAACAGCCCAGATGCCCCTCAACTGAAGAATGGATGCAGAAATTGTGGTACATCTATACAATGGAGTATTACTCAGCAATGAAAAATAAGGAAATCATGAAATTTGCAGGTAAATGGTGGGACCTGGAAAGGATCATCCTGAGTGAGTTGTCCCAGAAGCAAAAAGACACACACTGTATATACTCACTCATATAAACATACAACATAGAATAAGCCCACTAAAATCTGTACATCTAAACATACTAAGCAAAAAAAGAGGACCCTAACTAAAATGTTCAATCCCCATCCTGAAAGGCAAAGAGGATGGACATCAGAAGAAGAAGAAAACAGGAAACAACCTAGGAACCTGCTACAGAGGGCCTCTGAAAGCCTCTGCCATGCAGACTGTGAAAGCAGATACTGAGCCTGATGGCCAACTGACGGGCAGAGTGAATGGAATTTTAGGTAAGAACTGGGAAATAGTAAGAGCTGGAGAGGACAGGAACTCCACAAGGAGAGCAACAGAACAAGAAAATTTGAACACAGGGAACTTACCAGAGACTCATACTCCAACCAAGGACTATTCATGGAGATAACCTAGAACCCTGACAATGCAGCCACTTCTGATGAGAACTGATAGACTAAGATCAGAAAGAAGGAAAGGAGGACCTCCCCTATCAGTGGACTTGGGGAGGGGCATGCATGCAGAAAGGGGAAAGAGGGTGGGACTGGGAGGGGAGGAGGGAGGGGCTTATGGGGGGATACAAAATGAATAAAGTGTAATTAATAAATGTTAAGTAAAAAAAACTGGTGCCTTCTCAAGAATCACAAGAATAAAAAGAAAATCATGATTTTTGAAGCAACATACATTTCTTAGTCTTGGTATGATATATAACTTTATATAATAATAAGAAAATATCAATAAATTGGATTTCATCAGATTGAAAATGTTTCCTTTTTTTGAGACACACCATTAAGAAAATATATGTGTATTTACAATAGAGCACAGACTGGGGAAAAATGTTGGCAATACACTTATATGTAAATAACTTATATCCAGAATGAATATTCATAGACAATTAAGTTTTACGTTTTCGTTCATCGATGATGGTCCAGGAAAAAATATGTTCAAGTTTGATATTCTAATATCTTTGTTTAAGATTAATGAACCTTTTTGTGGCGATTGTTGGTATAATTTGGTTGGGTGGTTGTTTGTTTTTGTGTTATGTACTGTCTGGCTTTTTTCTTTAAGGTTAATCTTATCTTGGAAGCTTTATTTTAATGAAAACTATCCCCGCTTTCAAAAGAAAACGACAATTTTCTTCATACAGATAGAAGTGTTTGAAAAAAAAAAACACACACATCTTAAAATAAAACTACTAGTGCACCTTAAAGCCCTGCATTAAAGTTGATACTCAACAATGAAAGTCATTAAAGGAATGCTTGATAATAGCTCCTGGTCTAAGTTAAAATCTGGCCCAAACAGAAGCCGGTTTTCAGGAAAGAGCTGCTAGGAGTTGAGGAGTCTGGCTTAAGCTCTCCTGATGTACTCGGCACTGGGAAAGAAATATGAATATAGCCTGCCTTTTACCGCCTGAACTGCACTGATGGCGCTCCACGGGAAGACGCATCTGCTCCGCTCACGGAACACGATCTGCTAAGAGGGTACTCTGGGACTCCGTTGGGCTCCTGAGGCAGGACTGTTAAGCGCAGACCGAAATGCCAGGCTGTTCTCTTGACGCCTTGCATGCGCATCCACGCCATTTCCCAAGTGTAGAAATTGAGACTTCGCTGAGTGCCAACAGCAACAAATTTTCAAAGTTAGATCTTACTGAAGATAAATGAACACTTGGCCTGAAAAACTGGGCATTTACAAAAACGTTTCTTCCCAGTGCTGAGGCTTGCTTTTTTGTTTATCTTTTTAAAAAAGTTTACTCATATTCTTTAAAATGAACAGCAACAATAAATACAGTAAGTCTCAAGAGGAGTCCAGAGGATTATCCGATTTTTAAAATGCGCTGTCCAGAAAGAAACGACCCCGCATAGTATTCACATGAGGCTGTTTAAATTTGAACTAGAGTGAGTTACATTAAATTAAAATTGAGCAGTCCCCCAATCATGCAAGAGACATTTTCGTTCACTGTAGCCCCGTGGCCCTGAGTGACTACATCAGTCAATGGAAACATAGCTCAGGCTCTGCTTTGAAGCCTGAAGACAGTGCAGAACCTGGAAAGCAATGCTGTCAGTGAATACCCAGCCTCAGCTATGAACACGGGACAAGGACAAAGGTGAGAGCATTATCAAACGCACTTCAAGAAGTTATTTGACCTAGAATCAAATTTTACTCAATAGTTTAGATTTTTTTTATCCTTCAAAAGTCTTGAAACTACAAACAGATTTTTAAGGCACAGAATAAAGGGTATATTACAAACAGTAACTGGCCCTGATAATTGCAGGCACAGAGATCTCTGCACGCTATCAAGTATCGGAGACTTCTACAGCTAAGGAGGAATAGAAATTTGCCTTTTGCCTTTTGTTCTGAAATCAAATGTTATGATCAAGACACAGATTTATCTTTCAAATTTCTGTAATGCGAAAAAGCATATACAAATAAAGTTCTTTTTGAATTAGCTGGCACGCAGAGTAAACTTTCTTCTATTAAACAAAACAACTTGGTTTTCTCTACTATAGGAGCCATTTGCGAAAACTTACAGTTTTACTAAAGAGTTTTAGGCATCAAGCAGTCCTGTCTACTCTAGCCTGACGTGCCATTATCTGACCTAGGCATCTTTTACATCCATCCAAGGGCATTTCTGGAAAAGAACAAGGTTGGACCTGTATCTTCCCTTCCTCACCTGCTCAAGCACTTCCTCAGTTCACCTTGCTATGTTTAAATCCAGCCTGGTAAACACTGCTGGCCGAGAAACGGGACCAGAAAGTTTCATTTAACAGACTGAGCACACTAGGTTGCAAAGCTGGCCTTTTCCTCTCTGCCTAGAGTAATTTGTATGTTCTTTAAAGATACTTAAAAATGTCCTTGCCCCACCGCTCCTAATTCTTACAAAGTGTCCTTCAGCCAGCCACTGTCACCACTGCCATTTTTCAAAACAAAACAAACAAAAAAAAAAATTAAGTTCGTTGCTCTGATGCTAAAAGCAAGAGATTTGACATCAGACTAAAATGAGTAAAATGTCCTTTCTCTACTAGAGATTGCACCATCATTTCATTGCTCACATCTCCATGTGCTCACCTGCTAGACGGGAAATTTTTAGAAAGGGTTGTGACTTGTGGGATTGTTAAAGTATATTAAGTATGACAAATGAAACAAAGTCTGTGTATGGCAAGTGTTTCATATTATTTTCATTTTCTCTCCCTTTTTAACAGCCAGTAGATGTAGTCTGAGTGATTAAGCAGGCAGACGACCCTCAGACCCATTTGCAGTATTTGACCAAATGTACAGAAAAATCACCAAGTAAAGAATTGAAGCTGGTGAAGCAGAGCTATCCTCTCAACATTTGGAGGCAATGGCAGAAGGATCAGCCTAGGCTACATACTGAGTTTCAGGCAAGCCTGGGCTACAGAGTGAGATTCCATTTCAAAGAACTGATTAGCAAAAGGATACTTTGAAAACTGTTGAAAACTTACTGGAATTTTAATGATTAAATAATTGAAAAGAGAATGTTGGTTCTTTTCATTATTTTTTTAATCTATAAGCATTTCAAAACATGCTGTGAATTGGTTTTGAGGCATATTAAGCAGTTCCTTAAAATAAAACTTACAAAGAAAATAAAGCAATCAAGTGCTTAACACAAATTATCTTTCACATCTCAAGAATAAGATATTACCTTGTCATAAAAACACATATTCCTTAATAAAGAAAACCTTAAATAACCTTATGCATCAGAAAAACATAGTCAAAATGATTATCATCTTTGAAACCAAAGTCCATATTTGAATATTAATTTGGGTATGCACCAATTGTGTGAATTAAGCAACTTAATTCACTTCCTTATTAGTCACAACTCTGCTGTAAAGGAATGCTTCACATATTAAAAGACATTCAACATGATTAGTCACTAGGAAAATGAACACTGAAACCTTGGGTTGAACAAAGCTTGTACCTACTGGACTAAGGAAAAGGAATTTCTGTTCATCACATTGACTATGCTGAAAGTTTAATATGTGTACATGTTATACTGTATCAAGCTAAAATATGAAATCCTGTGGCGAGTGCTGGTATTGACATGGAGCGACTGGAAATCCCTGATTTTTAGTATAATTTAAAACATCAAAATCACTCTAATTGAACTGTTTTAAGGTTTGTTCACTATTGAAACACTCACTCATCCAAATTCTAATTACTTTTTTTCAGAGGAAAACATTGTCTATATCAAGATTTGAGGGTAATAAAAATAAATAAATTTATTAAAAAAAGAAAAAAAGATTTGAGGGAAAGTGTTCACAACTTTTATATAAGTAATAGAAAAAAAACACACTTGCAAAAAAATTTAAAAAGCAATGAATTGTCACTGAATAATAAAAAGAAATAAACTGTAAGGTGAGCAAAGACAAGGTGGATGTCAAATTTAGACTAGTGAAATAAACCAGGAAACATGAGAGTACTTATTTTATAACTTCATTTATATTTATTTCTGGAGAAACAAGCTAACCTATAATTATGAAGAATCTGCTGTTGGGTTACTAAGGATAAGCAGAGGAGGCACAGAGAGTCAGGAAGCTCAGAAGCAGAAATTATAAAGAACCCAAACAAACAAACAAAAACAATACAAAATAAAATTTCTGTTCATTATACTGGCTGCTTTGATTTTTTTAATATGTGTACATGTCATACTTCATCAGGCAGAAAATTAAATATATACAAGTTATGCTATGTCAACAGACCTCAATAAACTGTAAGAAAAATTAAAGAAAATGTTTGTGCAGTATGCAATGATAGGCATGGCCTATAAACTACAATAAAATATGCACTTCTCAAAATTCAAAAAGGTTAATACTCTTACCAAATAATCAAAGATGTTAATACAAGACTCTTGTCAAAAATACTCTCTTTCTGGCCTTTGAGTTAAGTTTAATCATTTAACTTTATGTTGTGGATGTTTTGGTTTATGATATGTAAACATGTTTTCATGAAAATACCAAGTTGGGGGTTTTAGTTTGTCCACACGTGTTAAGAGTCTCATTTGGAGCGTGGTCTTTGCCAGGTGGAATTAGTTGAATGCTGAGGACTTTGAGGGGCATAAATATGACAACCCAGAGGAAGAAGGCACAGCTGCTTGGAGGAGGACTGCCTGCTGCTGGTTCGTCCTGCTGCTGCAATTGCTGTTGGCTGATTTACTGGTTATCTGGACTTCTGGATTTCTGGACGACTGATACTGGTATTGCCCCCAAAAGAATCCTATGACCCGACCCAGCAGAGAGTAGTAGAGAGAACTCCACCTCCTGTCCCCACTACTCTTCCTTCCCTCCTGTCTGGTGTTGGGGGCTGGCAGGGAGGTAGAAGCATTTAACAACCCTAAGTCAGGTAGTTTTGTTAAAAAAAAAAAATCAAGGTCAACAAATTTACAATTCATTTACTAAAAGATTTGAAGATTTTAACAGAAAAAAAAAATCTTCTTAATAAACTAAAACATTATGTCAAATACCATTATCGTTGAAGTTTAGTTTATTTATTACAGTTATTTATTTTCAAGGGTTTCTTTTCCTTCTTACATTTAAAAAACTTATGTTTTAAACACACACACACACACACAATTTGACAGTCTCTGTCTCCAATTCACTGTTGTGAAACTTAACCCACAATATCAATGAAGTCAAGTAAATTTGAAAATAAATTATTTTATCTCTATTCTCATTTTACAAAAAGCATAAACCCAGTAGGGAAATGAGTCAGAAATTTTCCAGAACAAAATTTTCCTTTTAAATAAGAAAGAAAATGATTTACTTGTTTTCTTTTCATAAGCCTCAGCCTTTGCGGTGTTTCTTCCAAAGGATACCTTTTCTTTAACGAACACAGTGTCACAACCACTACACTTGTGTACTATGCTTCCTTTTTTCATTGTTTCCCATTGGCAAACATAATTAATGCGCTCCTCAAATACCAGTGACTCACAGCACAAATGTGTCACTCTACCCTATACCTCAAGCCTCCAGCTACAGTATGACTCTGTAGTCATGTTCTTAACAATTCTATGACTGGATGCAATCTATCATGGCTGCACATTTATTATCATGTCACTTCACATTGAAATGGGACATGCAGGCGGCTAAGTAGTTTGTAAGGGAGCTAATGTATAAAATTAACCCACTTCCATACTTTAAAAAAAAAATGTCATTCTTCCCCCCTAATCTTAAACTTTACCATAAATATTTATGGTTAAGAGAATTATAGAAGATGATTATCTCTAAAATATCTAAGCTTTCATGAAGAAATATCACTAAGTATATTTTTTAAAAATAGAGAAACTAAAATACGGACAATCAAGACTACTACTTAGAGCAGGCACTGCAGAACGCATCCTACCAGTGGGTTTTATTTAACAATATAAATGTTTTCAAAGCAATTTTAATAAAAATTTCTTTCAGGCAGGCGTGAGCTCTCCAAACGGCTGTCCTATGACTACTCTCACAACTACTCTCTGTAGCTAGCCAATAACTTTACACATCTTCATTACGCGGCTGGCACGAAAAGACATTTAAGTTTTCAACACATAATTTATAAAATTTTAGAAGTTTTAGATAAAATGAAAGTGAAAATCTAAAGGAACTTAGGAATTCATTGCCTAACATTTCACCAGTGAAGCAGAGACATGATTTGTTCAACACTAAACGTTGCATTAGTGGGAGAGCAGCAGAGGAATTGGAATTCTCTCTCCTAATGGCACTGTTTCATTACAGCACTCTGTCTTTTCAGCTTCTAGTTCAAGCATCAGACTTACCCTTTATGTACCTAAGGTTTAAAAGGAGTGGGGACTCTTAAGTCCTGTGAAGTGATGCAACCTTGAGGTTGAAAACAGGACTAAGAGGTCATTAATGTTTGTTAAGCGGATAATGTTTAGACAGAGTGGTGTGGAAAGTAAGCAGATTAATACTCATTTTCTTAGCAATGTGGCAAGCATTATATGAGTGTATGCATGTATGTGTGTGGGTATATAAAATAGCATTTAATCCTCCCAAAAAAAACAATGCAGGTAAGACACCATTAATCTAATTTTGTAAATGTAGAAATTGAAACTAGCAGGTAACCATACATATAATTTGCCTGATTAAACTATCATACTGCATTTATTATACAATGTTCATAGCTGTAAAACAAATATCTTGGTAGAGCTAATTATAAAATTCTTAGATTGGAAAATGAAGCAGAGAGATTTTGAAATTTGCTCACCTACATAAGATCAGATAGAAAACAAAGGAAACTGTCTCCAGAGCCCATGCAAATATTAACACTAAACTGTGTGATCTCCAACTGATTCCTTAATAAACAGCAGCCACTCAATGTCACCAGAAAGTGTTAGAAATACCATTCTCTGGGACCCTCTTGATAAGGATATGTGACAGTGACAATACCTTAACAGCCAAACACAGAATTACAGAGAATGCTAAGATTTAAGAATCATTAAACTAAGAAATGACAACACCATTTTATTACTTATTTTAGGTTTTTATTATTATTATTATTATTATTATCTTACTGTTGTATTTAATATACTTTTTTAAATTTATTATTTATTACAATTTATTCAGTTTGTCTCCCAACTGTGGGCCCCTCCCTCATCTCCTCCCAATCTCACCCTACCTTTCTCTTCTCCCTCTATGACCCTCCCCTAGTCCACTGATAGGGAAGGTCCTCCTCCCCTTCAGCGTCTAAGAGGGTTCCCCAGTAATAGGAACAGGGACCATTTTTGACATGAACTCATGAGCTGGCTCTTTGATCACCTCCATCTGAGGGGGGGAGCAGCCTTACCAGTCTACAGAGGAAGACAAAAAAGCCAGTCCTGATGAGACCTGGTAGACTAGGGTCAGAAGGAAAGGGAGGAGGACCTCCCCTATCATTGGTCCAGGGGAAGGGCATAGGAGAAGAAGAGGGAGGGAGGGTGGGATTGAGATGGGCTGGAGGAGGGGGCTACAGCTGGGATACAACATGAATAAACTATAAATAATAAAAATTTTTTAAAAATTAAAAACTACAGATGTTAAATTGGAGGGTGCATGTTAGGGAGTTATTTTAGGTTTCTTAACTTCTTTTTATTCACTTTTTTTTCTCTTGTTGTAGCCCTATCCCTCCTCCCCTGCCAGTCCCACCCACCCTCCTTCTCCCTTTCTCCCCACCCTTTCCTCAGAAAAGAGGAGTTCTTCCCTTTCCCATCCAGCCCAGCTCATCAATTTGCATCAGGACTGAGCAAGTTCCCTTCCCCTGTGGCCTGGCAAGGCAGTCTTGCCTGGGGAAAGTGATCAAAAAGCTGGCAAGAAAGTCCATGTCCACTTCCTTTACTAGAGGACCCACATGAAGCCTAAGCTGCCCATCTGCTACATCTGCGTGGGGGGGGTACATCCAATTGGTACATGGCCCTTGGTTGATGATTCAGTCTCAGCAAGCCCCTTTGGGTCCTGGTTAGTTGGCTCTGTTGGTCTTCTTGTGCAACTCCTGTCACCTCCAGAGGTCCTTTTCTCTTCTCTTTCCTACCTCTTTTCCACAAGACAACCCACATATCACCCAATGTTTGATCGTGAGTCTTGGCATCTGTTTTGAGGCACTGCTGGGTAGCACCTCTCAGAGGACAACTCGGTCAGGCTCCTGTCTGCAAGTTTAGCAGAGCAGCATTGTTCATAGTATCAGGGTTTGGCACTCTCCAATAGGGTGGGTCTTTGTTTGGGCCAGGTATTGGTTGGGCATTCCCTCAACCTCTGCTCTATCTGCTCTGTATTTATTATAAGTACATCACTTACAATCTCTTTTTCCTCCATCCAAGTACTCCTATATACCCTTCCTTTTTCTCTTTCAAGTCAATGGCCTCTTTTTTCATTAACTCTTGTTTCACACATACCTGTGTTTGTGTGTGTGTGTGTGTTCCTAAATGCATACAAGCTTCTCAGCATAATGTTACTTGTGTACATGTCTCCAGGGTTGATCACTGGTATTGGACAAGTTATTTATTCTGCTCTAGATATTACATATATTTTTAATGATCTTAGGCTCATCACTCGAAGTACTTCAGTCAATAGAGCATCTACATATTTCCATTGATTGTCTTCTCCCCAAGCTCCAAAACATTTTACCACAGGTTCAGTTAACACATACAAGAAGTTTTGATTATAGAAGAAAAGTCTAGGACCAAAGATCCAGGACTTTCCTAGTTTCAGCAACAATAGTAACCACCAACACACAAACCAATCTCTCCAGGAGTATACATGATTACATGGTAATCTTGTCACCTTGACCTGCCCAGCTGTCTATGTGACTATCTACAAACACTTTACTCACTGTTAAAAACATGTAATCTTGCAATCTGATGTAATTTATAAGAACAGAAAAGAATGCTCATGGGTCATATCCATAGGGAACCAACAATTGTCCCACATTTTTTTTTCAATGCAGTTTATTCAGGAACATTGAACAATCCTCGGACCCCGGGGAAAGCCAGCCCCCAGCTTAAATAGCCTCTGGGTAGCCAACCCAGGCGTGCCACGGGGGCAATGCAGATAGGTCCACATACATGGAAGCAAGCCAGATCCTCAGCCTTAGCCAAATGTGGAGTTGTTCGTGACAGAGAGCCCTCACCATCGGGAAGGTGGAAGGCGGAAACCAGCTCCATCTTTAAGGCATAGCATGAGCTATATTTTAGGTAATTGGACTGGAGAATTCGATACTACGATGGAGCAGCTGAGAGTGGCCATTGTCACAGTAAATTCTACCAGAGTGGACGCAGGACTAGCCACAGGATTATCAACATGGATTGCTGCAGCCATGAATCATCTGAAGGAATGGGCAGGCATGGGAGTGTTAGCAGGCCTTCTGGTGTTGGTCTCCTTGGTTTGCCTGTGGTATATATGCAAGATTAGAGTCTCACAACAGTGTGATGCAGCCATGATCATTCAGGCCTTTACAGCCATTGAAGCAGGACATTCTCCCCAAGCATGGTTGGATACCAATTGTCCCACATTTAAAGTGTTAAGTGTTAACTTGTTTTTATTCTTTTAAGTAATAATCATATTCCATATTTCTTGACATTTACTTAAGGTAAGTTGGAAGAAATACAATTTCATGCTCAGAAGTTTTTCCTTTGGTCAGCAACATGGCTCACTAATAGATAAAGGCTCAGGTGGAAGGGGAGACGGACCTCCCATATCAGTGGATTAGATGAACGGGCATGGGAGGAGATGAAGGAGAGAGGGTGGTATTGGGAGGGGATGAGGGAGGGTGCTTCAGCTGGGATACGAAGTGAATAAATTGCAATTAATAAATGAATTAATATAAAAAATGAAGCTTATTTTCAGTATATTTAAATTTGGGTGTTTTTGGTATATTCAGTAGTAGTTGAATAGAGCTAACAATATAGCACTGATGACTCTTGCTCATTTCTAACAAATAGTCAACTTGTAGTACTCTAGGCCCATGATTTCCAAAACAGAATTCATCTTGATTCTCAAGATTGTACTTTAGGGGGCTGGAGAGATGGCTCAGCCAATAAAGGCAGGTGCTGCACCCACATCTGGGGACCGACACCTCCTGTGACTCCAGTTACAGGGGATCTGATTGTCTCTTCTGGCCTCTACAGGCCTTGTTTGCAAGGACTGGTCACACAAACGTGCACACACACACACACACAAACATAAAAATCCAAATAAAACATTTAAAGGTTGTGTTTTAATCCACATGTAAAGAATCTGATTATGTTTCTTGAGAATATTTTTTGCTCCTTTTGTGTTCTCAGTGATTTCTGTTTCTGATTACTTCTGTCCTATGATATTAGGACACTAGTAAACCATAAGTTTATAACAGGATTACACAAAACAAGGAAGTACTATTAAAAGTAAAACTCTAAAGGACTTCCACTAGCTCTACTCTCCATTTCAGTTCTTCTGAGCCTTTTTCACTGCCCTTAGCATTTCCTTTGACTGGGAACAGGGTCAACCCAGCTTCAACCACATTCAACCAAAAACTTCACTGAAATACAGATGAGCTCCAGCTTAGGAAAGTATTTTTAAGGTCTCACCCTATGTCGGTACTTCTTCAGAATGAGCATATGGATTCTGGAAACTAGGACTTCATAAACCAGCATAGAATGGTAGAGATATTGATAACTTTTCACCTTCATTTGAGACCAATGGTCTCTTGAGAATAAATTGACATAACTTTAGATGATATTTAGCTACAATCAATGAATCTTGATTGTTGCTGTCAACTATAAGTAATATCTGCCTACTGCAGTTAGAATATAAATGAGCAAACAGAGATAAACATTATTAGTGACATTTGCTTTCTCATTAGTGGGTCTAAAAGCTTGGTTTTTATCTTTTTCAAGTCCTGAATTAAAATTACTATTTAGAGAATCTAGTTCTTTATGTTACACAACAGAATGTATAATTTGTTGGGTCCATTAAAAATCCAGACAAGGCCTCTGACATAATCTGATTGGCCTGCTCTTTGATCACCTCCCCCTGAGGGGGGAACAGCCTTACCAGGCCACAGAAAATGACAATGCAGCTACTCCTGATGAGATCTGACAGACTAAGATCAGAAGGAAGAAGAGGAGGACCTCCCCTATCAGTGGGCTTGGGGAGGGGCATGCGTGAAGAAGGGGGTGGGAGGGTGGGATCAGGAGTGGAGGAGGGAGGGGCTTATGGGGGATACAAAGTGAATAAAGTGTAATTAATAAAATAAAAACAAATCCAGAGAGAGGCTCATTGAGTTACCCAGACCAAGGTTGGTCTTAGGTCATCTAGCATTTACATTGCATTAATCTTGATTCATTATGTATTCTTCTACAGTCTGTGTCATTATCACAGTTTTCTCCTGAAGTGAGAAACTTTTATGTCTCTTGTTCCTAAAAGTCCTTTACAGGTTAATAATAATTGAAGCAGTTTATCATTTGTGTTTTGATCACAGTTTTTAATATATGAGTTTCAAATTTTTTGTAGAAAAAGAGATTTCATTCTTGTATATAGATTACTTATATCTATATGCTCAGAAACACTTCTTCCATTATCAAACAAATAATCACCTTTATTTTTCTCTGATCTATTTGGGGACTTATAGAGACAAAAATCTCACTCTGTAGGCTAGGCTGGTCTTAAACTCATAATCCTTTTGACTCTGCATTTCTTGTAGATCTGTTTAACCATGCCCGGGGCTTCTTCTGTTTTGTTTTCGTTGGGTTTTTGTTGTTGTTGTTGTTGTTTTTCATTTTATGGAGGGCCTCCCCTAACAGTGGACTTGGGGAGGGATATGAAAGTAGATGAGGGAGGGAGGCTGGAATTGAGAGGGGTTGGGGGAGGGGTACAGCTGGGATACAAAGTGAATAAACTATAATTAAGAAAAAAATAAATTTAAAAATAAATAATATTTCAAACATAGTTTAATCCTTTCCTGGATATATTCTAATAATCTCAAAGGCTTAAAAAAACCTGTTATTTCTCCTCCACTTCTCTTTGTTTATACATCACTTCAGTCACTATTTTATACTCACTGAAAGGAACAGAAGTGATTTCATAGAAATGTATAAATGTGCGACATGTGTGTGACTGGTGCTAATCTGTCACACTTTTTTATACTTAAAATTCAATGAAATAAAATGCTGTTAAAGAGAACTCTAATCCTCTCTCACTATCCTGTTTATCCCCTTCATAACCCAGAAGTCATTAATACCCAGAGCTGGTTTGTAGCTATAAGCTGTATTCCAACGTGTGTGTAAATTCACACACTCTAGAAATCATTTAGCATCTTGGTTTTTGTTAATCACTATTACAATTTTAAGTATACCTATTTTGAAATATAGTTTCATAAATAATCAGTTTATTTGTTCATTCCCTACTCTTTTTTATTTAATCATTTTACATCCTGATCCTAGCCCCCTCCCTACTCTCCTCCCAGTCCCACCTTCACACACTCTCCCCACATTCTGCTCTCTCCTTCTTCTTTTCATATGTGATATAAACCAATCTCACAGTACATAAATATCACATTTCCTCCAAAACAACACATATATGTGATAGCCAAAGTTAATTTTTGAAGATATATTTTGTGTAGTAAGTTACCTCGTTTTCATCAAACATATAAGTCCTGAGTATTCTCATGATATACAGATTGATCATGTCTCCTCTTTCAGGAGATGCTTTTTCATGTACAATGACCTCTATTTTTGTGAGATTTACACAAACAAGACATCAGCCAACTTGTTACGAAGAGCTATGAGCTAAATGTAGACTACTTTACCTACAGAACAAAGGTTGGGTTTTTTTGTTTTTTGTTTTTTTTTCAAGAGGGAGTATTGAAGGTGTCCATTTGTGCACTATGGCACTAAGCTGCGGGTTTGGAAATGGCAACTAATAGGAATAACAGGAGTCATAGAGACAGCAGAAACATACATTTTCTATAGATCTTGCAGATGTTAGGCACTCTGGTGGTTTTATTCTGCTTCATTTCATTTTCACAACTCCAGTTCAAAAGATACCAGAACTTATATTCTCCATAAGGCACTCCCCATATTCAACCTAGGTATGTAAAGAAGCTAATATAGGAACTTAGACTAGAGAAAATGTCACCACCAAGCAGGTGTCTGTGGACCTGAGCAGAGCCAGTCTTCAATAGTGACATTATGTGTTAATGAGAAGTGATAGACCAGAAGACTGATGCAATTTATAAGTATCTAGGATATATAATTGATAGCCTTTGTTCTAAGAAAGCTGCGTGAACAACCTGGGATGACATGGCAGAACACACACGGCAAAAGGAGATATAGGACTTTGTGTTCTCACGGACTCATTGTTGCTTGAATGATTAATTGACAAAATAAAGATGTGATATATTGCTACTCCTAGCAAGAGAAATGAATCATACCATATATATAAATCTAATCTACAATACATGTTCATATACATTAGTAGATTGTGGATTTATAACTGCTGTAGAGAGAAAGGTAGAGATGTTTGGAACACAGCCATAGCCTTTTTGAGTTGATGAAACAAATGATTACTATGTTTTGCCACGATACAATACAGGAAATACCTGAGGCATCTTGAAAACTGGAAAGGATGTATTTTAGGGAAGGTCTGCTACAGTATCTTTATACTGTATAAATTGGTGTCATACACCTGATGTTAACTGTAACCTGTACTCTTTTTTTACTCATACCTTATACAGTACTGATATTTTTCAATTTAGTCCAACTTTCTGTTCCTTTTCTTCAAAAGAGAACACTGGTTTAGAATAAGCTTTATGGTTTTATTCATGAGCTCTATCCATCCTTATATCAATAGCAACTACTCAATTATAATTAATCATCACAGAGAACAAGCTACTGTTTTTCATAAATCAGCTGCTGCTCCTAATTTTGCAAGCGCATTTCAGTGAATTCTCATCTATACTCTTGTCATAGTTCCACTTTTTAAAATGTTCCCCTTAAATTCTTAAGATGGAGAAGGATCTTTGAGATCCTCTTGTTCAATTTTAATGATAAGAAAATTGTCACTCAGAACAGACAGGAAACTCTTTGAAGGTTTTGTCATTTATTAGTGTCAAACCTAAGGCAATAAAGCCAGTTTTCAGATTATTGTTTTCAAGAGCTCTTCCCAGGACTTGTTAGACTTCTTTGGAAACCCTTACCTAGGATCAGCAAAGGGATATCTTGCTGGCTTACTCCTTCTCAGTTAAAGAGAGAGAGAGAGAGAGAGAGAGAGAGAGAGAGAGAGAGAGAGAGAGATGAATTTGTCCTAGATCTTTGCACTCTTTGATATAGCCTCATCTTCCTCCCTCAGTGCTGTGGACAGTAATCCTGATACTACAATACAGAAAATACCCTGGCATCATACCCCCCCACCAGGAGTTTCAGTTAGTGACAGCCTGTATCCTTCCAGGAGCCCACCCTGCTGCAGATCTCCAGCTTGTCTAAGAGACGCCCTGCCTATAGTTACTCCTCTTGCTGCAAGCCCTCTGTCCTCTTGCCTGGCTCACCCACATCTGATCCCACTCTATTTCCCTCAGTGTTCCTCTCCTATCCTATCCTGTTTCCTCTCTTCAACCATTTCCACTTACTATTCTATTTCCCCTTCTGAGTGAGATTTGCATCCTCCCTTGAACCTCTCTTGTTTCTCAGCTGCTTGGGGTCTGTGAATTATAGTATGATTTTCCTGTACTATGTGGCTAATATCCGCTTATAAGTGAGTATGTACCCTGTGTGTCTTTCTGGGCCTGACTTACCTAACTCAGAATGATCTTTTGTAGTTTCATCCATTTGCCTAAAATTTTCATGAATTTCTTGTTTTCAATGGCTGAGTAGTACTCCATTGTGTAAATGTACCATAGTTTCTTTATCCACTCTTCAGTTGAGGAACATCTGAGTTGTTTCCAGTTCCTAGCTTTTACAAATAGAGCTGCTATAAACATAGTTGAGCAAATATCCTTGAGAAATTTTCAATCTAGTGACATAATCCTGTCATGATGACATACTGAAGTCTACATGTTTATAATGGTAGTAGCATTTACAATGGTGCTGGTGGAAAAGTATTCACCGCACTGTCATTCATGTAAAAGCATAACTAACATATAGAGTTATGCATAGGGTATAATACTGATGATTATAACAAAACTATTATTTTCTACTATTTTTTTGAAAGTTTGCCATGCAAAGTCACCAGCTGCCTCATCTATGTCCTGCTTCCTGAACCAGTCACTAGCATCAAGAGCCTACATAAAGTGATTGACCTGTACCCTCTAGGGAAGTAATTCTCAACCTGTGTCATGACCCTTTTGGGGTCAAACAATTCTCCCACAGAGGTAAGGTAAGACCATGGGAAAACATAGACAGTTATATTACATTTCATAACTGTAGCAAAATTATAGTTATGAAATAGCCACAAAAATAATTTTATGGTTAAGGTCACCAAAACATGAGGAACTGTATTAAAAGGTTGCAACATTAGGAAGGCTGAGAACCACTGCTCTAGGCTATGATGTTTTCACACAATGATGAAATCATGTAACAGTGCACTTGTCAGAATATGTCAGTATTGTGAAGTGATAACAAACTCTAGCCTAAAAATCACTTAAAGCAATTTAAAGCTTAATTTTGAACTTATAAGTTTATCTTTGCTTCTGTTCATAATAATTAATCTTTAGACATGTTTTTTGCATAATACCATAAACCTGCCAAGGACTTACATTAATACTTAAGATAACTATTTTATTATGCATCAATATTTCTTCTCTTTTGGTGAACCTAACTATTGCACTAAACTGACAACTAACTTACAGGAATGGTTGATGATCAATCAGACTTACAGTTTGGATATCTTACATATCACCCGTTATACCCTGTGTCTTCTTTTCTGGTTTTCTCTTTCAATTTGTTAAAGAAAATCCTAAATTCATGTTTTTCACAGAGTCCACTTTCCATGTTTAAAATTCTCTTTATTTTTCCTTCCTCTTCAATAACAGCCTGCCTCATGAAGAATCCAAGACTCAAGTTTCTCAGAATTTTACAGGTGGTTTCATATTTCCTGGCATTCATTGTTAAGACATCAACGAAGCCATTCTTATTTTCCTTTGTATAGATAACTTCCTTTTATTTTCTGGAAAAGTATACAGCTTTCATTTCTTGCTAAAGTTTTGATAAGTTGACCCTGCTACCTCTAGTTCCATTTCACAATATTGATGCTCTATACTCTAAGGCCTTTTAATCAAAATACTATGTTCACCCAGATCAGAAAAAGAGACATTTTTCCGTTATTGCTTTGTGCCGTTCCTTTTGCTCTTTATGTATTTTACCAGGTAAGATACTGGGGTTTCTTAATCTATGGCATGGCTTATGAGTACCTATACTTTACTATTCTAAACGGTATCTTTTTAAAAAGAAATTTGCATATGTGTGTATGCAGTGTGCCTATGTGCTTGTCTGTATGTGTCTGTGTGTACTTTTACAGGTATGACTGTGTTCGTGTGCTTGTGTGTGTGTGTGTGTATGTATGTGTGTGTTTGCATGTGCATGTATGCAGGTGTGTGTATGTATGTGTAGCTCAGAAGTTGATGTCATTGTGTTCTCCAACCCTTTTCAACCTTGTATTTTGAGTCCGAGTCTCTCACTTAAACCTGGCTCTTACAGATTCAGCTAATCTAGCTGCTGGCCAACTTGTCTCAGAGATCCATTTACTCTGTCTGCTCAGAACTGAGATGACAAATAGGTCACACAGCATTTACATGAGTTCTGGGGATCTGAACTTGAGTCCTCCTATTTGCATGGCAAGCATATCACCCACTTAGGTATCACATTATATTCGCTCACATTATATTCACATTTTAGCTTTTTTTTTCTGCATTATCTCTGTCATTTCCGCACGACAGCCTGAAAAATCATCTGGCTTGATTTTTCATAGAACTGATTTGGTTTGAATCATATCCATTCTGCTATTCAGTCCCATTGTGCAGTTCTCCATTTCTACACTCTAATAATCATGCTGGACTTACAAAATTGTTTATAAGAGTTTCCTTCTCTTCAAGCTTTGGAAGATTGCAAAACATTGGCATTAGCTCTTCTTTAAATGCTTGATAGAATTTACCACTTCCATTTGGTTCTGAGCTTTTCCTTGTTTAAGGTCATTGATTATTGATTGAGCCTTTCTTATTTAGTTTTTTTGTTTTGTTTTGTCTTGTTTTGTTTTCACATTTCCTACATTTTTCTGATTCAGAGGTGAGATGCACTATGCTGTGTCCTTCCATGTTACCCAGTTTAATGTCATTTTTTTTTACAAGTTTCAGGAACTCTTACATTTTTGTGCTATCACTTGTAACGTGTCTCTTTCATTTATAGTTTTATTTATTTGAGTATTATCTGTTTGTTGTTCTTTCTGTAAGTTTTTTAAATTTTATCTTTTCTAAGATATCAGCTTTTTTATTTTTGCTGGTATATTCTATATTCTTCTAGTCTGTTTACTTATTGTTGACATTAAATAATTGATATAATTTAGTTTCGTAGTTGGTGAGTGTATCTTAATTTTTAAAAGTGAGGAAAATCAGCTTATAGAAGGAAAAGTTTATTTCAGCTTATAGTTCCAAAGGAAGGGTCTTATCATGGCAGGAAAGGCACGGCAGCAGGTTGCCAGAGCTGGCCAAAGCTGGCTGATCACGGTGCACACAAGAAGCAAAGAGAGTGAGCTGGGGTTGAGGTGAGGTTACAAACCCTCAAAACACACCCCAGTGATGGATTTCCTCCAGCAAGGCTCTTTCTTCTACAGATTCCATAACCACCCCAAACAGCGCCACCAAACATGGTGTTTCCACGCTGAGGTTTATGGAGAACATTTCTTATTCAAACCACCACAGGGAGTGTGCATTGAGTCACTTGTTCTCCAGCAGTTCTTTAACTGAGCCTAATTAAATTGACAATCTGTTCCTCTTTAGGTTATCTCTCTTTGCTCCAAATTCTACAAGAATCCATAGAAGTTCTTTAGTTTAAATACTTTCTCTATTTGCCAACTAGATGGCAAAGAATCATGAGCATGATGAGTTTTTATACTGACTTACAAGGACACTTTTATGAACTGACCCTATGCTATATCTGTCACTGCAGTTATAACTGCAATGGTATAACTCCATGCATAATTTGTACTGACATTTGAATCTTGAATCTCAAGAATATGAGTCTTGCACTTCACATTTAAGCTTGGTCATCACTTGCTACCATGAATAATCTTCCATGGTGTATTACTTGCTTTTCTGTCGCTGTGATTAAATACCATGACCAAGGAAAGGCAGAGAAAGAAGAGGTTGTTTGAGTTTATGGTTCTAGGATCCTGAGAGTCCATCTCGGTGGGGAGGCATGGCAATAGGCAGTGTGGTGCCAAAGGAGGAAACTGACAGAGGATGCTCAGAAGACGGTGTCATCCTGGGCATGTGGTCCTGAGGGGTATAAGAAAGCAGGCTGACAGGTGCAATGATAAACTTTAATTCGACCATGATTAGAACCAAATAACTGTTGTGATGGCGAAAGATAATGGAGAGGTTCCTCCATCTTATATTCTTGCTGAGGCTGTTTCCAGGTTTAACCGGAATCTGTTCTCCTTGGAGTATCCCATGGAAAACTACACAATTCTCTTCTAGGAACTAAAGTTTCCTAAGATAGAACTAAGGATGTCCTAGCTACATTACATAACCTTTGTTGAAATTTCTTGTTTGTACATGAACCCCCTCAAGCTAACCCTTTATCTTAGCTACCTGTTTTTCCTGAATTTCCCCAGCTGGTTAACTGCTTATTTTAGCTTCTGCTAAAAAAAAAATGCTTGCTTTAGGCTGCTTACTCACCACTACAGCTACTGAGGGAGATATCAGCTGCTGAGAAGATATCAGAAGATGGAAAGATCCCCCGTGCTCATGTATTGGTAAGATTAACATAGTGAAAATGGCTATTCTGCCAAAAGCAACCTACAGATTCAATGCAATTCCCACCAAAATATCAACATAATTCTTCGTAGATCTTGAGAGAAAAATTATCAACTTCATATGGGGAAACAAAAAACCCAGAATTTCCAAAACGATCCTGTATAACAACAGATCCTCTGGAGGTATCTCCATCCCTGATCTCAAGCTGTACTACAGAGCAATAGTAATAAAAACGGCATGGTATTGGCATAGAAATAGAATAGTCGATCAATGGAACTGAATAGAAGACCCAAAATTAAACCCACATACTTATGGATATTTGATTTTGACAAAGAAGCCAAAACCATTCAGTGGAAAAAAGACAACATCTTCAACAAATGGTGCTGGTCCAACTGGATGTCTATATGCAGAAAAATGAAAATAGACCCATATTTATCACCCTGCACAAAAAAGTGGATCAAAGATATCAACATAAAACCAGATACACTAAATCAGTTAGAAGAAAAAGTGGATAAGACAGTGGAACTCATTGGCACAGGAGACAACTTCCTGAACAGAACACCAACAACACAGGCTCTAAGAGCAACAGTCAATAAATGGGACCTTATGAAGCTGAAAATCTTCTGTAAAGCAAAGGACATAGTCATCAAAACAAAACGACAGCCTACAGACTGGGAAAGGATCTTCACCAACCCTACATCTGACAGAGGGAGGGCTGACATCCAGATTATATAAAGAACTAAAGAAGTAAATAGCAAATCAAGCAATCCGATTAAAACATGGGGTACAGAGCTAAACAGAGAATTCTCAGTGGAGAAATACAGAATATCAGAGAAACACTTAAAGAAATGCTCAACGTCCTTAGCCATGAGAGAGATGCAAATTAAAATGACCCTGAGATTTCACTTTACACCATCAGAATGGCTAAGATCAAAAACTCAAGTGACAACACATGCTGGAGAGGTTGTAGAGAAAGAGGAACCCTCCTCCATTGCTGGTGGGAATGCAAAATTGTACAACCACTTTGGAAATCAATCTGGCACTTCCTCAGTTAGTAATAGTGCTTCCTCAAGATCCAGATATACCACTCCTAGGCATATATCCAAAAGAGGCTCAAGTACACAACAAGGACATTTGCTCAACCATGTTTATAGCAGCATTATTCATAATAGCCAGAACCTGGAAACAACCCAGATGTCCCTCAGTTGAGAAATGGATACAGAAATTGTGGTACTTTTACACAATGGAATAATACTCAGCAATTAAAAACGAGGAAATCATGAAATTTGCAGGCAAATGGTGGGACCTAGAAACCATCATCCTGAGTGAGGTATCCCAAAAGCAGAAAAACACACACGGTATATACTCACCTACATAGTCCTATAAGATAGGATAAATATACTGAAATCCTTCCACCTAAAGAAGATAAACAAGAAGAGGACCCAGGGTACGATGATCAATCCTCACTTAGAAGACAAATGGGATGGACATTGGAAGTAGGAGCAAACAAATAACAGGACAGGAGCCTACCACAGAGGGCCTCTAAAAGACTCTACCTCGCAGTGTATCAAAACAGATATTAAGACTCATAACCAAACCTCCAGCAGAGTGCAGGGAACCAAAAAGAGGGGGCAGGGGAGGAGAGAGTTAATACGACCTGGAGAGGACAGGAGTTCCACAAGGACCAAATAAATCTGGCACAAGGTCTTTTATGAGACTGTTTCTCCAAACAAGGACCATGTATGGATGAAACCTAGAGCCCTTGCTCAGATGTAGCCCTTGGTAGCTCAGTATTCAAGTGGGTTACCCTAATAAGGGGAACAGGGACTATTTCTGACATGAACTCGATGGCGGGCTCTTTGACACCACACACCCCCGGGAGAAGCAGCCCTGCTCCGCCACAGAGGAGGACTTTGCAGCCAATCCTGAAGACACCTGATAAAACAGGATCAGATAGAAGGGGAGGAGGTTCCCCCTTATCAGTGGACTTGGAAAGGGGCAGGAGGAGATGAAGGTGGAAGGGTGGGATTGGGAGGGAAAGAGGAAGTGGGATACAGCAGGGATACAACGTTAACAAATTGTAACTAGTATTAAAAAATTAAAATAAAAAAAAAAACTGCTCGCTTTAGGCTGCTTACTCACCACTACAGCTGCTGAGGGAGATGCTTTGATGAGGTCTCTGCCCTTAAAAACCCCCATATTCTGGACACGCACAGCCACACCTAGATGCACACCCCATCCACCCCAACAATTTAAGAGACTTTGGAAATTTAGAGACACTGAAATTTTAGAATTTTAAAATACTGGAATTTTAAGCAGATTTGGTGATTTTAGGGCAGCTTTGGATACTTTAGAGACTTTGAACTTTGAGGTTTGGGGTATTTTAAAAAGACTAAACTTTTAAACTGTTCGAATTTTTGAAGAGAGTGAGACTTCTACTTATGCATCACTGTGATATTAAAATTAATATGAGATGCTGGATGAATATGAAAGAAAAAGTTATGGTTTAATAAGTGAATTTGCATGTCAAGTTGGCAAGGGGTCAGTCGTGCTGGCTGTTTTCTGTCAACTTGATACAACCTAGTCCTAGACATAAGTGGGAAGAAGGAATCTTCTTTGAGAAAATACTTCCATTATATTGCCCTGTAAACAAATCTATGGGATATTGTCTTGATTAATGATTGACATTGGCTGGCCCATCTCACTGTAGAAGGGGTGTCACCCCTAGACTGGTAGTCAGTTATTAAAAGCAAGGTGAGCAAACCAAGGGCAGCAAACCGGTAAGTGTCACTCTCCCATGACTTTTGTTTCAGTGCGTTAGTCCTTGCCTTGTGTTCCCGCTGAATGATGGAAGGCGAGGTAGAAGTGTGAGCTGAGATAAACTCTTTCCTTCCCAAATTGCTTTTGGTCACAGAACTTTATCACAGCCATAGAAACCCTAACAAAATTGGTGTCCCTTGCATGTCCAGATTTTACCTTTTTCCATGGTTATTTCCTCTTTGGAAATATCATGTACATTATACTTCTGGGATTTTTTTTTTTTTTTCAGAAACCCTGTCAATCAGAAAAGAACTAGAAATATGTACTCTCCCAAAAACCATATGGGGTCTTCAAAAATCCTTTGTTCTTTATATAAATATCCTCCTGTCTTTCCAATAATGCCTCAGCAATCCAAAATCAGAAGAAAGGCAGGTTTTGTGAGACAGAAAAGCTCATATTATCACTTTCCCCATGGAAGAGGGTTTTGTCCATTCTAGAAATCCTGTTTTGAAATAAATTAACTCCAAGGTTACTGACTTTGTACATTTAGATTAAAAACAGGTTTTAGAAGTTAAGGCTAGATGAATTATGATCACCAATCCAGCACTGAGAATAACTGAAGGAATCTTCAGAGAACAGAGAAATAAGCGTGTTCTTGAGGTCACAAAGATAATAAAGTACACTAGAGTGATAAATGAATAAACAAGGATTAAGATAACAATAAACTGTACAAAAACAATAATATGACAGAATTCATACATTCTTTTCAGTAATAACTCTGGGTGTCGATGGTACCAGTTCTCCTATCAAAAGTCACAGGGTAGCATATTTTATGCAAAAACAAGACCTATCTATCTGTTCCTGCCAAGAAACACAGCTCACTGACAAAAACAAGCATAGCCTTAGAGATCAAAGATGAACACTGGAATTCTAAGCAAAGTAAATCAGTAAATCAAAAGAACAAAAATGCAGTCATATTATGTTTGAAAAATTGGGCTTTGCACCAAAATTATTCAGAAGAGACAAAGAAGTTCACTTCACATGAAGAGTGTAGAACAATTTTAAATATGTGTACTGAAACATAATGCACCCAATTTCATAAAAACTACAACATTTAAAGGCACAGATTGCCCTCGGTATTATAACAATAGGTGACTTTAACACCAAAATAGTACTGATAAGTGGATCATCCAGACAAAAATTCAAAAAAAGAAACATGAGTTAAATAACATTGTAGATCACACTGACATAAACATCCTCTGAATGTTCTGCCCAAAGACTGGAGGATGCATATTTATCCTAACAGTCTATTTAACATTCATTAAAATAACAAGATAACAAACACAGGAAGTGGAGATAATTCCTTGGGTTCTATATGATCATAGTAGATTAAACCAGACCTCAACAGCAAGAAAATCTATAGAAAACAGAAATTAATGACAGATGAGAAGCACAACTTGAATGAAAAGGTCAACAAAGAAATTAGAAAATTGTTTTAACTACTACGTCCTAATTCTAATGCTCACCTCAAGGGGGGTCCCTAGTAAGGGGAACAGGGACTATTTCTGGCATGAACTCAATGGCTGGCTCTTTGACCTCCCTCCCCACCCAGGGAGGAGCAGCCCTGCTAGGCCACAGAGGAGGACTTTGCAGCCAGTCCCGAAGATACCTGATAAGCTAAGGGTCAGATGAAAGATGAGGAGGTCCTCCCTATCAGTGGACTAGGAAAGGGGCAGGGAGGAGATGAGGGAGGGAGGGTGGGATTTGGAGGGAATGAGGGACCAAAATACAGCTGGGATACGAATTTAATGAACTGTAAATAATGTTAAAAATAATAATAATAATTACTTGTTATATTATTCTCCTCTAATTGCTGTCTTATGTTTGAAACAAGATAATGTGTCAGAAAAAAAAAAGGCAGCATCCAACTACTTTGGGAGGTTTCCTAATCTATATGACTATGGGGAATGCTCCCTTACCCTGAACAACACACTGGAGCACATCTGAAAGATCCAGTGCAAAGAAGAATTGTACTGATGCCACAGGGGAAGAACATCCAGAGGCCTGATCACGTTGTTGAAGACACAGGTACTTTCTCCTTTCAATCCTGCCATCTGTACTTTTCGCTTTATCGTACCCTTGGTAATGCATTGTGTTTCCAGAATATTCTCAGGAAAAGTAAAGACTTGATGTTTTCTGGTTTGTTTAGACTTCACTGAGATCATTTAGTTCACGTTCTTATCCCTAAATAAATGATTAGCACCAAAAGAAGTGATAGACTGACTAGCTTAGGCCTCAGCTTCTCAAGTGAAAGGAGACACCCCAGGCTTTTTGGGTTTTTGTTTTGTTTTTTGAAGTAATCAGTCACTAAGCAAGGGCACAACCAATTGTGCAAACTACAAATGGAAGAAGAAAGCATCAGCGGAGTACTTTTGAAATATTGCTGGTGGATGACAAAAGTGACTGAGAGTACAGGGCAGTTACGACTGAGAACAACCCCAGTGGTTGCTTTCCAAACTGCAGTCTTCCAGATGAGACGAAGCCTTAGACAGGATACCCAAGGTTTTTCTCTAGTGGCACTCTTCGAAGAGGGAATCACCTCCCCTCCTTGCAGAACTCTTCAACTGACTGCCTTCATGACCATTTCGCAGGAGAAACATTAGATCAACACCAGCCTTCCCTCCTCTCGGAGGCCTTTAGAAAGTTGTAGCGAATTATCTTCCTTTTGTGTTTCAGCAGTTCTGTTAGTGGGCTTCTTTTTTTCTTTTTTAATCCTAAACTGATCATTATAGATAAACATAAAACCTCTAAATAGATTTTCCTAGTCAGTTAACCATATTCTTGAGGGAAAACATAAGGTAGAATCATTATTAAAAAGCATTCTTAGTAATACACACATCTTTATTATGTCAGTCTTTTGCCAAAAAAAAGCACAAGATTGATAGTAAAATCCACTTAATTTTTTTCTTCACAGAATCAAGCCATCTGCCTCAAAATACACCAGCAGCCTCTTTTAGATGAATTCACACATTTCAAAACCCTGGAGTAACCATTTGAATGGAAATTGGACACTTCTCGTCATTTAGGAAGCCTTTTTAAACTGGAAAGGCTTCTCATTTGTTCAATTAAATGTGTGTGTATGCAATACACTTTATGAAATTTATCCCAGAACAGCAAAGGCTGAAATAATATTTGAAACAGATGGTACAGCTGCTGTAGTAGCAAACTTCCTGTGGACGTAGATGGAGACATTGAGGGAAGTACCAAGTACAAGACAAAATATTGCACCATCAAGGACCTCAGCCACAGCCATTAAGGATGGAGAGGTGTTTATTATCAACTCCTCCCAAATGAGCATAGACAAAAGCTCGGCAAGTGGAATCTGTGCTCCACTCTAGATGAACTCTCTTCTTCTCAGCTGAGCCTTCAGTTCTGAAAAGGCTGCATCTGTGGTCTCAGAATTTCCTTTCTTGAATACTATTTGCAGATGATGCTGAATCTATCATTTATATCAATCCAGGGGCAATGTAAGCACCGGTGTGAGCACAGCAGAGCAAAGCATGCTAAGGTGTTTAGAGCCAGAAGCAGAGCCAGGAAGGCCAGCAAGGCTGTTTCCTAGTTGCCCAATAATGGAAGTAAAGAAACAAACAAGGAAGGTTAAGCAGCCCTGCTTCCATCCCATAGAACTGGTCTCTGGAGACAACCATCACCAACACCCACCAGCTCTTCCTCTGGAAGTGCTGTTTACTAAAAGAAAAAGAAAGTTTTGATTCCATGATATTTTATTTTATTTTTAAAGAAGAATGTCCAGTCTTTACAAAGTTGCTACTTTTATAAGGCAGATTTAGAATTGCAACATAAGGAAAGCATCTCTTTTTTCTTAAAATTGCTTTGATATGCAAATATTCCACAAAATGAAAGTAAATATGCCCTCATATTCTGAGTTTGTGTATATGTGTTTACATTAATAGGATCCTTGACTGGTTGTTTATGTTATATTAATTACAAAGACATAATTAATTACAAAGACATAATGGTACATTTTAAAACAGCTAAGAACTATATATCTCAATCTAATCAAGCAAAAATTCAAATACAAAATTCATTGAATTCTTCCATATGAAAACTACACCTGAGTATAAACACACACAGAGAGAGAAAGAGAGAGAGAGAGAGAGAGAGTCATAACACCATGCAGTGTTTGAGTTCATAGCCACTTTGCTTCCAAATGCAGCCATGTGTCTGGGCTTTGAGGGTTCACACATTTTCTTCTCACTTGTGGTGCTGTAGAAATGGTTGTTGGAAGCAAATGCCTTTAATTTATTTCAGGGTGATCCCTGGGCTACTGTAAGCGACAGGTCTCAGCTATCACATTCGGATTTCACATGCTTGTATACTGAAAAGGAATGGATAAAAGCCTTAATAAGAAAAGCAGCAAATGACCGAGTTTATCCCCAGTCTTCTCGGCCCCAGCAGCTAATGAAACCAAAATGAAAGTGCGTCCAGCTTCAGAGAGGCACTTCTCAACACAAGCATCCTTTGGGAGATTCCCACTAAAGAGAGCAAATTGATTTTCTAAAGCATACTTAGTTATTCCAGGTACAGAAGAGTGTCACAGCCTGACACATTAACCTCCTACCAATTTGTAAAACCAAGTCCATACACTAGAAACAAAGAGAGAATTAGGCCAACTGCAGGTCACCTCAGCAGAGAGCCCATTTAGGTCTGAACTACCCCAAATTGGTTGATTTACCACCTTTGTCTCACCAATTATTTCAATTTCACTACATGAGATAGGCCAGCTTTTGTTTCTGTGTTCAATCAGGAGCAGTTCCTAAGAAGTATTGACGCATAACCCACCACGCGAGCCAACTCCCAGCTAGGAGCCCCGCAGCCAAAGACTCTGAGTTTGTGTTTCTCTTTATACTTAGAGAAAACAAAGAAATTTCCCTAGTATCAATAGAAATTCCAGCCTACATTTTTTCATTGCATAATCTTTGTGACAAGTTTTTTGTGAAGAAATTTAAAATCAGAAAAGCTCCAGCCCATTGATCTTAGAATTTCTTTTAAGTTACTGACATTTCCTTTCTCACATAATAAGTGGTGAAAGCTAGTCAACAGTTAGAGTGTTTCTCTTTCTTTGATGTGGTCTTCTACTTGAAAAAAAAAATTCTCACTGAAATTCCTTTCTATAAAGGATTTCTACATCAAGATGTGTGAGTCACCCATACAAACACATACACACTCTCTTACATACCCCATTAACTGTAGAAAACAGAGGAAAGGAGAAATCAATGGGTGGGAGGGGGGATTTAGTAGAGTACAAATGTGCTTCAATCCTGTTTATCATTTTATTTTTGGTGGAATATCTGCCTGGCACAACACGATCGTTCATTCATGGAATTTCCTACTGATGGGTCAGGATTTCACCCTAAGGTGAGAGCCTTCTGGAGCTCCAGGCTACTCAGAGTCACTTGCAGCTGTATTCTGCAAGTAATGGTGTGGGTGCTGAACTCCACAGCTGTGGTCAACTGACCTTAAGGCAAACTATAGACCCCTGAGAAAGTAGAAGTAGCTAAACAAATGAGTTTTAGCAAAAAAAAAAGAACTGTGTAAAAACCAAGCATGAAACATTTATTCATACTCTAAAGAAATAACAGGGAGGCTAGTAGGAAGAGCATTCATTCATATCTTGTTTGATGACAAGAAGAAGAGCAAGAACTGTCACAGGTAATACAAAAAAAAAAGCTACCAAATAATATGATACTATATATAAGGGTCATGAAAAATTCCACCAGAAATGCCTACAGCTCACATTGAGCAAAGTAGGTGGATACAGAATTCACTCTCATAAATATGAAACCCTCCTAAATAAAATGAATTCAGAAAAAAATTCAGAGAAATAACATATTTCACAACATATTCCTCAAATAATATAAAATATCTTAGGGTAAAACTATCCAAGAAAATGAAAGGGTCGTATGATAGCAACTTTAAGTCTTTGAAGAAAAAAAAAATACTGAAAAATATATCAGAAGATGAAAAGACCTCCTATGTTCATGAATTGGTAGGGTTAATATAGTAAAAATGGCCATCCTTACAAAAGCAATCTACAGATTCAGTGCAATCCCCATTAAAATTCCAATACAGTTCTTTACAGACCTTGAAAGGATAATACTCAACTTCATATGGAAAAACAAAAATCTCAGGCTAGCTAAAACAATAAAAGAACTGCTAAAGGTATTACCATCCCGGCTTCAAATTGTACTACAGAGCTATAGTACTAAAACTAGCATGGTATTCACACAAAAACAGACAGGTTGATCAGTGAAATCAAGTTGAAAGACCCAAATAAAACCACACACTTGATTTTTTTTTTATAAAGAAGCCACAAATACACACTAGAAAAAAGATAACATTTTTAACAAATGGTACTGATCTAACTGTATGTCTGCATATAGAAGAGAACAAATAGATCCATATCTATTATCTTATACAAAATTCATCTCCACATGGATCAAAGACCTCACATAAAACCAGACACACTGAACCCCATAGAAGAGAAAGTGGAGAATAGTCTCGAATGCACTGGAGATGACGTGCTGGTCAGAGCACCGTTAGCACAGGCACTAAGAACTACAATTAATAAATCAGACCTCATGGAACTGAAAGTCTTCTGTGTGGTAAACAACACCATCATTCAGGCAAAGCAACAACCTACAGAGTGGGAAAAGATTTTTTTCACAAACTATACATTTAATAGGGGCTAATATCCAGAATTATATAAAGAACTCAAAAAACTAGGTATTGAGAAAACAAATTATACATTTTTTCTCAATGCAGTTTACAAATTATACATTTTTAAATGGATATCTAAATAGATAATTCTCAAAAGAGGAAACTCGAATGGCCCAAAAATGCTTTTTTTAATTTTTATTTTATTTTTATTAATTATAGTTTATTCACTTTGTATCCCAGCTGTAGCCCTCTCCTCCATCCCTCCCAATCCCACCTTCCCTCTTCTTCTCCTATGCCCCTACCCCAGTCCACTGATAGGGGAGGTCCTCCTCTCCTTCTGTCTGACCCTAGCTTACCAGGTCTCATCAGGACTGGCTTCATTGTCTTCCTCTGTGGACTGGTAAGGCTGCTCCTCCCTCAGATGGAAGTGATCAAAGAGCCAGCCCATGCCATGAGAAATGCTTTATTAAAAATGTTAACATCCTTAGCCATCAGGGAAATACAAATCAAAATGACTTTGACATTTTATTTTACACCTGTCAGAATGGTTAAGATCAACAAAACAAGAGATAGCTCAAACTTACTAGCACTGATATGGAGTAAGGGGAACACTCTTCCATCACTGACAGGATTGCAAACATATACAGCTACTATGGAAATCAGTGTGGCAAATAGGACTTGATCTACCTCAGGACAGAGCTATACCACTCTTAGGCAGACACAAAAAGAACATTTCATCTTACTAAAGAGATACTTACTCAACTTTATTCATTGCTCTCTAGTCATAATAGTCAGAAAGTTGAGACAACCTAGATGTCTCTCAATAAAAAAAGTGGATAAAGAAAGTGTAGTACGTTTTACACAATGGAGTATTACTAAGCTATTTAAAAAGTGAAACCAGGAAATTTGCAGGTAAGTTAGATGGAACTAAAAAGAACTCATCCTGAGTGAGGTAACCAAGATCCAGAAAGACAAATGTGGTATCTATTTGTTTCTATGTGGTTATTAGCGCTTACGTCAGTAATAACAATCCATAGAACCACAGAGTGTAGGAAACCCTACTGATAAAGTCAAAGTCTGGCATTACCAGAAAGCCCCTGAGCTCAAAAATGACTCTCTTTGTCTTTCTAAGTGAGAATTGATCAACAGGACAGGAGCCAACCACAGAGGGCCTCTGAAAGACTCTACCTAGCAGTGTATCAAAGCAGATACTAAGACTCATAATCAAACCTTTGGCAGAGTGCAGGGAAGCATATGAAAGAAGGGGAGTTAGTATGATGGGGAAAGGATAGGAGCACCACAAGGACCAAAGATATCTGGGCACAGGGGTCTTTTCTGAGAACTGATACTCCACCAAGGACCGTGTATGGATATAACCTAGAACCTCTGTTCGGATGTAGCCGGTGGTAGCTCAGTAACCAACTGGTTTTCCGTAGTAAGAGGAACAGGGACTATTTCTGACAGGAACTCAATGGCAGGTTCTTTGACCTCCCCACCCCCTAAGGGAGGAGCAGTCCTGTTAGGCCACAGAGGAGGACTTTGTAGCCAGTCCTGAAGATACCTGATAAAACAGGGTCAGATGAAAGGGGAGGAGCTCCTCCCCAATCAATGGACTTGGAAATGGACAGGGAGGAGATGAGGGAAGGAGGGTGGGATTGGGAGGGAATGAGGGAGCTGGATACAGCTGGGATACAGAGTTAATAAAATGTAACTAATAATAAAAATAATAAAAAAATTTAAAGTTAAAAAAAATGACTCTCTTTGTCAGCAGGGATCTCCCTTCTCTGTCTACTCTGGGGAGCCTGAATCTTCACATCCTCTACTCTAGGAATGTCACATTGCCCTCAGGGGAGGAAAAAAAAAAAAAAAAAAACAGGTTCAATTTCCTTTCTCCCAATAGAACCTGTTCAGCAAGCACCTGGAATTCCACTCTCTGCTAATAAGGCCCCAGGTAGCCTAGGCCCCAGTCAATCAAATGCCTTCATCCTCAAAACCTTTCCCACTGCCCAAGGGTTGTAAGTTACATGAAATAAACAGGCCAGCATCATCAGAGATCATCTGAGACTTGTCATTTATTCTGGGGAAGGAAGGGCTCCCCTTCTCCCAGAAGGATTCATCACTGCAACCCTGTTCTTGCAAGATTTCCAGTCAAGCAGCTGCCAGCTGCTGCAAGCTTGCTCCATTCACTCAGCTCAGACCATACAGCTCAGACCGCTGTAATCATGTTTTTCCTGCCGCTCAGCCCACTGCAGTGCCCGACTGCAGGAGCAAGGGGCTGGCTGGTCTCTGAAGCAGCCATTTTGTCTGCCGAACAATACCTGGCACCCTCTGTTTTGGTGCCTGGAGCCTCTGTCATTGGCTGCTCATGAAGCAGCTGTCTGACTCATCCCAGTCGGGCTGGGCGCCCTGCCCAAGCTTGAGCTTCAGAACCTGTAGACCCTGCTGGAACCCAATCAGGCTCGGACATTCACCCACAGTCTGCCACAAATTCGAATTTACAAAAAAAAATAAAAAATAAAAAAAAAAAAAAACAGCTGTAACCTTTCACTGCTAGTGTGGCAAGTTTTGGTTTTGGGGTATTTTGCTTTTAAGTTAAATTTTCATATTCACTTTACATCCCAATCATAGCTCCTTACCACCCCTCCTCCCAGTTCTACCCTCCCTCCCTCTTCCCTCTCTTCCCCCTCCCCTATCCCTCAGAAAAGGGAGCTCCCCTCCACCCTCCACCCTACCCATCCCACTACATCAAATAGCAAACATCAAATAAAACTGAGCACATCTTCCATGGTGGCCTGGCAAGGCACCCCTGCCAGAGCAACAGAGTCCTTGTCAGACACAACCCAGGCTTCCCTTACTAGGGAACCCACATAAATACCAAGCTTTATGTGGTACATCAGGTACAACTGTGTAGGGGTTTAGGTCCAGTCCATACATGGCTCTTGGTTGGTGCTTCAGTCTCCACAAGGCCCCTGAGCCCAGGTTACTTAGCTCTGTTGGTCTTCTTGTGGAGTTTCTGTAACCTCTAGGTCTTTAGATCCTTCCCCCAACTTTTCTATAAGACTCCCTATGGACTGAAACAGATGCTGAGACTCACAGAATGTCTGTTTTAAAAGAGCTATAATACTTGTTTCAGAGGAAATCCAATTCTCCCCCACCTCCAGCTGAACTGGAGATCTTGTGCCATGGAAGTCTTTTTCTGTGTCTGGGCCTTCCAGGAGACGCAGAATGACAACAGAGGATAGGTATAGAGTAAGGGACTAGGGGGCAGATAAATCTTATTAGGAAATGGAAATAGAATTGATAGTTGTGAATGAGTAGGGACATGGGACAGAATGATTAAGTGAAAAGGGGAGCTGGAGATGAGTAAGGGAATATGAGGAGAGACAGCTAAAATTAAGGACCCTTTGATCCATTTGAGCGGTAGTGTGGAAACTTAGAACAGTAGGAAATTCCTAGAATACATACATATATGAAAGAGATCTAAATTAAATCATCAAATAATGGGGGAGACAGAGCCCCAACTGGTCATCTTTTGTCACCAAATGAAGCTTCCAGTGCTGGGATTAGCTTACATCTAAGTGAGTGATTGGCCAAGAGAGTCCCGTTGATATTCTCAAGCAACCCAAGCTTTTGCCAGGATGGTAGGTTGCTCTCCACAAAGTGACAGCAAGACCCCACAATACTGAAGACAACACCTACACAACTCACTGAACATGTAAAAGTCAATCTGGAGACTACACAAAGTCCCTACCCTTAAACTGTAGTTTATTCCGAACAGGAATGTATTCCACACTCTACCGAAAGAGAAACATAAACATAAACCCATGCAGGAACTCTTCGATCTACAATGGTGTTCTACCTGCTGGATATGTTAGTACAATGGTGGCCCAGGGCCTGTGGCACAGTATCAGTATTGACTGAGTGGGACTGAGTCCCACAGATGTATCCCACTCCATGAGATAGAACACATATCCAACACTTCTTGGGTGACTAAGACCCAGAGACTAGATCACCCAGGGACCTAGGGTAAAACCAAATAAGATTGTTTAAAAAAATAGTAATAAAATGACTCCTAATGGCATTCAGCTATACTCACAGATTAGTGCCTGTTCAACCATCATCTGAGGAGCTTTCTCCTGCAGAAGATGGGAAAAAATAGAGACCCACAGGCAGACATTATGTAGAGAGAGAGAGAGAGAGAGAGAGAGAAAGCTTGGAACACTCAGCCTTAAGTGGGATGTCTCCATTAAATCCCTCTCCTCAGAGCTCAGGGAACCACAGAAGAGGAGAGAAGTAGAAATACTATAAGAGCAAGGTTTAATGGAGCACCAAGAAAACAAGGCCTCCAAATCAACATATGAACTCACATATAATGCGATAGTGTGCACAGGGTCTGCATGAGTCTCTACCAGGTACATATACATGCGTTGATATCATTGCTTCAAGTTTAGTGCTTTTATGGAATTCCAGAGTGTGCAAAAGGAGTTGGTTTTCTGTTTCTTGTGCCTTCTCTTGGGCTTTTCCCCTTCTGATTATTTGTTTTGTCTAATTAGTATATGTTATTTTTTGTTTTATCTTTTTTATTTTGTTTTGTTTGGTTATCTCTCAGAAGCCTGCTTGTTTTTGTTTTTGTTTTTTTTTTTAATAAGAGACAGAGAATGGATCCAGATGGACGTAGAGGTGGAAAGGTCCTAAGAAAAGCAGAGAAAGGGGAATTCATAATCATAATTATTGTGGGAGGAAAACAATCTATATTCAATAAATAAATAAATACATGCTAGCAAAATAAGCGATTCATTCTCCAAGACCTACAAAAGTCAGAGTGATGGCCAGTGGAGGCCACAACACCAAATGTAGCCAAAACAAGAGAAAAGAGAAAATTGATGCCTCCCCACAGAACATATGGACATCCTGAAAACCTGTGTTTCTGTGTATCTTACTCTACTCTGAATTTGTGATCCATCTGATTTTGGTTCTTGAAAGCTCACATTTCTCTCCCCATACAAAACTGCCTCTTACTTCACACCAGAGTCCTTCTCCCCTCCATAAAGCTACCTCCAACCAGTAGCCTACCATTATCAATTATCATATATGCTTTTCTTGCAGGTAAATTATACACCTAAATTATACACAATAAAATTAAAACTAAACAACCACATATTAACAAGGAATTTTGTACTAGATAAAATTACCCAGGGTCAGTTATTGTATTTCAGAGAAAGGTGTTGAATTACTGTTATCTCAGCTCTCGGTCTTTGAATTGTAGAATGTTTATCCTGTACTATATGGCTAATATCTGCTTATAAGTGCATACATACCAGGTACGTCCTTCTGTTCCTCTGGGTCTGGGAAACCTACTCAGAATGGTCTTTTTTAGTTCCATCTATTTGCCTGCAAATCGCATGATTTCCTTTTGTGTAATATTTCTGAGTAGTATTTGGTTGTATAAACATACCACATTCTCTTTATCCATTCTTCGGTTGGGGGACATCTAGGTTGTTTCCAGTTTCTGGTAATTATGAATAAAACTGCTATGAACATAGCTGAGCAAATGTTATTGTGGTAGGGTAGAGCATCTTTTGGGTACATGCCCAGGAGTGGTATAGCTCTGTCTTGAGGTATTGCTATTTCCAGTTTTCTCAGAAAGCACCAGATGCTGAGACTCACAGCCAAGGTGTGAGTCTCACAGCTCACTAAGTGGAATTCAGGGAGTCCTGCAGAAAAGTGGGTGAAGGATTCAGAGGGGACAAGAACTCTACAAGAAGACCAACAGAGGCAACTAATCTAGGCTCATGGGGGCTTATACCAAACAAAGAGCATGCATGGGCTGGACCTAGGCCCCAGACACATACGTAACCAATGGGCCTTTATGCAGGTTCCCTACTACACGAAGCACCTGTTGTTCCTACCACAGACTCTGTTGCCTGCTTTTCAATCACTTCCCCCTAGTGGAGCTGCCTGCCTCAGTGGAAGAGGATGAACTCAGTCCTGATGCAACTTGATGTGCTGAGGTAGCTTGCTTGGGGGAGTGGTGCTCCCCTTTTCTGAGGAGAATCAAATGGGCGATAAGGAGAAGACGCGGGAGGGTGGGACCAGGAGGAAAGGAGGGAGAGTGCTGCAGTTGGGATGTGAAGTGAAAAAATAAATAAACTTTTGAAGGGTTTTAAAAAGTTATCTCAGCTTCAACTTTCTGACAAAAAAAGAGATGCAACCTTGTCAAAGCTAGAAGATCTCTTGTTGCTCGCTTTCCTTCCCCAGCCCAGTCATACTGTCAGAACTACTGTCATTACCCACTAGTTCTTCTGTCTCCCTCTGTAACTGTCACATCAGAGTTGCTATATTAAGTTAATAAGATTTGCAGATTCATTTGCTCTCAATATTCAGATTCATGTTGTAAAGTCAGACACACAGAACCTACAAGAACCAATCTCATCCCAATATTTTACCTACGTTGTAAATACATACAAAATATATAAAATTTCCTCTACTTCCTTTGGTTTATACTAACTCCTCTCCCACACATGCATCCGTAGCCTATACAAGTTGAGAAATAAATGACATAAGCCCAAATAATTCCTATGAATGGAAATCTAAAGCTATGCAAACATTTGCACATGAAAAGAAAAATTCTCTGACCAGAACATTCACTTAGGATAACTTAATTTACAACCAGTACATTTAAATAATGTTTTAGAAACAAACTGTAATTCTATCTTTCCAATCAATGCCACATGGTCAAGTGCATCAGTGTATATAAAGACTTAAATCCCTCCATCCATTTTTCATGTCTCTGGCTTTTAAAAAATGGAACACGATTTGTTGGCAGCAGATCCATAACCCTCCATACGGCTCCTGTCTGTCTTTCTCTTCTTTTTGCTGTCACAATTATGATTCCCTCCTACAAGGAAAACATGATGAGCCTGGCAGCTTCCTGAAGTCATGGCTGGTATTTTAAGAAAACTTACTCTTCATTTTCTATAACTAGACAGCATAATTCAGGTATAAATTGTTAATCAAAGATGGCTTAAAGTTTTAGCCTACTTCTACGAGGATTGTTCTTCTCTGAAACAAGTTCCACTTCAGATAGTCTCCATATACAATTGTAATTCCCTAAAAGTTTCTATATACTTCAGAAAATAAACTATTTACTGTTAAAATTTGCTTTAACATATTTTTCCAAAGAAAGACAAATGGGATTTTGAAAACATCAAAACAGATGTCAGTCCTAAGAATATGAATAAGACAAATGTCACATTTAAAAATCAAAGTATTAAAAGTCTATATTATCTCAGGCTGGGAAACTCGAAAGTGCTTCCAGAACTCAGCTGATTTCTATAGCCACTGCCATGTATCCTCTGGCTTTCTGCTTCTCTGAGACAGGCTCCTCTTCCCCCCTGAGTTCCAGCTGTCTGTCCAAGGTGCAGGGAGCTGTGCTCTACCCAAACTGCTAACCCACTGTATCACTGTGCTATCCTTCAGCCTCTGTTTGCAGCGGTCTTCCTCTCCTTCTCACTCCCCTCTCCCTCTCACTCCCCCTGCCCCAACTTTCTCTGTTCTTTTCTTCTCCGTCTCTCCATCCTTCCATCCCTAAAAGTATTTAGGTTTGATCTCTGAAACACTGATTTGGGAACCATGATCCTCTTCCAGGTCACTGATTCTCATCCTATAACTTTATTTATTTATACCTCAAATTAGGCAGATAGCAAGTCTCAATGTTGTGTTTCATAATTCCATTCTGAGCTGAAATGTCACCTACAGACTATCAGTGTATGCTGGATAGAAACAAGCTTAAATGTCTACTTTTGATTGAACGTGAGCAGACTTTTTTGTTGTGTTTTATTCCAAGTAGACTATCAATTATTATAGGGCATGCAGTTATGAAAAGAAAACATTGACTCACTGTTACTTAATTTATAATGATGATAATTGATAATGACATAGAACCCACATTCTTCATCGAGATTTCTGGGGCTGTTAGAAGTAAACGCTACTGGGGCGATAGTATGTGATTTTCTAAGGCTATTATACTACCTCACAGAACCTAGAGAGGGGCTTAGTGTTAAGCACTGGGAGAAGGGACTCTCTGTAACATTGAATAAAAAGATGCTTAGACCTAATTGTCTTCCTTTTCCACAGGGTACATTACAACACAGAGGCAAACAAAGCAGCATTTTTATTTATGAGCCTTTCATCTCCTGTCAGCAGGAAGAGCCAGAAAGCTCTCAGATCGAGATGCTAATCTAATTCCAAGGAAGCTGGTGCATTTTATCAAAGTTCTATGAGAAGGATGGCTTATGCATATGGCCAGATGGCGAGCCACATAACTTCACAGGGGAAAATTCCCATGAGAATTACAATGAGAGTTGGGGGAGGGAACCCTACAAAGTTCTACTTTCCAGACGCTCCCAGTATAAATATTCCTAAATTAAAAGCTTTTCACATGGGTAGAGCTGAGCTCGCCAATGCACTAAAGAAATGTATCAGAGTAAAAGCTATGTCAGAAGCATGGAAACCTCCCCAGAGCAAACTAATATGAGTGCAGAGCAGTTTCTTTTTTCATTCACAAGGAAAACATTTTCATTACTGCTCATTGCCATGAACTCACAAAGGAAAAGATGACTTGGGATTTCCCCTCTATATTCCTTCTCCATATTATCTTGCAGTGTATAGAATTGGAATATGCAGCTCAGGATGGGCACCCATAATTCTTGTGACAAAGTAGCAGGATATCCCAAGGTAGCATTGAGAGAACAAAGTATGCTTATGCCAGGAACCTCAATTACCTTTCTTTCCCACCTCCATGACCTCTGTTCGATCCTTAAACATGTGTTTATTTTTGTTCCCAAAATTCTCATGTCAGTAGGTTAACCAAACCTGAGTCAGATAGTCCACTAGCACACAGGTTTGTCAAGTCCCTATATCCCAGGCTGATGGGTGATAAGAAAGACAACAGATAATAAAAAGAACCATAACTTATAATGGCCAGAGGAGGGCACCCTTTGAGTCAACTAGACTTTTTACCAAAAGACAGGAAGACTCAAGAAAATAGTGAATTAGGCAATCTGTCTGTGACTATTGACCTGTCTTCTGTTGCTATAACAAAATTTCTTAGAGCGGATGCTGAAGAAAGCAAAGGCATTATTTATCTAACAGTTTTAGAGACTGACAATCCAAAATTGAGTAGCCCATCTGTTCAGCCTTTGAAAACAACTTTGAGACCACATCACAACACAGCATAAAGCATATGATAGGAATATAGTCAAGAAGGAGAGGACAGTCACACAGCAAGGCAGGAAGCAAGAGGGAATTGGGGATCCAGCTGGATCGTTTTACAACTCGCTCTCTAAAGAACTGTGGACCCAAGAGAATGTCACTAACCCCTTCCAAGGACAGTGACCCTAGTAGATTACTCTTCACTGAGACTTCTCTTAAAGGTTCCCCTACTACTAACACAGCACAGTGGGAGTCACACTTGCTACATATGACCCTTTAAGGGACCCATTCGAACCAAATCCAGATGACATCATTGTACTTTTCGTGCTTTTGGCTCTCATTCTTTCTCGAAGGGTCCTTTCAAATTTATTCTCCTCCTCACACATTTTCCCCTCTAAAATTACCCTCCACATATGTCTTCAAGTAAATTGTGACACAGTATCATTGCCTTTGTCATTTACAGATGTCTGCTAAACTGTTTCTCTGCGATGAGGCATTTAAAGCCCCAGAATTAACTAGTAAAAAAAAATAAATAAATAAAACTAAACCCTGACTCACTACCCCAACCTTCATCTCTTTCCCTTTATCTATTAATGAACTGAATTCTCCAGGCTCTCAAGTTGGAAATAACCTAAGCATATTTACCCACCCTTTCCCTCAATAGGGAAGGAAGGGTGGAATTTGGAGGAGATGAGGGAGGGACCCATAGCCGAGATGTAAAAAAAAAAGGTGGGAACTTGGGGGTAAATATGCCCCAAGAATGGCCTGTGAACAACCTTATAGAGCATTTTCTTGATTGATGATTAACACGTGAGAGCCCAGATCACTGTCACTACCCTTGTGTTGGTGGTCCTACGTGCTTTAAGAAAGCTGTATGGGCAAGTCATGGGGAACAAGCCATTAAGCAGCACACTCTAACTTCTGCTTTAGTTCCTACCTCCAGGATCCTGCCTTGAGTTTTTGCCTGACTTCCTTGTAGTATGGGGGACCACAGGCCATAAGATAAAATAAACCCTTTCCTTCCCAAGTTGATTTTGGTCATGGTGTTTTATCACAACCAAGAGAAACCCAAACTGAAGACAAGAGGACACCTATATTACATTCTCCAAGGCTTAGAGCATTGGCAAAGAGGTGACAGAAATAATGTAGTAACTGGAAGAAGTAATAACTGGAAGTATTCCATGAAACACTGTTTTCTGGACATGACATGGCCATTGTACTTATGAGCTCATAAAAACTGTTGTAAGTATCACAAGGCCTTCACAATGTTGAATCTGTCAACATTTCAACACGGGTGAGAGAGAAGTACATGAAGTTCCACCAGGAGCTGTGTGTGTGTGTGTGTGTGTGTGTGTGTGTGTGTGTGTACACACATGAGCATGCAGGGCATCTCATAATTCTTTGTAACTCCAATTCTAGGTCATCCAACACCCTCAAAAAGACATAACTTCAGTTAAAACATCAATGCACATAAAATAAAAATAAATAAATCATTTAAAAGTAAAAAAAAAATCTAAGACTTTCTTGGAAATTTCTGACAACTTTATTTGCATGAAAACAAAACAGATTTGCAATCAGAAGCTCATGAAAGATGCTATAGAATGAGGAAACTGGAGGTGTCTAGCTGATGAAGAAGACAAAATTATATGACAAACTGTAAACATTTTTCAATGAAGCATTTTATTTAGAGAAAAAATTCAGAGAGTATTATAAATGGTGTGCCTATTTTCACATATCTTAGAAAGAGAACCAAATTCAAATCATCCACTCAAGAAGCCTACATAAGGATGCATGCAGATTTAGAACAGTACCCACCAAAGACGAGCAGAGATGAGACCTTTCCAAGTAGAAAATGCAAAATAAAAAGAGAATGAACATTAAACAAAAAAGATGGATTTTAAAGTCTAACTACGCATCTGTATGATAGCTAAGTCATAAAACAAAATATGACATAGAATGTTTGAAAGAGAGAAGCAAAGAAAAACCAAGCAAAGAATGAAAATGAGGCAAACATTATGCTGCAGCATTAATATGTGATGAGTTTGCACAAGTAAATACATTACACAGGAGAAACAGTTCTTCAAACTAGAAAGATCCATGGTGAATATCAGGAACACTTATCCCTGACTTAGTGTCTGAGTTCACAAGAATGCATAGCATCAAAGGTAGATATATAAAAAAGAAAAGAACAGAAATGAAAATAGGGATAAGAAGTAAGGGTCAAGTCACCGCTGATCCTTTGTCAAGCTGATGAAATAGAATACATACATTAAATTCCTAACCAACCCAAGGTATCCTGCTCTTCTCAGCCCAAACTTGTTGATGCAGCCTGCTCAAATTGTTGCCTGCTCTTAACAGGCATCTAACTTTTCACCACTCATCTGTCTAGACCCAGGCCTTACCTTTCATTTCTGTGGATTGACTCAACTCTGCATCTGTGTCCTGCTAACAGCTAGCACCCAATGAATCTCTTCCAGCATCCTCTACGGCTCACCGCACAAAGCCCACTTTATATGACTGTCAGCTTCCCAGCCATGGCTTTGTCCCTCTGACACTCCTTGCCTATTTAATTCTTTGTAGTCATTCTATAACCTACATATATAAAGATGTCATTACTGTGTGATGTTGATATTAGTAATATTAACATTAGAGTTAATGTTAATATTAATTAATATTAATATTAGAGTTAATATTAGTAATTAAGACTGGAATAAAAGAACCTGTGTATGACTCGAGAGAACAATAAAAGAAAAATGGGAATATCTGGAAAATTACTGCCAATGCAACCACTTTGCCTTGTGAATTTATTCAATAAATTGTTTGTTCAGTAAAATTTGACAGTGTGTAAGGACATAAATGTGTTCATCTATTCCTGACACAGCATGCTCATGACAGTCTCCCAAGTAGCTATGATGATAGGTCTCCATCTTAAGGCCTTATTTTAATAACCATTGGATTCAAGAGGCATAGCTTAAAAATTAATATTTTAGTGCCAAAATCATTTGGATTTATTCCTTTTTTTTCCAAGTATTTGTAGATGAAAATAATTTATTTTGTAAGAACAAAGGCAGAAAGACCAACAAAATGAAAACTTAAAGGTTTTTTTAAGTGAATTCTCAGCTCATAAAAAAAAATTCAAAAATCACATTCAGTAACAAACGAATTACACCTGGATTCAAGTACTAACGTGTTTACTTTCCACATCCATAAATTACCCAAAAATATAGCGATTATTTTTCTTGTCTTTATGACATTTACCACTCACTAGATATTTTAAAAGCCCCTGACTCCAGCTACATTTTGTGAAGCACACTGAATTCTCTAGAAAAATAAAAAGCCGTGTAATAACTCTTCAATGGACTCATGAATGTGTTCTCCCTTTTTAGTATTTCTTGGCACCCAGAACCACCCACCTTGACAGTGCAGCTACTTTCTGCTTTCCTTCTCTCTGCAACTTCTAATAACAGGGTTTTTATGGAGCCAAACCCCCACTGACTCTAATCAGTCCAGTCTTTGGTTTTAATAGCACGTTACTGATAATATTTCTCAGACATCGCTTTTGCAGTATGAAGCCATTTCATCCATTTCCTACTAGTAACGCTAAATTATGCCCCAGAGACATGTTTCTAATAACGCCCCATTCTTCTTTCCCAAACATCTATAACACTTGCAATGCAATAGCAATTTTCACACAATAAAAAGTAAATACGAGGAATGCTGCTCTTTCTCGGTTTGCAAAGAACTCTGTTCAATGGAAGTTATTGCAAGACATATTCCCTCCAGGAAACAGCTTACATTTATAGCTAACATCCCCTATACCATGCATCGTTTGAAAACCAAAATTACTCAAGAAACGCGATGTTGCAAGAGGCATCACTTAGGAACTTTAAGGTAGATGTTTCATTTCATTAGAAGCTTTTGTCTTTAAATTGCCAATATGAGCTAATATATCCCAACATATGGATTGTTTTATTACTCTGATAGAGGTATTTGGCTCCAAAATGAAGGTTTGCCCCCAACTTGATTTTCATATTTTCTTTGAGGAGTTTCTAAAATCTCAATGATTCTAAAGAAAAGCCTCTTTTTGGAACAGATGTGTACCAGTGGGAATTAAGCAGACATTCTGAAGCCTATTATCAGGAATATTTTTCTAAGAAACATAAAAATGAATGCTTCTATTCCAGGAAACTTACCCACAAATTAATCATTCAAACTGCCTATGGAGTAAAATATTATTACCAATCGGTGAAACATGAATAAAGGAATTGTATAGATCAAAGAGAAACAATGACCACATCCTCACCACTGCAGGTAATTTAAACAATTTTAATGGGAATGATGGAAACAGATTCAAAGAGTGATCCTCCAGGTGAGCCTCTTGGGAGTGCTGCAATGTGCACAGACTGAAGAAAACATAATCCAAATCCTTTCCAGCTCTCACAGGCCATGAGTTTATGACTTACTTATAATTAAGGGGGGCAATATGACTGTGCACTTTGCTTGAATCATAAACCATGTTGAAGAGAGAGAGGAAGAGATAACATATGTTCATTGTAATGCCTTTGGCACCAGCAAGGTCCTGAAATGCCAATAGCAGTTCAGAGAAAGGAGGAAAGGTGGAGAAACATACCCGAAGAGTCAAAAGTAGTCATGAAGCCTACTAAAGATGCCTTCCTCCCATCCATAGAACAGTTCACCAAAACTTTTTATTTATTTTCTAGCAGAAAGCTAAGGGTTGGAAAGGCTTATGTGGCAGGCTACAGTATTGGATCTACTCTTGGAGTATGGCCTAGGTGAGATATAAAACAAAAAATAAACACAGATCTTACTACTTTTCTACCGTATTGTAGGCAGTAAGAACTCTATGATTTAGCAGTCTGCTGAGAGCACATCTGATGCTTGGTAAGTCTTTAAAAGAATGCTTCATGAATGAATGGTCATACCTAATAAGCTACTGGATCTTTCTTCGGTTTTCCTCATTTAAATATTTTCTTCCCAATTCTCCATAAAATCTTTGAAGAGGTATAAGTAACCTCTGTCCTGTTTATCTTTGATTCCAAGGTAGAAACTCATGGGTATGATCCAACTTACAGTCCTATTTGCTCTGACATACACAAGTGGTCAAGCAAAGTCCAGTACACACCTCAGCTAATAGTGCCTGATGGTCATCAGTTCATTCATATGCCTGCTTTAACTGTCCTGTTTTCCATCCAGCTTCTGTCCTCATTCTGCTACCAGTTCTGAACATATTCCTCTCTTTAATTCTCCCGTAGCTACTGTTTTAATTAATGATCACTAATTGACCTTAATATTGTTTTACATTTATGTTCCCCAGACATTTATATTTACATAATGTTATTGTATATTATTTAGTTTTGTTTTGCTCCGGCAAATACCTGAGAGAATAACTTAAAAAAACAACACATTTATTTGGACTCCTGATTTCAGAGGACTTCAGTCTGTGTTGACCTGGCTCTGTAATCTTGGAAAGAACATGATGACAGCAGGAGGGTGTGATAGATTCTTCACTTTATTGTATGCAAGAAGAACTGAAAGAATATGGAACAAAGAACTGGATATAACATTTAAAAGCATAACCCTCATGATGTACTTCCTACAACTGGGCTCTACCCACTAAAGCTTCTACCAAATCCCAAAACAGCACTGCCAAGCTAGGGAACAATTATTCAACATATGTTGGTGGGTGTGGAGCATTTCATATTTAAACTAGGACACACTCCCCCTGATCCACAAAGGCTGTGATCATCTCACAACACATTATTCATCTTGTTCATCCCGAATGGTTACCAAAGTCTACAGAGTTCTAACATGATTCATTAGCTAAACTCTGAGTCTTCCTCTAACTCCAGTATATCAATCAAAGGTTAGTTATGTATTTACAAAGCACACTGGCACAGGATGCATATTGTCAATACAACAGGGAGGAATGAAGGCAGAGAAAGAAGGGAAATTCAGAAAGGCAGATATTAAATCCCATAGTTACATGCCCTGCGTTTTGGGTTCACAGAGTCATGGTATGATCTTCAACAGGCTCAAATATCCACCATATTGCCTTGAAATATATAGCAATATGGCTTTCTCCTTAGTTATCTCCATTTCATTGCTTCTGCTGTTGTTACATTTCTCTGCCATCTTCACCTTCCCAGGTCTCTACTGCAGCTTTGGCTTTATCCTCACAGTTTAATAAATTGCTCTTTCGGGGGCTACTGAATTCTTCCTCTACCACATTGCCTGGCCACCCAGGTCTTCCTATAAAATCTGGGTAGAAGCCTTCAGGAACCTATAACATTTGTATGTTTCATCACTGCAAAATCTGTATTACATGAATGACATCAAGGTCTGTCACCAACTCAATATCCAGATCCCTGTGGATCTCTGCTGCAGCAGCCTGTGAGTGCTTAGATAGCTGAGCATAGAGAAATGCATCCTGTGGAAACATGTTCTGAGGCCCAACTCCTGAGGTGCTGTCATGGGATTGTTTCTGTTGCTCTAATGCAAAATACCTGGATTACTTTCAATGTTACTAATTTCTTCCTAAAACCATGACTTCCTAGATTCAAGTTCACATGGACTTTCCTGATCAAACTAGAAGTTTTTCAAGTTATCTGCTCTGCATTTTTTTCTCCTAGTCTCACTGTCAGTTTAGCTAACGAGAGCCAGAAAAACAATGGGCTGTTTTGAAATTTCCTCTATCATCAATTTAATGAATTGTGACTTTAAATTCAGCCTGTCACGAACCCTTAGAGGACAAATGAAGTGTACACAAGTTCTTTGCTATACCACATGAATGTTCTCTGCTCTAATTTCTGTGTTAAACCTCATGAACCTCCTATTAATACTGTACCTTCCAAGCTCCCCCCAAAATGACCTATAAAGCCATGCTTTTAGCATCCTAGGCTTTCCCTTATCAGATGCTTCCTACAAACTCAGCCCTAACCCTTAAGAAGCATAGAGCCAGATTGGATTGTGCAATGATTCCACTTCTCTGTTACCAATTTTTCTGTGTAGTTGACTTTTACATATCTATGGCTGGAGTAATTGAAAGGATAACTTAAAAAAGAAACCTTCATTTAAAAAATGGTGTACAGAGCTAAAGAGAACTCTCAACAGAGGAATATCAAATGGCAAAGAAACACTTAAAGAACTAAAATCTGTACATCTAAACAAACTAAGCCAAAGAGAAGACCCTAACTAAAATGTTCAATCCCCATCCTGAAAGGCAAAGAGGATGGACATCAGAAGAAAAAGAAAACAGGAAACAACCTAGGAACCTGCTACAGAGGGCCTCTGAAAGCCAGAAGAAGAAAACAGGAAACAACTTCGGAACCTGCCACAGAGGGACTCTGAAAGCCTCTGCCCTGCAGACTGTCAAAGCAGATACTGAGCCTGATGTCCAACTGTCGGGCAGAGTGAATGGAATTTTATGTAAGAAGTGAGAAATAGTAAGAGCTGGAGAGGACAGGAACTCCACAAGGAGAGCAACAGAACAAGAAAATTTGAACACAGGGAACTTCCCAGAGACTCATACTCCAACCAAGGACTATTCATGGAGATAACCTAGAACCCTGACAGTGCAGCCCATTCTGATGAGAACTGATAGACTAAGATCAGAAAGAAGGAGAGGAGGACCTCCCCTATCAGTGGACTTGGGGAGGGGCATGCAGAAAGGGGGGAGGGTGGGACCAGGAAGGGAGGAGGAAGGGGCTTATGGGGGGATACAAAATGAATAAAGTGTAATTAATAAAAGTTAAATAAAAAATTTAAAAAAAAAAGAAATGTTCAACATCCTTAGTCATCAGGGAAATAAAAATCAAAACAATTCTGAATCTCCATCTTACACCCATCAGAATGGCTAAGATCAAAAACTCAAGTGACAACACATGCTGGAGAGAATGTGGCGAAAAGGGAACCCTCCTCCATTGCCGGTGGGAATACAAAGTTGTACAACCGCTTTGGAAATCAATCTGGCGCTTTCTCAGAAAATTGGAAATAGCAATACCTCAAGACCAAGAAATACCACTCCAGAGCATATAACCAAAAGATACTCCACCATTCAACAAGGACATTTGCTCAACTATGTTCATAGCAGCTCTATTCATAATAGCCAGAATCTAGAAACAACCTAGATGTCCCTCAACCTAAGAATGGATTAAGAAACTGTGGCACATTTACACAATGGAATACTACTCAGCCATTAGAAACAAAGAAATCATTAAATTTGAAGCAAAAGAAATGAACTAGAAAAGATCATTCTGAATGAGGTAACTTAGAAACAGAAAGACACGAATAATATACACTCACTTATAAACAGATATTAGTTATATAATATAGGATAAACATACTAAAATATACAGACCTAAAGAAGCTAAACAAGAAGGACCCTGGGAGGATGCTTAAATCTAATTCAGAATAGCAAGAAAGATAGACACCAAAAGCAGTGGAAAGTAGGAAACAGGATGGGAGCCTACCATAGAGGTCCTCTGAAAGGCTCCACCAAGCAGTGAATCGAAGGAGATAGAGAGATTCACAGCAAAACTTTGAGCAGAGCTCAGGGAGTCTTATGGAAGAAGCGGGGGATAGAAGAACCTAGAAGGAACAAGAGCTCTACGAGGAGACCAACAAAGTCAAAATGTCTGGGCCCGGGGGAACTGCAGAGATTGATGCACCAACCAAGGACCATGCATGGAGAGGACCTAGAAGGCAGCTAGCTCAGTCTCCATGTGGGTACCCAAGTAAGGGGAGCAGGAAATGTCTCTAGCATGAACTCACAGCCTGCTCTTTGATCACTTGCCCCTGGTGATGCATCCTCGCCAGGCAATGAGGAAGAGGATCCAGGAAGTCCTGATGAGTCTTGATAAGATAGGGTCAGATGGCATGGAGGGAGGACGACTCCTTTCAGTGGACTAGGGGAAGGGGATAGGGAGAAAAAGGAAGGAGAGTCGGATCGGCAGGAGATGAGGAAGGGGCTCATTGGGATATTAAATGAATAAATTGTAAAAAAAAATAAAATTAAACAAAAGAAACACCCACTTTGCTTACAGATTTGGTCTGTGATTGCATGGCTTCAGATGCCTTGATAGAACATAATAATAGCAAAACTATGGTGTGTGTGTGTGTGTGTGTGTGTGTGTGTGTGTGTAGAAGCTCTTCACATCTTTAAATTCAGGAAGCAGAAGATAAGGAAGGGACCAGGGACCAAAGATAACCTTCAAAAACATGCCTTCCATGACTTACTTTCTCCAGCTAAGTTTCACCTCCAAAAGTTTCTGCCATCTTTAAAAGTAGTGTCCCTATCTGAGGACCATGCATTTAACACGCAAAACTGTGAGTGACATTGCATATTCAAACTATAGCACACTCGTATCTTTTGTGCTGGCAAATGTGTGACATAATATATATCTCATTTTTATATATTTTGGTATGTTCATAAAATATACTTCACAGTTGTTTTTACTAACATTCATTTCATTATATATTTACATTTAGTTACATATATTCATGTTTGATAGGTATTTAGTTTCTAATTCTGTATTTTCACAAACTATACTATGATGAATATCCTAAAAATGTGCATTTATACAAATTTGTATGCGAAATAGATGAAATTATTAAAACAGTAACTCCCACATAGATAGCTACATTTCCATATTTCTTTGAAAATATCAAAACTATGGGAGCATTGGTTCTTAATACTTTAAAGGCATCTTGGCTAGAACTGAATAGAAACACTTGTTGGGCAGTCATTCTGCAAATTGTCATAGATTTGCAGTTTTTTTTTTTTCAATGCAGTTTATTCAGGAACCTTGAACAATCATCTGACCCTGGGGAAAGCCAGCCCACAGCTTAAATAGCCTCTGGGTAGCCAACCCAGGTATGCCACGTGGGCAATGCAGATAGGTCCACATACATGGAAGCAAGCCAGATCCTCAGCCTTAGCCAAATGTGGAATTGTTCGTGACAGAGAACACTCACCATCGGGAAGGTGGAAGGCGGAAACCAGCTCCATCTTTAAGGCAAAGCATTCCGCAGCTCTCTACAGTTCCCCCTTTTTGTTTTAGACGCATCAGGCAAGAGTAGAGGTCTGATCTCTGATATTAGAAATAAATTGGGACTTTGTACCAATGTTCATTTAGGTGTCATCCAGCCAAAGAAGATTTGCAGTTTTTGTTTCTTATTGTTGATAAAGCAAATTACAGCACAAAATGTTTAAGCTCTCAGTTTTGGCATTCAGAAATCTAAAATGTGTTTCCCTGAATTTAGAACAGCCTGTCAGTTTCGGTACTACTCCATTTATTGTAAAGAATGTAGGGGAGGGCCTATAGCCCTGCTTTTCCAGTTTCATAGAACCTTTGCCTCTTTTGCTTCCTTTGGTCTTCAAAGCCAATAACACTTTTCTGAAATTGCATCACACTGGTACTGACATTTCTACCACCCTCATTCATCTTTCAAGGAGACTTATTAATATACAGAGTCCATCCAGGTAGTTCAAGAAACTCTTCCCATTTTGAACTCACCCTAATCCACCGTAAATGTCCATGTAATACATATGTTCTGGTGGTAATGATGTTGATGCCTTTTGGGGGTAGGAGTAGGTTTAGTCTGCATACTATACATAACTCATTCATATAGGCTACTAGAATGTTGCTTTCTTTCCTATATCTATAAATTGTTCTTCAGCTATAAAAATATAATAAATTATATTTATGATTTGCATTTCACAACAACCCACATTCCATTTTAGGCCCTAATCAGCTTTTTTTTTAAGTATTGATCAGTGAGTTTATTAATTGAATCACTTATCACTTTCAGTAGACATATTACTGGTACAAATCTTAAACTATGTAGACTTAATCCAATTCCTCAATTTATATAATGTCTTAGACGTGGTTCAGAGGGGGTAAATATTTGAGCCATGTTAAGATACTTTTAGCATTATGACCAACAGTTTCTACTGTTTTTTGTTTTGTCTTATTAACCAAATTGAACTTCCCATTTGGTGATTGCATCAGGCGTTTTCACAAGCACACAAGAAAGCAAATAACTCATCTGCACTTGCCATTCAGGCAGGAGTCCATTACGGCACAACCAAGACCTGTGGATCCTGAGAGGGGAAGTGAGGAAGAATAGCAGGGAGTGAAAGAGACCTCAGGTGGCTGTGAGTGTGGGGAGAAACAGACTCTTCTTTTAATTTTTTTATTTATTACAATTTATTCACTTTGTGTCCCAGCTGTAGCCCCTTCCTTCATTCCCTCCCAATCCTGCCCTCCATCTTTTACTCCCATCCCCCTGTCCACTGATAGGGGAGGTCCTCCTCCCCTTCCATCTGACCCTAGCCTATCAGGTATCATCAGGACTGGATTCATTGTCTTCCTCTGTGGCCTGGTAAGGCTGCTTCCCCCTCAAAGGGAAGTGATCAAAGAGCCAGCCACTTAGTTCATGTCAAAGACAGCCTCTGTTCCCCTTATTCCCTAGTGAACCCATTTGGAGACTGAGCTGCCCTGGGCTACATCTGTGCAGGGTTCCTTGGTTATCTCCATGCATGGTCCTTGGTTGGAGTATCAGTCCCAGAAAAGACCCATGTGCCCAAATTTTTTGGTTCTGTTGCTCTCCTTGTGGTTCTTCTATTCCCTCCAGGTCTTTCTATCTCCTCCTTCTTTCATATGATTGCCTGCACTCTGCCCAAAGTTTGGCTATGAGTCTCAGCATCTGCTTTAATACCCTGCTGAGTAGTCTTTCAGAGGCTCTCTGTGGTAGGCTCCTGTCCTGTTCTCTGTTTTCTGCTTCTTCTGATGTCTATCCAGTTTGCCTTTCTGAATGAGGATTGAACATCTTACCCTAGGTCCTCCTTCTTGCTTAGCTTCTTTAGGTGTACAGATTTTAGTATGACTATCTATTATATGTCTAATATCCACCTATAAGTGAATATATACCCTGTGTGTCTTTCTGCTTCTGGGATAACTCACTCAGGATAACCAACAAGGACACTGCTCAACCATGTTCATAGCAGCTTTATTCGTGATAGCTAGAATCTGGAAACAGCCCAGATGCCCTTAATTGAGGAATGGATACAGAAACTGTGGTACATTTACCCAGTGGACTACTACTCCTCAATTAAAAACAAGGAAATCATGAAATTTGCAGGCAAATAGTGGAAACTAGAAGAGAAACAGACTCTTGGGAGGCAGCTTCACTGAGACAGCTCATTTAATGAGCAAAACAAAGGCTGTTTGAATGTTTGTGAATGGGTATGGACTTTTGGGGTGAGTACAGATTATTTGCGGGGGGAGCAGGGTATGCCTCATTTGCATAAGGAGAAATTCCAGATGCTGCTAGACATACCTTATAAAGGGAAAGGAAGTTCTACATGACCTCCTCTAGCAGGCAAAGGTGGAGATGCAGGACTACATGGCTAGAACATGCAGGGTCAGGGCAGGGGGGAGGGAGTCTTCTACTCCTGCAGATCTCAGTACGAGATTTCTGGAGTTTGGATACACCTTGATCTCTCTTATTACACCACCCTGCGCCCATCCCACAGCTTTTTGGCCCCACATGCACTGATGTTGCAAACAATACTTTTTCTTTCCCCAGTATCTACAAGTGTAATTTGACAATGCTGAGTGAAACACATCATGACCCAATATTCTATACTTCTACAAACAAACAAATAAAAACTGATGCTTGAGGATTGTTCCTTTGTGTTCTTGCTTAATAATCTCACCCTCTTACCTACCTAAATTTTCCCTTAAGAGGACTAGTCCAACTTTCTGAAAACCTACATACGTCTGGTTACAACAGGCTGCTGTTCTGTAGTCAGTGTGGGCTTCCTTTTCCCACACAGTAGACACCAAATCAAAGTTATCATGATTTGGATCTTAAAGGGCTGACAAGCCTACAATTTGAACAGTAGGTTCCCAGCATATGGTGCTATTTGGGATGCTGTAGAGTCTTTAGGAGATGAGAGCTCCTAAAGGAAGTCAATCACTAATCGTGATCACCTAAACGCTATATTCTGGCTCTTAGTAATGGCTCCTCTCTGTGAATATTCTGTGAATGGCTATTGCCTCAAGCTCCTGATGCCATGGATGGAGCTTCTCCCACCTACAGACCTTCTCTGCTGTGATGGACTGAAATCTTTCAGTTGTTTACTCTCTAGCTACAGAAATTCTATAAAGACATACAGTCATCTTTCTGTGAATATTTTCTATGGAGTATCAGCTGAATCTGGGGAACCAATGCTCTCTGGGTATCTGGAACTGAAGATTTTGCTGGGAGGTTGGACATAAAAGCAAGAATAGCTTTTGTACAATGGAGACAATCCAGCTGCATCCTTACCAAGCTCACTAATCCTTTCCACATCTCATTTCCATTCTCATCATCCTTCTATATATCCTCATCCCATTACTGTCCTATGTTTCCTTATGTATATGACTCTTTGTTTCTTCAGGGTCAAGACTACCAGACCATTCCATTTAAACTGGAAATAATCTATACAACAAAGAGACATCAACTAAAATAAGTCAGGTGACTGCCTGCAATGAGCCTACATAAAGTAAAACTGACCTTAATGAATTCACCACAGTCCAGGAACTGGTCACCACAGTTGTAGGAACAAGATTAGAAACATCATTTTAAAAAAACAAACAAAAAAACATCATTTCATTATGATGCTGACTCTGAAGAGTGGGTTCGCCTTAATCAAGTACTCAAAGATTAGTATTATACACTGGAAAAACAATACACTCATTTATAAGAGTCAGTCATCTCTAGGGTCTAGCTAGACTCATTAATTTCTCCTCTTTCACTATATTTCTTTTCTTTTTTTTTTTCTTCACTGGCACCATCCCTATAGTTGGGTGCAATACTTAATTGTCCCCTTTGATCATTTAAGTGTTTCTCTCCCTCATATTTCTCCCCTTCCTTTCACAGCTGAGATCCTGCAAAGAATGACCTTTACAGGATATCTTACCTCTTCACGATGCAGCACATTGTATTAAAGTCCCTTCCTCTAGAATGGCAGTGGGACTGAGCTAGATATAATCAGCAATGTCTTACTACTTACCTGGAAAAAAAGGTAATTATAAAACCCACTCCCTGTGACCTTCATATCAGTCATTTTTAACTCTTTCTGGCCTCATCTTTCATGTCATTGCTCGACCTACTTTGTTTATATTCTTCTCTTTGTCCTTAAATTTTTGCTAGTTTCTCAGCCTCTTCCAGGCTGACAAAATTCATGATTTTACTTTCCTCCTCTTTTCACCTCTATCCATTTTAGACCACATCACCCTCCAATGCCCATTTCCATGTGATTATGACAGTATTCATATCTCTATCAACGTTTCTCTTAGCTCTAACCCATGCACTACATTACCTATGAAGCACTTGCAACTGTGTATTTCACAAGTACCTACACCTTAATGCATCTAAAATTTACAGTGCTTTTTCTTACACCATCATATCTGTTCTCTCTCTTTGCTGTTCATAAATTTCACACACCTACAAAGTCCAAAGCAGTAGCAAATAGATCTTTTCTTCTGGTGTCACTTATTGTTTTCCACCCTCCAGGAATCTGCTATGTTGTCAAATATCTTTGTAGGACAGGATACAGGACAAAGGTTTCTTCGGTCTCCTAACATGAGACTAACATTAGAAACTGTCACATACTCATTGCTGGAAAAACTCGGGGTTTAAGTTATCTTTGGTGATTTCTTCTTTGTCTCCTCATCACAGTGTCTCATAGCTACTTACCCCTGAGATGTAATTCTCAGATGTGACTCACAAATAGCCTTACCATGACGTTCAGATTTATTAAATTATCTGAAGGGAGGTGAAGAGCAGGCACATGTGGTTCAAAGCCTTGGAGGGAAAGGAAAGACATCCATCTCAGATGAAGAATATGCCTCTAAGTTTTTCAAAGGATTCAGAGCATGAGTATGAGTTTTATGATCTTGATGTTCTGAAAAGATTAAGACTAACACAATGGCTTTCAGTAATCTCTAAACTTGATGTGTTTTCTGATGTTTCCTCTGGCGAGTCATCTTTTATACCTTATTGCATCAGCCAAAACTTCCATTTCCCTCTGTATGTCAGTTTGACTAAACATGCTATACCAGTGAAAAGTAATCAAAGTATTAAAAAGCTTTTTTTTCAAAGTGAAAGAAAAAAAAACTCTAAAATATTAAAAAATGCTTTCTGTCTTAATCACTTTCCTATTGCTGTGACAAAAACCTTGTGACAAAGGCTACTTATAAAAGAAACTGTCTCATTGAGCCAACAGATTCAGAGGGCTAGCATTCTTGATGGCAGAACAAAGACATGGCAGCTGGAATGGCTGAGAACTCATGTCTTAATCCACAGAGAGAGATCCTGAGAATGATTCAGCTCTTTCTGAAACCTCAAAGCCCACCCTCAGGGACACATCTCCTCCAACAAGGCCACACCTCCTAACAATTCAGAAACAGTCTCATCTACTGAAGGCCAGGAACTCAAATATATGAGCCTGTGGAGGCCATTCTTACTCACATCATCACACTTTCTTTCCAAAATGATCATGAACAGAGAGATCTTAAAACAACAGGGGAAATGAAAACTTTTAAAATATTCAGCAGCCTGGAAATGGCCAAGCAAACTACAGAAGCCCAGCTCAAGAGAACTCACGTATATGTTAATAATTTGAGTCCTCAAACAGTTATTCTTAGGTTACCGGAGTAACCTAAAAAGGATATCCAAACACACAGAAGGATACCTGTGTGTGAACAGACTCTGTACAGAAAAACTAGGTAAATAAATAAGTAAAACGTTAATGGTTTTCTTCATACAATGACAGTTTTTTTAATCAATTATTCTTTCCCTTCCAACTCAGATTTTCCATGATAAGAATTTTTTTATTTTAATTTTCCTATTTAGAAAACTAAAGCAACATTTTAAGTGTACACTAATAGAATCTCACTCCCTGTAAAATGGATATCTCCACAATAAGCTAAAGGTCATTTTATTTATTTATTTTTTTTATCCAAAGCCACATGGTGGAGTACACAGAAGCTTTCAATTGAGTCATCTTTCTTCTCTCTCCAAATAAATAAGTAAACTGGCCCTGTTATTATCTTAATAGTATGCACAAACAAGCTGAACAGCTGGCTATGAGACAGCAAGTTTTCATTTCACTGCCTAGGACAGACATTTGAGGAATGTGTGAAAAGTACCAAAACCTGAATAATTATCCAATATTTTCTTAAAGATGAAAGCTAGTTCTCTAAAGGCAGGAAGCACACTGAAGTTTTTGTTTTTTAATCAATGCACCAGGTAAGGAAGCATGGTTCCAAAAACAGGTTATCTTGAAACTACAGCAATTAACCCAGCCATGTCTATCACTTAGCAGAATTAGTTTAGCTGCCAAGTTCAATCTGCTGGAACTCTCCTAACTTTTAAAATGTAAATCAAAGGAATTCTGCAGACCAGACCACTGAGCAGCATGTCAAGAAAACACTACTAGTGTCCACTGTGTTTTGTCTTTCAAACCAAGTTACTGGGGACTAGTTTGATTTTTTTAACCTTTTTTTTAAACCTTTTTTAACTGACATGTTTATTGATTCTCACTCTCTTTATGGAATATATATATAATATTGGCATTTTGTGTCAAAAATGTTAAGCTTTGTAACTTTAAACTCACAACCACAGTACATAGCTGCCTTAGGTTATTAGCAAATAACATTAATGTAATTAAGTAGCAAGTATTAAAATAAAATGCCAGCCTTTGGAACTTTCTTGATAACCTAAAATAGTAATTATATGCATTAGTGATGCTCTCTGACAATGATGCTCCAACTTTTTTTTTTAATATGAAGTGACCTTTTCTACAATTTCCTAGTAAAAATGGAAAGAAGTTGCAATTAGAGTCCCAGGACCATGTTATTATCAATCCATCTTCCTTCAATCCAAAACAGTAGGAGATTCCAGAGAAAAAGTTCTTTAATTGAAACTAATTCCTATTGACCTCCAGCAACTTCAGCAAAGCTCAAAATAACAGATAATGGGATGATTAATGCTTTAATCTCATAACAAAAGAATGTTGAACCCCTTAGAATTGCTCATCCCTTTCTTGGAATTTATCTAATTTTGTTTTCCTTATTTCAGCACAATGGCCTGTAGATAGAAGAAACATGCCTGCCTAGTCCAAAAATGTGCTTGCTATTTCCAGCAAGACAAAAATGTAACTAAGGAATAAAACTTAAAACACAAAGGTTGTGTTCGAATCTGAAAAGTGCTTCCCTCAGTTGCTTGGTGCTGTGATATTTAACACTCATTGAAGGCGGCTGGTACTTAGATACATTAGGACTGCAGAAATCTTTGCCTTTGAGGGCACTCTGCTTCAGCACTAATTAGCATCCAAGGGCATTTAGCACATGACTATAGCGTGCTGTAAGAGAGGACAAGCATAAGATGTCTTAGCCCTGTATGTTTACGTTGAAACAGTGACTACTTCAAATCACACCAAGGGAGATTAAGAATACGGCTCAAGGTAGTCAAAGGGCAATGAATAATATGAATAATATGAAAAGAATCTGAAAGTAAATCTGCCCAGAAACTGCTAAATAGGATTTCCTTGAAAGAAAAAAAAAAAATCTCATTCGGATGAATGAGAAGGAAGGATGAATGCAAATCACATTTAAAGGCTTTGTCCCCTAGTTCACTTTCTGCTTTGCTTTTTTTCTAGTTGTGGTTTAAATTTAAAAGACATTTAATTTTTAAAATAAAAGCAACTCCCATTTAGGAAAGCACAGCCTTCATTCTACTCCACTTCCTCCATGATGCAAAAATTGAGAAATTGGCTTGGATTAAGAAAAAAGAGAAAGAAAGAAAGAAAGAAAGAAAGAAAGAAAGAAAGAAAGAAAGAAAGAAAGAAGGGAGGGAGGGAGGGAGGGAGGGAGGGAGAAAGAAAGAAAGAAAGAAAGAAAGAAAGAAAGAAAGAGAAAGAAAGAAAGAAAGAAAGAAAGAAAGAAAGAAAGAAAGAAAGAAAGAAAGAAAGAAAGAAAGAAAGAAAGAAAAGAATTCTCAGCAAATACCCAGGAAGAAGCCAGAAAAGCACAGCTGAGACCAGTTGAAGAGGAAAGCACCCATCTGTCTTGTTAAGGACCAAGTCTTTACAATCAGCTTCAGAAGTCTAGACACCCTGCTCTTCCACGCCATTCTTGAGACAAGCAACGGCCAGTCCTAATGTGCTAGCCATCTGCACTACCTCATTTATATGAGACGGATGACAGGCAAGCCAGCAGAATTTATTAGTATAGGATACAAAGATTTTTCTGTAGATTCTCAGAAGCCTGGTGCTACACAAAAATCTGAAGAATCTAAACTATATCCAATATTTCAAACTTTCTGATACGCATCATCATAAAGGACATAATTTCCTTGGGTGTGTTTTGAGCTCATTTTGAGTCCACAAATCTCATGGGACTTAATGATTTTGCTTCTCAGTATTAACCCACTACTTAACATAAAAATAAATCAACTTTTAGAATGGCAAAATTGTGGTCCTCTTGATTTACTCTAAATCCCTAGGCATTTACTTGGGGTGAAGCTTCACTCTCACTTTGTCTGTGTGCCTCAAGAAATGCTAGTTCTTTTCAAGCTACTTGATTATTTCCAAATGTCTCCCGAAGATGCCATCAAAAGAGGAAGATTTGAATTCTATTTATGTTTTCCTTTGTGGTTCAGATACCACATTTGGCATGCTATCTTCTTCTCTTCTGCTTAAATGATCAAGAAAAAGAACCTCGAAGCTCAGAGAAAGTGTACAAAATTGGTGTCCAAGTGGATTTTCATTTTGACAAAATGAATAACCTGCCATTTCTCTCTGGAATTCAAGGAGATTTTCCTGAAATTTTTCATTTTCATGAGTTATAATATGGATATATTTTTAAATTTTCCCCATTCTGGATCCAAGCTTCCCCTCCCCTCAGAGTGCCCTGAAATTGTCCAAATCAAAGTTATGCTCTAGAGTGCTAGAAGATCAAGAAAGGTCAATGCCAATGCTGAATGAATAAGTAAGATTGGTTATCAATCAATGCCACCTGTTCATCATGTACTAGCTTAAAATTGTTTTGACCTTTTTCTCTACTCCTCACAACAAATGCAAGGGCTAGTGGTTGTACAGCTCAGCTCATGATGGAATCTCTGTAGGATGAGCTTTCTCCCTTCAGTAGATCTGGAATACTCACTCCACAGATGCCACCCCATATCCTTCTTCCTAATGAAAGATGCAAGGACTCTGATGGCCATAAAAGCATTACAAAAGAAGCAAAAGTGTGGCAACTTGGATGCTTGTCACAGTGGACAGATGTTTTTGTGATATCAATGGCCAGTGGGATAAGTCCCAGTATCAGAACCAAATTAAGCACAACTCAATAAACAGGATGAGATGAAGCGCCACTGATTTCTCTGCAGGTCCAAGATGGATACTGGTAGGGGATGCTGTTCATCCATCTAGGATGCTAAATCACTGCAGAAAAGGCACAGTGAAACTAACTTTTGGTGGGGGGTGTGGCTTTCACATCTCACTGGTAAAGAAATATTGGAAGGTGTTTGGTATATAAGGAGATAAAAACTAAAATATGAGCTGTGTATCGATACAGATTCTCATTAGTTGTCCAGTTGGACAGTATCAGGAGTAAGTGTAATGATTTTTCCAACCATCATAAAATTAAACAAAAGTTGATGGTAACAACTTCCCATCTCACATGTTTCATTCCTTGTTTATACTTGGCTTCTACTTGAAAAAAAAAAACATTTCATAGGGGAAAAATTATGTGACTTAATCTTTGTTGTTAAGAATGCAGAGAACACTTAAAATTAACTGATATTCACCATCATTTAACAACTTTTTCTTAACGACAGCTCTGAAAGGAGAATTAGTACCTTCAACTTCACTTTTCAGAGACGTAACTGAGATATTGAAGTTTATAAATTAATGCATGTGACAGGACTCGAAAGACTGATCAGTCTCATAAAAAACATAATAGTATAGAACCAAGACAAGTCTATATGAGTTTGAATGCATTTCAAGATTTTCTTTTCTCATTTTAAAAGTTCCCTGCCTTTGTGAAGGTGTCATTTCTTAAATCAAAACCTACGATCTGATGATTCCAAGGGAGAGGTAAGGAGTTACATAAATCATTGAGCAATATTCTCCAACTGAAACTCTACTATAATTATACACAAAATGAAGCATTTCATCTTTTCTAATTTTTTCATTTAAATAAAAGTAAGATTTCACTGAATAATTCCATTCTTTGCCTGGTATGCTTATATTCATTTGTCACTCCGATGATTGGAAGCATATTCATTCTTCTTCTTCTTCTTTTTTTTAATCTAAGGTTAGGGACTACTGTGCTTATGAAAGAACAGAGTTCAAATATAGATGATGTATTCTTGTTGGCTGCAGCTTTTAAGATCACAGCACCAAATATGAAAATATTAGTTTCATATTCACTCCAACAATACTTTTATATAAAAGAATTCCAGGAATATTACCCAGTCTTCTCTATGTGAATATTCTATTGAAAACTAGGAAACTGTCTATGCTGATGAGGGACAGAATTAACTTCTTGAAAAATCTTTTACTAAAGGCTATAAAGTAGTGATTGCTCGGGCAGTTTAAGTATACAAAGCATAAAAACGCATAGAGCAAGGGGGAATTCCTGCTCTGTCAGAAATGGACGCAATAGATCTTGTTTTCTTTTGTTCCTCTACAAGGCTTCAGGATTCTGTCACCTTTCCTTGACCTGAGGAAAGCTGACATTTTCTGTTGTCAGTTTATGTGTGGTGTGATTGCTGGTTATTAAGATCACTTGGCTAAAAGCAAAGTCACCCTGGGGGGGGCTAGCAGAATGCAGCACAGAGCAGGACTGACAGATCCATGCAGCGATGGGAGCAAGAAGGGTTCCAGAAATCATCTCCATGTACAGCCTGACATGATCCCAAGTCCTTTCTGCATTCCATTTTGAGGGACACCAAGACAAAGGTGCCGCAAGTTCTGAGAAGAGAGAGAACATACTGTTCTTCCTGCCTGTCCTGCTCTCTATATGCCAACCTCTATCTCCACAAGGGAAAGTTCCCAAATCAGACAACTTATTCTAACCTAACCTAAACTCTGACAAGTGATCCTTGTTCAAGACTCACTCATACCTTCCTATTGCCTGTAAAATAAATAAATAAAGCTCTAGGTTTTAATGTACTTGCTACCATGATTGTTTTTACCCTTTTAAATACTTCTAGTTCTGCTTTAGTTCAGTAGTGAATTCTTGATTTTTATTTTTGTGTGTGTGTGTGTGTGTGTGCCTATGCCGAATAGTTCTACTTAACCCTGATGGCCTGCCCTTTCCAGTGGTCTTTCTTCATGCTCCAGTTCAAGCTCCAACTCCTTTGCCATCTTCCCTAAGCCCTCATACCATTGTCAGCTCATTTCATTCTAAGCAAAGGCTCTTGCCCATCACTGCCCTGATATGCTGTGAGATTTTTTTTAACTGTTATCTCGCCAGGTGGTGGTGGTGCACACCTTTAATTCCAGTTCTCACACTTGGGAGGCAGAGGCAGGTGCATCTCTGTGAGTTCAGGGTCAGTCTGATGTACAAAATGAATTCCAGGAGAACCAGGAGAGATACGTTACAGAGAGACCATGTCTGGGGAGTGGGAAAGAACTGTATCTCATAAAATATTTCTCTTGCATTTACCAGGGTACCCAGTATCTGGGAATAACAATAAGACAATATACATGTAGAACACTATGGGGTAATACAAAATGCTTTCATAGACAGCTCTTGAGTTAACAAAACTCTTCCCAACATTATTTCTGGTCCCAGTCTTTCCCCAGCAGTCTTTCACATCACCTGTCTTGTATCCTCATTACTCTTCACTTGCACTTTAGAAATGACTCAGAAAAGAAAAGAACTGAAAGCAAACCCTGGTCTTCCACCTTTGAATTAAAAGACCGTTCTATCTGAAATACACTGCTTCCATACGGAACATTCAAAGCATTGTGGCTTTTTACCGTGACTATCAGCAGTATAACCAGGTCCAAGAACTCGGTGGAAGACCTGATGTGCCCAAAGGAGTATGTGTGCCTGTTGTGTCAAGGGCTCGGAGAGATGAGAATAGGTATAACAGTAGCAAACATATAAAGTAAGCAGCAAATGATAGTGTAACATTTAGAAGTTACCAACTTTTAAGCTCGTGATCTTGGGGATGTCACCTCTCTAGGCCTCCAGCCAAGTATCTCAAAAATGTGAGCTTTAATACAAATAATTTCAGTGGGTTTTCTAATCCCAACATTCTGTAATTCCGTTTATTCCTAGAAGAAAGTAATTCCAGAATCTACCCCTACCACTTTTCTTTTAGACCCATCAATAAACAAATAAGTTTTCACTCTGTGCCTTTGCTTTTGAGCCCTTCCTGCTGTCACACAGGAAGTTCATGTCTGTCAAACACATAAGTGATCCTATTTTCTCTGTTGCAGACCACTACCCGCTTCAGCTTGCCCTCTTGTCCTTGCTTACTTGGTCCAAAACAAGAGTCTACAGCTTGTGAAAAATGGTCCTACACTTCAGACCATAATCAATACCTGGCTAAGAAAGCTAAGCTTGGTTATTATTCACAATGTTAATAGACACTAATTGAAGTAGAAGCTGAAACACCAAGTATCATATTTCTTTTTGGGAGTGATTTGTAAAGAGTGATGAATATATGCCTATAATGTTCCAAATGTGTGTGGTTTTCTTTAAAGTAGAAGTATGAACTTAGTACACTAATAGTTTCTTCTATAAATCCTGATTCCACACTTCATATGTGAAAACAATATGAAACCCTGATCTTGGCTGCTGAGTTCTGTCTAGCTAAGAATTAGCTGTGTAGCTGTTTGGGACGAATGACTTAATACTTTTGCACTCAGAAATCCTGTCTATTGAGTAAGGAGAAAGGATGATTAACCAAACTGTTAAAATCATTTAATTTATAAAATGAATTTCATTCAAAAATAAATATTGATAGATCCTTAAACTAATTTTATGAAAATCCAAGTCCCAAGTTTTGACTAAATTTTATGGATAATGTCTAAGTAGTGTAAATGCATTAGATACTATCTTCATCAAGCCTGTAAAAAGTTTAGTGGATTCTAAAGATAAATGCTGCTTTTAGCCTATACACAGAAATTTACCTGAATCTTTCTGTGACTTTAAGCAAATAATAGCTCTTTTTAATTGTTTTAGAAAGAAATCAGAAATCCCTAAATCCTTCATGAAAACTTTCACAGCTCTGTGATGACAATTAATAAAGCAGAATCCCACTTATATCTACTTCCAATTCAAGGAAAGACAAGGCCTTGTAGAAGTGTGGGGAAATCTCAATAGAATTTCCTTTTTCACTGACAGAAGGATAAAGAGCAAGAGTGGAGAGCTGCAGCTTGGTGTTCCTCACTTTTTTCAAATAAAAGAAGAGTTACAGTCAGGAACTCTTTCCCCCTCAAGCACAGACAGGGCAGTTCCCACATCCATCCCTTCCATGATGTCCAAACTGCTGTCACTCCTTATCAACTCAAGAATACAAAACGTCACAAATTTGGCAACTTAAGGCGACATGTCCTTTCTTCCTTGGTCTCTGGAGGTCAGGAGTGCTGGTATAGCTTAACTCTGCCCTATGTTCAGGATTTACAAGGGTGAAGCTAAGTTGTCTTCTGGGTGGTGGTTCATCTGAATGTGGAGACAGGAATCTGTTTCAAATTAACTCAAGTTGTTGTTGTAGCATCTTGGCTTCTTGCTGGTTCTGGACTGGGAATCACCTCCAGGTTCTGGAGGCAGCTTATTTTCCAAGGCATACCTGCAGCATGGCTTCTTACTTTCTGGAGCCCACAAGCAAAGCATGCAGATCTAATATACTAAGATGAAAATATTATAAAGTATAAGGTAGCCAGAGAAATAACTTCCTACAATGTTTTGTCTTGTAGATACGTAATCATAACAGTGATATCTTGTCACGTTAGTCACATTGTACTACCCAGAAGCCATTCAGAAGACCTGTGCACACTCAAGGGGAGAGAGTTATGCAAAGCTGTATAAGTTACATAGTTTACTCCCTCGGTGGTGTACGTTAGGCGTCATCTTGGGATCTGCCTGTGTGGAGAGCCGGGGTTTGGTTGCCATGGCGCTGGCTTCCGCCCTCAAAACTGGTAAACCGTATGACCGTTGGGCAACCGTCATCACGAGCCCTGCCCGGGGCGTCATATGGGGTGATGAGCAACAGCCAATCAGAGACTGACACATTCTAGGCGGAGGACAGTTTCCTATATAAGGGATGGGTATCTGCCATTTGGGGTCTCTGTTTCTACTCGCTGTAAGCTTATGCTCTCCCTCTCAAGATGCATTAAAGCTTTACTGCAGAAGGATCCTGCGTGTGCTGCGTCGTTCTTGCTGGCGAGACGATAGCGCAAGCCACATGCCTGCTACCCTGATCCTAGTGAAATCACAAGCATCAAGCCCCATGATTGACATGCTCCATTCTTCATAAGGTATTTCGCCTTTACAACCCTCCCATACCATGTCAATCACCACCAATTTCACAGTGTTCTGACACACTCTGTTACAATTCCTCTTTATTCTTTGATAAAAAAAAAAGGGGAACCCTCCCAGCACTCTCACCATATACATGCACATATGACCACCGGGAAGTGTAAATATGAAAAGTGAAAATAACAGAGAAGAATAGAATAAAAGAAGAGAAGGGAATGGGTGGGAGAGAGTGGGAGTGTTAGTAGTTCTGGTCTTGATTTCTATCACCTGTTAATATATTAAAATAAACTGTAAAAAAGAAAAAAAGAAGAGATATATTTGGTTCACATATTCAGATATTCCAGTTCATGGTCCACTGGCTCCTTTGCAATTGTCTTGTGATAAATTAGAACACCATGGCAACAAGAGCCTGTGACAGAAGAAGATGCTTACTGTAGTTAGGAGGCAGTGAAGGAAAGAGAGACTATTAACAAGAGAGCATCCCACAGTGAAATGCTTTTCCCTTCCAGAATCTGCCTCTTAACAGTCAAATCAATAAATGAACTTACCAATGGATTAAGTCATTGATGAGGGTCCTGCTCTCATGATTTGATCATCTCATAACACTTTTTCTTAGGGACTGAGCCTTCACCACAAATACTTCAAACCATAATATTAATACAACTAGGGTCTAAGGATGATTCATATTCAATCGTAATATTAATACAACTAGGGTCTAAGGTTACAGAGATACAAGATACATTGTACTGCCCCCAAGAAGATTATAAGTGAACAGAGTGGAAGGCACACAGATAACTTCAGGGTAGGGCTGCTGTTTTTCAAGAACTAAGATCAATTTTTCAGCACTGCCTATAGCCCCATTCCTCCTCAGGGTACTAAATGGTCTGCTTGAGATTTTAGACTAAAAAAAAACAAAAAAACAAAAACAAAAACTTTTTTTAATCATTCAGTAATACAGAGATAATTTTTTTACCTTACATATTGAAGGAAAGCACAATATTTGGCAAAGCAAATTCAACAAACTGTAGGGCATTTTACTAAACTGTAGTCAGAGATTTACAGGTAAACAAAACTAATCAATACTTTCAAAGATTTTAAATACAGATGTGTGTATTAATAAATTAATGTACTGGTAAATGTCATTTTAAATATGTACATAGTTCATTGGAAATATAGTTAAGTAATTATGCTGAGAAAGGAAGTGATATCCAGTTCCAGAAATAACATAGTCTATAAAATACAACTTTAAAGGCAAGTAGGGATATATCAATACACACACACATTCGTTTACTGTTCTAATTGGGAGGCATAAACCTGAAAGAGCAGGGCCTAAAAATGAAGTGGGCTAACGTCTCGTGCAATACCCAGCTTTATTCAGAGTATCAGGCAATTTCTACTCTGAGAGTTAAGAAGCATCACATGAATAAGGTCTTCAATCACAAGGACAAGCCACACATGGCAAAAACACATTTCTCTATAGAGGCAGATGAATAACAACAGCTGAAGTAAATTCACCCCTACCCACTACTCCTGGGAGGAGCACGAAACACATTCAAAGAACAACTCTTGTGTTTTGAAGAAACTACAGTCACAAGACTTATGTCTTGTTTTCTTGGAGTTTACTCACAAGCGCTCGGTAATCTCCTTATGCAACTCCATTCTTGGACTGTGCACACACACATACACACACACACACACACACACACACACACAGAGTCACTTTAGGAAATAGCATGAAAAATGTATGGCAGGGCTGAAGGTATGGCTCAGTGGTTAGTATGCATGAGACACTGAGATGGATCTCCTGCAACTAGAGGGGAGGGGCAGGTAGTAGAAAACATTGGCTTGGCTCAGAGCAATTACAGGCTGGGATATCTGCTAAAAGAAGAGAAGAATAAAAGATTAAGATGAATCAGTAGAGAATAGATATTAGGATTCGGATATAAAGTGCCCCATGCTGTTAGCCGCACTTGAAATAAGAGCTGGGGGCAGACAGCAAAATAAGATGATTTGGAAATTTGCTTGGCCAGAAAAGGAGCCAGATGGGTGCCCAGGAAAATGTGGGTGCTGAAGAGATTTTTGTCTTTAAACAGAAGTTAAGAAAATAGAGGAATGTCGCAAAAGGTAAGAACACACAGTGCCCTTGCAAAGAGCCTACGTTCATTTCCCAGCACTCAAATGGTGGCTTATAATGATCTATAAACTCTAATTCCAAGGAACCTGATGCCTTCTTCTGGTTTCTATGGGCACTGCACACTCATGATGCACAGACAAAACACTCATACCCATCATCATCATCATCATCATCATCATCATCATCATCATCATCATCATTACAATTCTAAATGAAGTTAAACATTTCACACTGGGACTATAGTAAAAACGCTTTGAGGGAAATGATGGGAATTGGCCAGTTCCTACTCACTGCAGGATAAAGAGTATAAAGGTATAAACTTTTGGAAAACTTACTTTGAGAAGAAAATTCCAACCCTGCTTTCCATCGAACACTTAAAAAAACATTTCTTCACCCAGACATCTCAGAGATCCTTGAAGCCATGATCCGCATATACACGGCTACTTTTCAAACTGACAACAATCGTCCACACAATGACAGCTTTGCAGAGATGCAGAATGCTAGAGATGAAAAGTCAGAAGTAGCTTCCACCCAGATTTCATAGGAAGACCTGTGAGACAGAGCAGCATGTGGCAGGGTAGACATCCTGTCTGGTAGCCCCCAAGTCATGCATTAAGTTATGAACATAAAGCTGAAGTTGCAATGCAGACTGCAGGAAATTAGAGATACTGGGAATCTGGGAATGTGGCACATCTGCCAAGGAAAGCCAGAGACATCAAGCAAAGCCAGCCCAACAAAAGTCCCAAATGCTGGAAATAGAGCTATAGGCTTTAATGTTTTCCTACTGGGTTTCAGTCTTGTTTTGTTCTAATCTTCCATTTTGTGCTCTCATAAAAATATATATATAAAGGAATTAAGAGTCAAGCCTTGAGACTCAGAGGTACAGTGCTATGGTTTGGATATGAAGTGTTCTCCCACGGGCTTATGTGTTTCAGGGTCATTCTTCTGTTGGTTGTCTCTGACTTCATCATTTTAATCCTTTGTTGGGATCAAAGATGAATGGATAATTAGAAGGTGGAACTGTTTTGGAGAATGTAGATCACTGTACGACAAGATGCATCTTGTCACAGTCTCTCTCTCTCCCTCCCTCTCTCTCTTGCTCCTTTTTCTCCCTGCTTCCCATCCACCAGGACGTATCCCATTCTTCTCTACCGCCACATATTCTCTACAAATGATGGTCTCCCTCAGTATAAACAGGCCCAGATGCAACAGCATCGAGCGACGATAGAGGACACATCTGACCCTGAAACCAATAATAAATCTTTCCTCTAATAAATTATTTTCTTGGTCATTTCTCATAGAAACAATAAGACTAGCTTCCATGCTTACAAACATGGATTCCTCTACGCAAGCCTCTTGAGACACACAGGAGAACTTACTGTAAAAGATATAAATCCACATTTGTTTTTAAGGGCTACTCTATTCACAGTAGGGAGAGTGAAAGTTGGTAGAGACTATTCCCATGCAAGTTTGAGCACTGACCAAGGGTTGAGAATGTTAATTTAATGTGGCAGTTAAAGGAGAGGAATTAGAATCAGTTCTCAGTTTCTACTCCCATGAGCCTATGAGAGCCAGTCTTATTCAAACCACCACACCAGCCTGGTATCAACTCACAATGGCAGGTAAAGCTGGCTAAACACACTTTTGCCCCACTTGACTCTAGATCAAAACTACTGTGTAGGGACCTGCAGGCTGGCAGGTTTCATAGCAGGCTTTTAAGTAGTGATGATGCAATTAACTTATGTGGTGGGAAAAGAATAAGCCCTTGAACTTTTGAAAGGAAAGGGATCTGTAAATTTAAGTTTTTAGCTTTAAAAGAAAACATTTCCTAAAAATAAAAAAATTAAGGATTAGTTGATTTTTGTATTAACTAAGAAATTCATCCAAAAAATGTCATTGACTAGAATCTAGTAGCTACATCAAATACAGAGCATCTAACACAATTGCAATAAGACCAATGAAGAGACAAAAAATAAAAGAAAAAAATGGAGCATTTTTGAATGGTAAAACAAAATTTTTCTAAATTATTTATACATCAATTGCCAAAACAACCATCTTGTTTCCTTTAACAGAGATGGAAAGAGAAAGATAATAGATAGAAGAAAGAGGTTCTTGTGGAAATTACCGAACTTTTATGCTTATTTTTAAAACAGGAGAATAGACACACTCTGGACTGTTAGCTCACACTTGGGCCTCAGTGGTCACTTTCTTTCCAAGGAAGCCCTGCTTAAACATCCAGACCGGTGTACTGACCCCAGTGTTCACCTGTGTACTGACCCCAGTGTTCACCTGTGTACTCACCCCGGTTTCAGGTAAGATTAAGTACAGCTGTGAAGATACAGCTCCTTCTCATCGGTTTGTCAAATACCAGGGAGCATTTTTAAAACTTTGTTAGGTGTTGAGACAAGGAAGAAGATGATGCCTGGGAGACAGACAAGCTGCTGTGGGAATTTTGTGAAATCAGAAGACAGAGCATCTTCCAAGCTGCTGGAGCATTTCTCAGAACAAAGCAGGGCATCTGCAGTGACTCTAAGGCTGCCTTAGGGTTATTGTGGTTGTGATGAAGCATCATGACTAAAGAAGATGTGGAAGGAGAGTGTTTATTTCACCCACACTTCCATACAACACTTCATCATAAAAAGCAGTGTGGGCAGGAACTCAAGCAGGGCAGGAACCTGGAGGCAGGAGCGGATGCAGAGGCCATAGAGGGGTGCTGCTTCCTGGCTTGCTCCCCATGGCTTGCTCAACCTGCTTTCTTAATAGAACCCACAATGTACTGGTCCTTCCCATCAACCACCAATTAAGAAAATGTACTACAGACAAACCTTATGGAGACAGTTCCTCAACTGAGGTTCCCTCCTCTCTGATGACTTTATTTATGTCAAGTTGACATAAAACTAGCCAGCACAAAAGCAAACAAGCTTCTGATTCATTCATTGTCCCAACTGCTGCTTTTTACGCAACTACTGCATGCCGGTCTCTGGGCTGTGATCCCAGGGTCCTTCCTGCTCCCATTACCTCTATTATCGGGAACTTAAGTACCCTATATTTGGCAATATGCAAACTCTCCATACACTGATGAAATAAATAAGCTGAAGAAAACTTTTAAGTTTATCTATAAAACTCTAGATGGTGAGCCCCAAGCATTACATCATTTTTTAGGTTTACTGAAAGAAAAACTGACAAATACCATGTGTAAGATATAAAATACCATGTGTGTATGTGCTGAAAACTTTTATGATCTATTTAGTAACTTGCAAATACATAACACAGTATCATTAACTGCAGCCAATATCCAAAATGTATGCATTCTTAATGATGAATAATAATAGAAACTTAATAGCTTTCCATACATCTATACTTCTCCTAAATTCCTGGCCTTTGGTATGTCCCATTCTACTATCTCTTTCTAAGAGTTTGATTTCATTCATAGAGATAAAGTAAATAATAGAAAGACGGTGGTTAAGAATCTGGGTTTCGTTACCCCAGTGACTTAGAACTTTAAAAGACCCCTTAAGTTCTTTCCCTTTGGGGAAAAAAAGCCTACAACATATTGGGCTTTGGGGGACTTTCAATATCCAAACTATAACACCCATTTCACAAAAGTAGGCCTAGTGGTTATGGTCACGGAGCTCATTCTGGTGCTGAGCTGGACATAGAACCCATTTCCACAGGGGCCATAGTTGACTTAGCCTGGCTTAGTTGTAGAGTCATAACCAAGGCTGGTGTTCACCACATACTCCTACTACATAGAGCATCTTTCTCTGTGTTTTTCTTCCAGGGATGAAGGAAGCGTAGAGTGGGAAAGCTGAAAGTGTTCTTCCTATTGGCTTTAGGGACTCTTCAATACATGTTTCTTCATTTCTGTGCTTCACTCTGGTGTCATAATTCTCCTGGAGTCCTTGGCTGTTGTATGTTTTGTGCATTGATAGTTGTTCAGTTGATACCTCTAAGAGAAGTCGAATGTTTAATATTCCCATTTCAGCTCCTTTCTAATCTCAATACCCCTGGAATTTCTGACACTTTTTAATTGATCTGATTTTCTACTAAGAATTCACTTCTGCTATTACTAATAGCTCAGACTGTGGTTGTGGCTACTGTTAGACAACTTGAAGGTTGCTGCACACATCTATAGCACCACACAAACCTGTGTCAAGAAGCAAAGGAAAAGGAGTTTGCCCTTTCACAGAGAATACAACTTATGCTTGAAAGGTAAAGCCCTGGGGTTCCAAGAGACTAAATTCCTTCCTCATTTTTAAGTTAAAGCTATGCTAAATCGAAAGCATGACCTCCTGATTACAAATCCAGAGTTATCCCACTCCCTGCCCCTGGCATGAGTTAATAAATTCTATCCTTCTCTGCTCTGAGCACGTTACTCCCATCTGTTACCATTTCCCACTGATAATATAAACACCGGCCACCAACATCTTATCAGCTTGTATTGAGCTGTTTTCCCAACCCCAGTAAAGAATCTGAATCTGTGTTTTCGTACACTTTCAGCTGAGCGCATAGCACAATGTTACAGTTGACAGGATTTAGGAATAAATTTTGCAGTGATGGAGGCCGATTTTTCAAATGTAAAACTAACTAAAATCAAATTTATGCCTGAGCATCTTGCCCCTCAATGTTAAGTCCAGCAGCATTAACATTTCTCGGGAGATTCTTAGAAATGCAGGGTCTTGGCCCTAAACACACAGACCTGCCGAATCAGAATCAGCAACGTAAGATGCAGGGGTGATTCCCATGCACAATAAATTTTGGGAGGCATTGTCCTAGATCACATGAGCACGAAGCAGAGCTACCAGCTACAGTATGACAAATGAGTCATAGTTGTGCAGAGTTATCTGTCTTCTTGGATCCCAGCAGGGCTAGTTATGTCATTACAACCTAGTTCATTCAAAGTCACAGGACCAGCTTCCCTCCATCACACGATGCTCTATGCACAGGCGTGGACAGCCTCTATGTGATATCCACATAGAAAATATTATGCATGTTCCATATTTCACTCGGCATGAAAAACATTAGGCCGAAAGTACCATCCTAACCACTGACTATGAAAAAGTGTTAGAAACATAAGCTAATTTTTTATAAAGTACTTTCATATCAAGAAACTTCAGGTAAGCATCATATAATTCCACCAGAATTCTATAAACAGCAAATTTACCTTTGTTTGGGGACCTACTTCTTCATATACCAGGAGACAAGATGGTATTCTAGTGGACTGATTTCTGAAAGTAGCATTTAAAATAGGTTGAGACATTTCTTTTTACCTGATAGGGAACAAAAGCCACTCTATTGAATTAAAAAAAAAAAAAACTCTAAAAATGAGAGAAAGGCAGGCTTATAAACTACGCCCTTATATTTTGCTTAAAAAAAAAATCCACATCTTACCTCTTTGCCAGAAAGACTTTATTTTACAAGCTTGTTGAAAAAGGAGCATCACTAAAAATAAAAGCACGTCAGATGCATTAATCAGGTGCAATGCTAGGCACTGCACCCAGGAAAACTTGTTGTGCTCAGCCATTTCCATTTCAGCAAAACCTATATCCTCTCTGCCTATGCAATGCAAACTAATACAATGATCACCAACCATGTGTGGCTATTTAAATTTAAGTGTAAATTAGCTGACATTTGAATATGAAATTATTAAAATTAAGCAAAATTTATAAATTCCTAATTTGCATTTCCTACGGTTTAAGTGCTCAGCTGCTACATATCATTAGTGTCTGACATGCTGCTAATACAGATACAAAGTATTTTAATTTCCATGGACTGTCTTTCGGAAAGGGGCTACTCCATATTTTCCCACTACACTATATTCCGCCCCTAAATTCCTGCATACAACGAAAGACTACTGTTTTATATTACTAGTCTCTCTTTGGATAACTGAAACAGCCCTATCAGTGACAGTTGTCATGGAACTGCTGTTTTAACACGGTTCTCTTACACTTCTAAGATCGGTGAGCCAAGCTCACATTGACTCTTGTGAGTCTCTTCCTTCCCCCAGCTCCCAGTTTGGATAGAGACCCCTCTAACATTGTAAGGAGATCGTGAACACAGAAGAAATGACTCACATTCTCCTTCTATACTATCACCCAGAGCATTCCCACTGCATCCCTGTACCACCAACGGTAGAAAGAATTAAACTGAGAAGTTATTCATTCAGTTCTCACAAATATTCCCATTCATGAAGTCATCCCCTCTACAAATGTTCACTGAAAACAACTATATCCCCAGCTGTGTGCTAGCCACCAAAGGCATTGCGGTGGAGAAGACGGATACGCTCTCTTTCTGCTTGGCACTTATGGTCTAGTGGGAAACGATGCAAGTGATTGCACATGCCACAGGCATGATACCAGAGAAGCACCAAATGATGAAACAAAAAGGCCTGACCCAGGCTCCTGAGTTAGAAAAGAATTTCTGAGCAAGTGATATAGTGGTGTTTGAAAGGTAAGATCATTTTTAAATTTATTTTTAAAAAAGGGCGGGAGGTGGTTGTGAACAGTGGTGATGTCATAGTCCAAAGCTCTGAAACTTAAAGGAACAAAACAAGAACTAGAAAACTCACTCATGGAGGTGGAGCAGAGATGGGGCAGAGATCCAAGTTAAGGCCACTGTGTACTACCTGACTGGCATTTTTAAAAGTGACTCTGATCGCAGAGAATTCACAGGAAGGGAACGAGAATGAATTCACAGCAAATATTTCTGAGGTTCTTTATTAGAACTGAGTTTTGGGAAACAAACTGGAGTGAAACTAAAAAGTTGAGAATGAACCTTAGGATTGAATGGCTGTAAGTTCTGCTGAGTGGAAGGGACTGGGAAAGAGAGAGGAGTTTTTAAAATGACTCTCAGATTTCTCGTTTTAGGGATCCTTAGGCGTTAACCTTGCAAACGCTGAGGGGATGTGGGTTTCGGGGAAGCAGGCTGTAAAGTTAACTTAGAGACTAGCAGAATTAACAGTGTCTATGATACACTAAACGGGACACACTGACCTAGCAGCATAGGTCCACGGGTCATCATTGCTGTATAGATGAGAACGAAGTCATGGGCTCAATGATATCATCCCCAAGACAGAACATGGAGAAAGGAGATGAGCACAGCTAATATAGATGCACACCGTGGACCACAAAAAGCTGCAGGTGTGTCCGCCTTCAAGATACTGACAGCCCAGTAAAAAAAAAATTAAAAAAAAAAATAAAACACCCCATTCGGAATCACCCAGGGTTCAGTCTCATCTATCAAGTACCTTTGATTGGCAAAGGTTCTCTTTCCACATTTCCTGCGGATTTTCACACTTCCAACTCTCCATTCCTGTCTCTGGTATAAAGCCATGAGCTAGATATCCCCTGGCTCCGCGCCAACAGAGCCATCCTCACAACATTCCTTGCTGCACACTGCCACCTGCTGACTATCATCCAAGAGACGACCTCATAGCTTCTCTTCTTTGTGTTGATTGGAGACATGCACACCCTCTACGTTGTTTTCATGCTATCATCAGCTTTCCTACAATTCGGTGGGAAAACAAACAAGTTACACAAGAAAATACATCACTTCTCTGCAGCCTTTATTCAAATATTGTTTATGCAAACATCAAAACATAGACATCTTTAACCCAGGCAAGAAATCCAAATAGGGGTTCTCATAAATTGCAGTAGACATGCTTATGCGATAGTAAATGCTTTTTAACAAGTTTATGGAAGTCAATCAACTTTGGGTTAGATTCTTCTTCCTAGACAAAAACCAAATTTTGTACCAAAATTATTTTAATGGTTGATATACATGAACCCTATAAATAATAATGTTATTTATAAAATATATATATAATATATAAAATTATTAATATTTGAATAATATTAATATAACTAATACATATAAAAATAAACAGAAAACTTGATCATTTCGAAGTCAGTCACAAGTTTTTGAATATAGCTCTAGTATTTTATAGTATTAGTTTTTATGTTTGCAAATTGTGTGTGGCAGATGAACCTAAACCCAGATTTGGAAATCATATTCAAAAAAATTTTTATTATCATATATTTATTACAATTTATTCAATTTGTATCCTGGCTGTGGCCCCCTCCCTCTTCTCTTCCCAATCTTACCCTCCCTCCCAATTGTGCCCATATGCCCCTCCCCTAAACCACTGATAGGGGAGGTCTTCCTGCCCTTCTATTTGACCCTAGCCTATCAGGTCTCATCAGGACTGGCTTCATTGTCTTCCTCTGTGGCTTCCCCAGTGGGGAGGTGATCAGACAGCCTGTCACTGAGTTCATACCAGAGAAAGCCCCTGCTCCCCCTATTAGGGAACCCACTTGGAGACTGAGTCTATGGGCTACATCTGAACCAGGGTTTTAGGTCTTCTCTCCATGCATTGTCTTTGGTTGGGGTATCATTCTCTGAAGGACCCCCAGGGCTCAGTTTTTGTGGCTCTGTTGGTCTCCTTTTGGAGTTCCTGTCTCCTCCAGGTCTTTCTATCTCCCCCTTCTTTCATAAGATTACCTGCACTCTACCCAAAGTCAGAGCAGAGTCTCAGCATCTGCTTTGATACCTCAATCAGTAGAGTCTTTCAGAGACCCTCTGTGGTAGGCTTTCGTCCTGTTCCCTGTCTTCTCCTGCTTCCAATGTCTATCTCATTTGTCCTTCTGAGTGAGGATTGAGCATCTTCCCTAGGGTCTTCCTTGTTGTTTAGCTTCTTTAGGAATATAGACTTTAGTGTGTTTATCCTATATTATACGGCTAATATCCACTAATAAGTGAGTGTATACCATGTGTGTCTTTCTGCTTTTGGATGATCTTTTCCAGTTCCCACCATTTGCCTGCAAATTTCATGATTTCCTTGTTTTTAACAGCTGAGTAGTATTCCATTGTGTAAATGTACCACAATTTCTGTATCCATTCCTCCACTGAGGGACATCTAGGTTGTTTCCAGCTTCTGGCTTTTATGAATAGAGGTGGGTGCTGAGAACATGGTTGAACAAAGATCCTTGTTGCATAATTGAGCATATTTTGGATATATGCCTCATTTGAATATAGCTCTAATTTTTAAAATGCAACATAAAGTTAACTCAGTATTAAACTAAATATAATTAGTATAAAACACACAATATAAAAGTATACCTAGTCTCCATTTCTGTATGTCTCCACTTGCAAATAAATGAAAATTCATCAAAAAAATGTTCACACTTTCAAGGATCAGCTAGAATGTACATAATGCTGTGGTGTATTACTCTGCTTAGTTCAACCAATTTCAATTTGGGCTAAATATGAATAGAGCCATAAACTAAAATGGATTAACATATAGAATTCAATGATGTCATCGTTACTTATTACAACTCTGAAAACAATCTACAATTTGTTCTTATTTCTAATTAAACTTTTTAATTGCATACCAAAAATTATTGTAGGAGTTGCATTATACAAGATTTCTAAAAGATACAGCATTGGACACCCTGTGCTACGTGAGTTTTATATATTACAATCAGTTGTTGTGGGAAAAGATAAAAAGCCCAGGCCAAATTCATAAAATGACAAGACTATAAGACAATGCCAAAGGAACAATGCAAAATCATATCATTCTTAATTACCTAAGTCCCCTACAGTTCTGATGGTTATGCAAACCCTCTGTATGCATTCTGTCTGTTCTTTTATCAAAAACTACACAGAATGTGCACATCTGTAAATACTTACCTCAGGCACTCGCTGTGAGTTGTGCAATCATTGAATGAATCATTGATGAATAAACGTGAAGGGCGCTGGGGTATGCAGCAGCAAGTGATGAGTTAAATAAAACAATGACTGCCCTTGCAGTAGCTTGAAGCCTGATGCAGCCGATGTGTAAATCAAGTGAGACAGAAGATGGGAGAGTGCTCAGAAAGTCATAAATCATACAAGGAAAGAGCCACTGGCCTCAGACTAAAGAAGAGTTAGAACACAAACATCACTGCAGAGGACAGCGCCATCATAAACACAGAGACCAGTCTGACCAGGGGCATGGAATTAATTAGACGAAATATACAGCAAAATTGAAAAGCATAAGGCAGTTGGGAAGACAGATCTCAGCATTGATACTTCTCACCAGTTTCTGGCCTGAGGAATCACTGGGAAGCAGTTTGATTAAACCTCTTACCCTAGTGTGTATGTGTGTGCAGATTCGTTGTTATTCTCTGGTTTTGTTTTGGTTTGGTTTGGTTTTTTCTGTCTTGATTCCCAGAACAATGCAGGGTAGCAACCAAATTAACAACAGCCAGCCAGATCACTAGCCAGTGTCCCTCTAAAAACAGGTCTGGCATACAATGAGTGGCAGTGCCAATCCAGTAAATTATGTGAAACATCCACCCTCGAGTGCTCCATGGTATTAGATAGAGGAAGCCATGGTGCAGATCCGAGGGGCCTCTGAGCTCAGGAATGTTTAAGCAAACTCCAAACCAAATTCCCTCCCCAGTGGGCAACTGTAAATCAAAACCAGGATGCCGCAGGCTTGATTGTTGAACCCGTAGGGCTGTATGTGTCCTGATACAGATAGATACATTCTTAGATTCCCAATAATTATTTTTTCTTTTTTTAAAAAAAACACATCAGCTTCCCTTGAGTCATCTTCATATCTCAGCAGTTCATATAGAGAATGCAGGATTAAAAGATAAATATAAAGGCCCTGTTAGAGCACATTTCTTCAAAGAACCTGAATGTTCATCAAATTGTTCCTGGGATGAACCTAATACTAGCCTCCAGTCCTCAGCCAAAGACACATTGTCTTGCTTCTCTATTTTTGTGACACAAACTTTAAGATGACTTGGAACAGCAAACAACCTAGAGGGACTGATAGTGCCTTTCTTTTTCTTTTTGTTTTTAATTTAATTTTATTTATATATAATTTATTTCCATTTATTCACTTTGTATCCCCGCTGCTGTCCCCTCCCTCGTCTACGCCCTGTCCTACCCACCCTCCATCTTCTCCCCCTATTCCTCTCCCCCAGTCTCCTGATAGGGAAGGACTTCCTCCCCTTCTATCTGACCCTAGCTTATCAGGTCTCATCAAGGCTGGCTGCATCATCTTCCTCTGTGGCCTGGCAAGTCTGCAACCCCCCAGGAGGAGGTGATCAAAGAGCTGGCCACTGAGTTCATGTCAGAGACAGCCTCTGTACCCCTTACTAGGGAACCCACTTGAAAACTGAGCAGCCAATGGGCTTCCTTTGAACAAGGGGTCTAGATCCTCTCCATGCATTGTCCTTGGTTGGAATATTGGTCTCTGCAGGCCTCCCTGGGCCCAGGTATTTTGCGTCTGTTGTTCTCCTTGTGACGTTCCCATCCCCTCCAGGTCTTTCTAGCTCCCTCTTTTTTCATAAGGTTTCTGGCATTCTGGCCAAAGTTTGGCTGTGAGTCTCAGTATCTCCTTTAATACCCTGGTGGGTAGAGTCTTTCAAAGGTCCTCTATGGAAGGCTCCTGTCCTGTACCTTGTCTTCTACTTCTGATGTCTATCCTGTTTGTCCTTTGGAATGATGATTAAGCATCTTCCCTAGGGTCCTCCTTGTTGTTTAGCTTCTTTAGGACTATAGATTTTAGTATGTTTATCCTATAGTATATGGCTAATATCCATTTATAAGTGAGTATATATCATATGTGTCTTTCTGCTTCTGGTATACCTCACTCAGGATGATCTTTTCTAGTTCCCACCATTTGCCTGCAAATTTCATGATTTCCTTGTTTTTAATTGCTGAGTAGTATTCCATTGTATAAATGTACCACAATTTCTGTATCCATTCCTCCATTGACAGACATCTGGATTGTTTCCAGATTCTGGCTATCTGCTCAATTATGTTCATAGCAGCTTTATTTGATAGTGCCTTTCTATGACAAATGGGTATTACAGGTAACTACCACGTCCACCTAATTTAACCTTGTGAAATTTGTTTGGGCTTCCACAACAACAAAAATCAACAGGCTAAAGTTTTAAGAGCAGAAATTCTCTGTTTTGGAGTCAGAAGCCAAAGGCCAAGGTATGAGCAGGACCTGTCTACAGTGTTCTCTCTTTCCTCAGCTTGCACACGGTGGAGGGCACCTCCTGTGTTTTCATATAGCTTTTCCCATTGCACACTCCTGGTGGTTTCTTCTCCTCGGGTCATAAATCCCGTTCGATGTGGACCTTACCCTCTGGCTGCCCTTGATTTTAATTATCTCTACATAGGACTTATAGCCAAATACATTTATGTTTAGTACTTCAGTATATGAATGTGCCTGGGGATAAGAGGAGAAATACTCAACCCAGGTCAAAACAAACAAGTATCTATTAAAAACTGAAGTAGAGAAATATATGGTGTAAGAGCCAGGGAATCCAAAAATGCATAAGGCATTGTCACTGACCTCAAAAGGTACATGTCTTAATAGAGGAAGATTCATAAACCTGCAAATATCGAGGGTTCAAATCAACTGTGAAAATGTGAATAGTAGAATTTAAGAAAACAAAAAAAGACATTACCAGAGGAAGTCAGTAGGTGAGTTCAAGCAGATGGTACAAGATGATAATGACCTTTAGAATAATCATGCCATTGCAATGGTGAACTGGAGTAACAAGAAGAGGTACAAAGTGAAAAACGAGTAACCTCTCACTATCCCAAACGATGCAAAGGATGGAGGGAAAAAGCTTTATCTAACCTGTGGAAATATGGTTGACGACATGGAAACTGATTTGAGAAACATTCGAGAAATAAGAGAAAAAGAATTTAAGGAAACTGATTCTTTGTCACAAAGGGTTTTTTTTTTCTTAAACTTTTCTCATTTTACTCATTCTATTACTGCTTCCACACCTCCTAATTATATTTCTATCATAGAAGTAACATAATATCTCCAATTTAACTGCCTCCTAACATATTCAGCTACATTTCCCAACTTTATAAAAAAAATACATAGTCTAATTTTACAAGTTTAGATGTGTAACATATTATAATAAACACTGACAATGAGGACCTATTCATTCATAAGTCCCAAAAGCATTTGCTACTAATAAATTCCTTAAT